>NC_133576.1:26953171-27277072 GCF_964106895.1 Numenius arquata
CCACCTTATCAGGGCACAAAGAGATCACAAGAGAGCATGAAGTAGCAAAGACAAATACAAAAGCCCAACCTATCATAAAAGACAAGCTAACACTTTCAGCTGCCTAACTGTAAAAATATTTCAGCAGATGCCCAGAATACAAAAGGTATTTACACAATTCATACAAAGTAACAGCTTTAAGAGCAAGTCATCAGCTATACAATAAGAAAGAGTAAAAAGGCAGAATTAAGTAAATGGAAGTACCCCTTCAGAAGCTGTCATTTATACTGCATTACTTTGCTTCATTTCTCTGTATGGAAGAATATTAAAAACATACTTTTTAAATGACTATATCACACATTTTATGCCAGCCTAGGAAAAAAAAGGTAAATAAAATTTTGCTTGATTGTATATTTTTTCTGCTTTGTGATATTGCAAAGGAGTAATTATACATATGTCATTTCATATATTCATACAAAATGAATACTAACAGAGTAAGTCTCAGTATCGCAGTTATTTACAGTACAAAGACTGATAAACAATATACAGTGGCTGTATGTATTTACAGAGGGCCTGATCCAGTGTTCCAAAAGTCCACTGGATGCCTTTTTTTGTAACAGCTACCAACATAATCTTATAGTGTTGCGTCTACTTTTGTGTGATTTTGAATTTAAAGATCAGACAAGGACATGTTTTTATTTTAGTGGTTGTATAGTATACAGCAGTGTGAAATCCAGGTCTGCAATTGCAGTGCTTCAGTTCTAACCACCACTGCACTTCTAAATAAAACCTGAATTTCTCTGATCAAACATGATAGGACCATGAAAATTGGAGTTACCCCAAATTTTTTTTAAACTTCTCATTGGACTTACAGTCCTATTTCAGAGCCATTAAAGAGGACTTTGGAGGGATTGTAACAGGATAGTTATTATTGTGCAGTGCTTCAAATAGCATTGCAATTTTTGAGACTCTTATGATGTACAATTCACAGGTATATGAATACCCTTGTAAAATCAGCCCTTCCTGGTTCCATTTAAATGCTGCTTTGAGTTTTGGACTCTCCTGCTGCTTCCAAGAAACCTTTCCCTTAAACATCTCGTGTGGTTGTATAGCAGGCCCTCATACAAGCCATGATCAAGTACAACTCTCCAACCCTCCACATTGCTAAGTGAGTAGTTGTGTTCTAAGATTAAGACCTTTAGGTGCCAGGAGAACAAATGATAATACCTGCTCTAAAGAGTCTATAAACTGAAATTTAAGTTTTGCAAATTTCTAGTATACCTTGCTCATGCACGTGTATACTGCTCACTGAAAATGGCCTCTCAAGCAGCTGAAAGTGCTGCAATATTACTGTCCCACAGAATTTCTGCCCACAGCTGCTGCAAAGATAGCTGCTATGGAAGTCAGCATTGCTGTCCTAAACATGCCAGGTGTTTCACGTGGTCTACAGGATCTCATGGGTGCTCTCTACCTGGATGGATGAATGGATGGATAGATAGATAGACAGACAGACATAGTTAAGACTTCATTTGTTTCCTTCTTCCATGACTTCATCACAGTAAGCTCCATGAGTCGACTGCTACCTTGTCTGCTTTCAGCTACACTAGTACAACTGTTCACCATTTTTCACCACCTCATACTGCCTTATTTTGTCTTCAGCCACAGATTTTTTTTTTAATAGCAGCATGAAATTGGTCTAATGAATAAACTGAAACAGCAACCCCAAAAGTCCTTTAGATTACAGACGTTTGCAAGCCCTGCGTCCAGAACTGTGGCTTACAGAGACAAGCAAGCTCTGGATTTTTGGAGGGGCTGAATATGGCAGTTCAAGTAGATTTTAGCAAGGTTTTTATTTACTCAGCCTTACAAAGAATCAGCTTAAAGGTACTGTGATACCTACAGTCATCTGCTACAGGAATTTACTTTCAAGGTTGGTTGGTTTTTTTATTTTTATGCAGCTTCCTCTGTCACTGCAAGTTAAAGCCAAAGTGATCACAAAAATGATAGGTGACAAGTCAGAGGGAACATTTCAGATATTTTGAGGGTCTTATACCGAGCAGAGTAATGTCAAAAAGCATTACCCCTGGTGAGACTGGGAAAAAAAAGACTCCTTAGTTGAAAATAGGCTTGATAACATATGTAAATGTAGATGAGCTGGTGGAACAGGACAAAATGTATCACGAATGCAATGGCCAAACATGTTAAAATGTATGTATCCACCAGAGTCAGAGATGTAAATAAAGAAATCTGTCTGTTAGCAAAGAGAAATCCAGTTAAATACATACATGTCATAAATGACTAAAAGAGTACCTAAAGATCTTTTGAGTTTTAGTTGCTGGATTGTCTTTGCCTCTCATCCCTTCCTTACAGTTTCCTTCTCTTTTGTATAATCAAAAGTAAGGATATGTGGCCTGGGTGGCATGATGTTATTGCTGTGGCTTGCAACAATCAGGCAGCTGTCTAGCAGCAGGATAAACTGACACTGAAGCAAAGTTATCTTACTTTTATGTAAATTCCATCTTTGACCTGCATGCAGCTGGCAGTGCATACTTTATTGTGTTCACTGGGTTTTCATTACACCCCTTGTCATTTGCTGAAAGGTATTTTAACTTCATTTAAATCTCCTTGTGCCTCAGAAATGTCAATAAATGTCATTGTTATCATCAGTTTTGTCCTGGGTTGGCTTTTCTGAGTTTTCTGTCTTTAGATTTGATTAAAATTGGGAAATAAATAGCGAATAACATATTGATTGCAGACTGGGAAAGGTTGCAGATAATTTATTATCTGGTGAGTGTGATATCGAGGTTTTTTCTACCAAAATCTTCAGACTAATAAAATTCATTCCGATGGGAAATAGGGATTTGTAACTATTCTTTAGTGCAAAGTAGTTTTGCAAGTCTTTGTTTGGTCATCTATAGACCATAAATCAAGTTAAGATCAATGGTGCTTACCCCATAGTGTTAGTTTAGCAGACCCTAAAAAAGAGACTATTAGAGATTATTAAATCTGAGATCAAAATGCCTTGCTTACAGAGGAAAAAAGAAAAAGATCAACAGACATTGTCTATGAATGCTAATCTAAACCAGAATTCATTGCATTAGCAGTAATTTTATTATATTGCTTTATCCAGCCTTACAGAAGAGAGAGTATTTGGAGCTATATGTCCTAAACTGACATTTTTTCATTTTCTAATACTGCATCACTAGCCAGCAGAATGAAAACGTAACCTGTCAACATAAACTTCTGCGCTTTTCATGATACCAATGAACCCTTAGGAATCTTCCTGTTTTCAAACCTTTCCATGACTAGAGCATATGCCTGAGCATAACCATGGTGATGATTTGGAGGAAGCAAAATGAGACAAAACCGGGTAAGACATTGGTCAGGTTCTCCAGTCTTTCCTATTTACCTGTCAAAGAGTACCTGATCTAATGCCCACTTGGTCTAGAAAAGCTCACTTACAATTTCAATTGTAATTACAGTTAGAGTCTTTGCTTCCAACTGCTGTCACAAGAGTCCTTCTCCTCATGTTGATCTTATACCTCTTGTCAATAATGGCAGTGGGAACCACCTTCTATGACAATCGTGCTCTGATGGCTGCAGGGCCAACATTTTCAGCACATAGTATTTGGCAGGAAGGTTGCCTTCCACTTGTGGCAGCTTAGGACAATGCCTGATTTGCGAGTGGAGACTCCAGGTATTACTGCAACATAAATAGTAATCAGAAAACATCTTAATATGTCTGGTAGGCTGAAGAATCACCATTATCTTACGTTCTGAAATATAAACAGTGTTGCTGTTTGTTAAGAGTAAAGAACAGCCCAGGTAAGCAAATGTTCTACCATGCAATACAAAATTGCAGAATGCAGGTAAGCTCCGCATTTCCACTAACGGAGCTGTCTGTGGAAGCTGGACCCCAACCACAAACCCTCTTCCTGCCTTGAGCTCCCCAGAATCACAGTAACTGTTCTGTGGCTCAAATGGACTTACAGACTGGATGACAATGCATGCCCCAGTAGAACAGAAGAAATCTATGACACTTTTACAGAAATATCTGATACTTACCCCATTTCCATCATCTCTGACTACCCGACAATCTTTAGTCTGCTTATTCTCACTCCACTGAAGGTAAGGAGCAGTCACAATCCAAATCTTCAGAAATAACATTTTGCATCATATGAGACCATTTGCTGAGCAGGTTAAAACAGGTTTTGTGATCACCATAGCATCAAATTCAAGAGACCCTGAATTATTCAAACAGTTCTCCAGAGTGGATAGACCTGGCTCCCTGTATGGAAGTGCAGAGTAGCAGTAAGTACGTAAGTAACCAACATACTAAAAGACACCACTTCAAGCATGTTACTTCCCACAGAGCATGCATAGTGTGTATTGCTGTTGTCTTGCTATTTGTAGAAGGTAGCAGTAATGTATATTAACCATTCCATTTAACAGACACGGATGAACAAAACCCAGTAACACTGATATAACCATGTAACATGCATGTGATAACAGCTAATACACAGTACCTGTCCCTAGCTTCTGACCATATTTTGTATGAATTTCAACAGTCAGGAAGGTTGTCACTCTAAAGTGACACTGTCAGTCAAGCAATGTATTAACAGATGATAAGTAGTAATACAATATAAGCTATTCTAGTTGTGTTGGAAGGCCTGAATTCAGTACCTCAGGACCATTTAGGACATAAACAGTATGTGGTAAAATATGAGAGGATTAAACTTAATATTATCTTCTGGGCATTTATAAAGAATAAACTTGTTTTCACTCACAAACTTTGTGTGCAGTTGGAGAACAGCATTACCATTTATTACAGGAAAGGACTCTTGTAAAAAAAGACTAGCCAGAAGAGCTGTCTCAATCATAACAGGGATAGAAATGAACTGTCTAGAGATGAGATGCCCTCATGTAAGGTATTGAGCTACATGAAATTCGTTCTGTGTTTTATTCATTTATAATATAAGGGGGTCATGGTGCATTTACTAAGAGCCCAGATGGTTTTATTGCTCTTGAGCTATTGGTTTTTTCACTAATGTAAAAACAGAAATATATAGCATGTAGGAAAAATAGCCCAGATTTGAAGGTGAGTGAAATGGCAAACAAAGCACAGAATCATCCCCTTGATTCCTTTTGAAGATGAATCATGGCATTAGCCTGTGAACCTCAGTTCCCAACCTCATTGCCTCCGTATCCAGATCCCTTCTTCCACTAGCAGGCTGCTAATGGCATTGCTGTTACAGAAGAAACAGTCTTCCATCAGCTGCAGTCCTTTTGGGACAGATTCTATAAAAGTAAATAAAAGATAAACATTACTAAGTTATTCTGTTTCTTGCCCCAAATTATTCAGACAGTGTCAATGACCCACGCAACAAGAGACTACTCATTGTCAGTTGCAATCAGCAGGGAAAGATAAACTCTACAGAATTATTTAGCATAGAAACATATCTCATGTTTCATCTTCCAGCATATCTAGCCAAGCTAGAAAGGTATTTTCAAGAATATCTAAGAGATTTCAACAACATGAATTCCACTGAAACTAATGGGACTTTTGCTCCTAGTTGCTTTTCACTCTCTTCATTAAGACTAAGGCATTCTTTTCAAAAGATTTGTACCCAGATTACAAATGTCTGCAGCATTTCCCAAGGTACAATTAGATTTAGTAGCTTCCTTCACTTCTCAAATATTAATATGATCTAGTAACTCGGAAAGATTAAGTCCAGATGTACCAGTTTCATGCCCTGACCACTAAGCTGCCCTCAAGCATTTGTACTTAGAGGAAGAATATGTCAACCTCTATGAGAATGAAACCTCACTGGTACGGTCAATATATTTGTCTCAGAACAAATCCAGAGCACGATCACTAGGACTTTATTTCTGTGGGGTTCACACATATCTTGAACTGCTAGACATTAGTGTAAGACATCTAACTGAAAAGACAAGGAAAGAAAAATCTTGGAATAAGAGATTTTTACATGAGTGCTATTATTCTGCGTTTCCACTGCAGCTTTTCGTTCTTTCCGTCATTGTGCTTCAGGCAATGACAAACCCTTTCACCTTAAAAACAATCAATGGGATATTTGAAATGGTATGTGAGGGAGGGGATGTGTGTATATAATTTTTTTTCTGATTTCCCACGGCACCCACTTAGCGATGATTCCATGATTGGAGTCTACGCACTGGGCAGCATCTGTATTTTAAACTGCAACATTGCACCACTTCAAAGCTAGAATAGATTTTCTCCCTACGCTCCTGATTCTCCACTAATGCCTGCTGCTGACACAGAGGCAATGCCCAATCAACTGACTGAGCAAAGTGTTGACGGACCCCAGAGATGCTTCTCTGCCCCCACTGTGATGAGAGGGCAAAAGGAGAAGAAACAGAGTCCATTAACAACTTGAGGGGAATATCAAGGGATTAAATATTGTTCTGAGTTTCAGTATGAGATATGGAATGAGTCAGAGCTCCAGCTGATCCACTGGGAAGAGAGGAGCAGGCTGCAGAGACAAATAGGAAGGAAGAGGCTGCAGAGGGAAGGTGAGCAAATGATGCTGCAGAGGAAGAGAGGAAGCCTGGTTCAGTCCAAAACTTTAGGTACAACCCCTACTGAAAAGAAACATGTAGTTGAGTTGTCTCACACATACCCTCTCCTGTGGCCTTGAAGAGTGAAATTTACAGTCTTGCAGACCCCTCTGTGCCCAGTGTCAGGGGAGACTGATCAGGGATGCACAACCTTCCTGCTTCTCTTGTTTTTCCCTTTGCCCACTGCCAGTGGAAATACCCAGAGCATGGAGGGGCAGCACCTGCTCTGTAAGCAAAAGCAGAGTCAACAGTGGAGGAGAGCTGCAATGTTAATCTGTCTGCTTGGCTGAGTAACACAAAGTCACAATTTAGTTCCTCATGACTGTCTGAACCTTGAAGTTCATGTCAGAAAAGGGATCTGGAAAGGCCCTCATCAGGCAGACTGACTTCTAAGGTCCAGTTGTGGCACTGAATAGAACAACTTTCCTTACACATTGTATTACAGTTAAACATCTGGTTCTTAACCCTTCTCTGCCTTCCAGACCCCTTTATCTTTCAATGCCCATTTCACTAAACCGTCTTCTTTTTCAGATAAGTTATAGGTCAGAAAACCCTGATGTGACTCTGAGCATTACAAAGCTTGCTGAAATGAATCCAACTCATTAATCAAGCAGAGAGAAATGCATCATATCTGCATTGTCTTAGTGAATGTCAGAGTGTGCAACAAAAGAAATGTTTAATTACACTGTCACTAAGGCTTATTCAGCCCCCCCACCATTCTCCTCATCCCAGTACGATGGCAATAATCAAGCTAATCAGGAAGTTGGTGTTTATAAATCAATTAATACATCAATTAATGCACTGCTTAATGTGCTGCCTAGAGCAGCTATTATTGGCAGTACATGTCAGTTAATTGTTTCCTTCCTACCCTACTGGCTCAGTGGGAATGTATTGGCAGAAGACATCTCTTACATTCGTTTTGCTGATATTGAGAAAGATGCTGGACTCTTGCACTAGTGGGTAATGGGATGGAATAACCATTATGCCTTCCTGTTTCACTGCCTGAAGAAAAAACCTTGCTCCCTGACATCCTACCGTAAGTAGAGGGTGAAACACGTTCCTTTGCAACATAAGGACATTAATTTGCAACTTAATCAAGGACATTGCATTTCAGACTGCATCACATCCAACCCCTCTTCCCGTGACAGCAGCATCAAGGCCTGCTGAGGGACTACAAAAGTCACAATACCAGCCTAACAATTGATGCTGTAGGACGTATCTGACATATCAGTAGGGACCCTATAGCATTCAAAAACTTTTAAATTAGTATTCTGTGAAGTAGCTGTGAATAATTGCAACCTGTTTTCCCTCAACACAGCAGCACACCACAAATCAGAAATTAGCCTCAGAGGTGTAGTCACAGAAGCTAATGTCACAGTAAGGTAAAGAACCTTATATAGACTCCTGTCCATCAGTCTCCTATTTTAGCCCTGCTGCTTTTCCTGAGGTTCACTTCCTTTCTATGTTGGTACATAAAACACAGACTTACCAACAAAGATCAAGCTTGACTGCTACTAATACTTGACAATATACCTTGTAAAAGTCTATCACTGATATAAGATCTTGTCTTGCCTTTTCTTCTCTGATGCAAAGTACAACAATGACCTGCAATTTTGAGCAAAATGGTAACAAATTTTGCACAATAAGTTTTTCATACCACCACATGCTTGATTCTTCAGCATTAGTTAGTGCAGCTGTCAGGACCTATTAAGTATAACTTTGCATTAAAATGGCAGATAAGGTGAATTATCCATTCAGGTTATAGCAGAGGATTTTAGAGGCACAAGGTTAGAATTTGGTTCCTTCTTGAGCTTGAACTAGAATATTGTGAAAAGAGACTTTTTGCTTTTTGGGGGGTTTGGGTTTGTTTGGGGTTTTTTTTGGTGGTGTTTTTTTGTTGTGTTTTTTTTTGTTTGTTTGTTTGTTTGTTTTGTTTTTTATGTTAACTGTCCATATATACAGAGGAAAGAAACAACACTGGAAAAAAATTGATTTGTTCAGTTCCAATCTCCATCTTGCTTTCATCTTTTCATCTGCTTTCCCTTCCTGAAGTGTGAAGACACCATCTTAACTTTCATTTTGGCTAAAAAAGAAAGGATAAATAAGAAACTTTTCTGCTGTGAGAGGTTGTTATAGACTAGCAATCAAGTTCTAATTTTACTTAGCTACATAATTGTTCTAGTTAAATTATATTACTTTGAGCGTATGACATCAATTCATGGGCTTTCTATACAATTAGAGTGCAATAAATCAAAGTAATTTGCTGCTATATTACATGCAGACACTTATGTGAGGGCTCGTTATCTTCAACCTGCCACAAAAAGTTTTGTACCTTTGTACATGCAAAAACTATATAATAATATATGGAAACAATTTGCCTAATTTTAAATTTTGGGATATCTGACTTTTCACACACATCTTACAAGAGCCTATGTTTTTATAGATATCTCTTCAATAAAAATCAGTAAGTAGGAGACAAGCATAAAACAGAGTAGCAAGAAGATATTAATGCTGAAAATCCTCCCTACGAAACCAAGAAAACTTCAAAACCCCCAAAACAGCAAAGACGGATAGTGTACTAAAACCAGTCAGTCCAGAAAGTCCTCATATATGGAGAAGCTGACTCCAGCCATCATCAGATAAGGTATTAACTCCGAACAACATCTTTATTAAGTAAGGCATTGAAGAAGAGCAATACATACTGCAGTGTAATAGAAAACACAAATGGGAAAAAAGAAATTCTGAACCTGTGAAATTGGTGGTGAATGTGGAATGGATGATACTTTCAAAGGCACTCTGTATTGACTGAGCACTGCTTCAGATGAATGGAAAAGAGCTCTCAGCAGCTGAGGAAGCTGAGCTAGTTCAGTGCTCAATACCTTTGAAAGGCTCTCTCTGTAGCATGCAAACCCCAGCAGTTTTCAAACTTGCAAAATACTGAATGACTACATGCACTTTCACTATCCAAAGTCCTGGATTTTCAGTACTGGTGCAGTTTGCAGCAACACTCATGTTTTTAATAAAAGATACCTGCCAAAGAATCTGTTTTGTCTCAAATTAGCCACATAAATACAAACCTATTTGAAACATATGCAACCTGTGCAATCTCAGCACTGGAAAGAGGGGCAATAGTTCAAAACTGAAGGAGAATGCTATTCCCCAAGCCAAAAGGAAGGTATATGATCATGGTCTGAAGCATAATAGTTGGCTTCAGGTTTCAATGAGTGAAAATAGCTTTAAAGCCCCAACACTGACTCCCTGTTGGGGAAAACACCTTCCCCAGGATGTTTTTTTCTAGCTGCAAAAACACAAGGTTGCTTTTAATCTAGAAGAGAACTGTTTCACAGGAAGGGACTGTTTCGTGTCGTGTACTTTACTTTGTAGTTTTCAAGGGATTTAAAGCAAAAGAATTGCCATCTTTCGGAAATACACAAGAGCCTTAAACTACACCAAAACCATCCCTCTGTAGGGCACAGCTATCCACAGATGCACTTCTTAAAGGTAGAGATGTAAAGTCCCAGGACTGATACTACATGCTGTGCAGTACCAATAATTCAATTGAAAACTATATGAAGAGGAAATTTTACCTAGAGGTTTGCCCTAGATATCTTAACCCTCTGACAAGGTCTGGAAAGCGTTCATTGCTCTTAACGCCACATGGAAAGAAACATGATCATGAAACGTCACATGGAAAGAAACATGATAGCATACACAACCAGAAATATTCTGCTCCTCTGTGAACTTTTCATCGATGGACTTTATGGAAGAGAATTTTCAAAATCTGGAGATGCAGCTGATACTCAAATACACTGAAGAAATACTGGAGGAGATACTGGGCATGATTCACTGATTGCCTCTGAGCCAAGACATTTCTGGACAGGAACATGTCAGCAAGGCAGTGCTGAAGAAGGAAAGATAACAAAGGAGAAAAGGAATTTGCCATATACAATTCTTAGGATGAGAAGCTGGAGGAGAACAGGGAAGAAAAGGGCAAAGAGAAATAAAACCAGTTCCAGCAAATGGAGAAAGAGATAACAGTAACCAAGATTAAGGAAAGAAAAGAATGAAAATGAAGAAAGAATTGCCATATTTAACTTGGCATGACTATGAGCACCTGCTAGTAAGCCTGTCATCAGTTGAGAGGAAAGGAACAGCAACACACACTTTGCCACTCTAGGGTTAAAATCAACACATAACACAAACATAAAGAATTTTTCAGATTGTGGTCTTAAGGATACTAGTGAACGTTCATAATTTTATATAATAAAATATATATATAATATATTTTATATAAAATATATAAAATATATTTTATAATAATATACATATAATTATATATTTTATATATAATATATATTTATATATTTTTAATATATATACAGTAAGAGATGGGATATGCAGTAAAAAAGCAAACTGATTCACATGCTCCAATGAGAAAACTTCTTAGTGCTGAGGACAAGAAAAGAAAGCACCAGACTGCAAATGGATGTGCCAGTTCTATACAGAAAAGATTTTGAGAGTCATGAACCATTACAGTGCCTCCTATGAGAAGAAGATGAAGTTACATTTTCTTATCAAGTGGAAAAGGTACCAGTCTGCTACCTGAACTAATAAATTACTTCTGAATAGCTCCAAATCTGTCACATCGCCCTTACCAAGCAGATCCAAATCCATCACAAGTTACTACTGAAAAGTGAAACAATGAGAGAAGTTTGTTGGTAGAGCCCAGAAGATAGACAGAAAGAAAGGAATGACAGACTGCACTTTCCACGAAGAACCAGTTGATAGGTCTCCATAGATGACTACTAAGAGATGAGATCATCAAACAGTACATCTTCTCGTAAAATGGATCAAGGATTTTTGTCGCCGGGCAAAGCCTCCTCCGCGTGTTGGGGGCTGACAGCTGGTGGGCCGGCTCCTGCCTAAGCCTGGGCGGAGCCAGCGTCTCCCACGGCTCATCACACCGCCATCCTATAAGAAGCCCCGGGGAGGGCAGAAGCTAGCTTCTGCCCACCGAGCAGCAACCAGTTGCTGGGTGGGTGTCCTGGTCGGTGCCTAACGCTGCTGCAACTTGTACAGCTGGGTCCTGAGCCTCTGCCGTTGTGCAAGGTAAGTTCAATTCCTCGCTCCAACTGACCTTTCCACTGCCTCTTGCTTGCACACATCCAGCCATGGCTAGAACTAGGTCAAAGGCTATTGCTAAGAAAGCTGTGGGCACCCAGACAGAGGCCCCACACAAACACGTGGGTGTCCAGGCCTCGGGCTGCAGGGAGTGCCGGGGCCTGGCCCTTGCCATGGAGGGTAGTGGTGACGACACCTGTGTCAGATGTGAACAGGTGAATGACCTCCTCAGCCTGGTGGTTGAGCTGAAGGAGGAAGTGGAAAGGTTGAGGAGTATCAGGGAATGTGAGAGGGAGATTGACTGGTGGGCCCACTCCCTGAAAATAAAGGAACATGTTGAGGCCCCACATAAGCCAGAGGACCCTCTCCCCATCTCTCGCCCAGCAGTAGAAGGGGATCTCAGAGAAGAGGGGGAATGGAAACAGGTCCCTAGTCGGTGAAGCAGGCGAATCCCCTCCCTGCCTCTCCCACCTCCCCAGTTACCCCTGCAGAACCGGTACGGAATCCTGCAGGAGGAATTGACTGTTGGAGAGGAGGATGGTACATCTAGGCAGGATGTGCCAGAAAGACCAAGTCGCCGCAAACCTGGCATCACAACTAGTTCAAGAAGGAAAAGCAGAAGGGTCATCGTTGTGGGTGACTCTCTATTGAAGGGGGCAGAGGGACCAATATGCCATCCTGACCCGCTTCACAGGGAAGTCTGCTGCCTCCCTGGGGCATGGGTCAGGGACGTGTTGGACAAAGTTCCTGCTCTAGTCAACCCTTCTGACTATTACCCCCTTGCAGTTTTTCAGGTAGGCAGTGATGATGTATATAATACATCCAGGAAATTAAAAACAATCATAAAGGACTTTAAGACACTGGGAAAACTGGTTGAGGGATCAGGGGCACAGGTAATTTTTTCAGCAATACCCTTAGTTGCAGGAGGAAATCCTGAAAGAAATAAAAAGGCATCTGCAATAAACAAGTGGCTCAGAAACTGGTGCCATCACCGAAATTTTGGGTATTCTGAACTCAGGGAACTTTATATGGCACCGAGTCGGATAGCAACAGATGGAGTACACCTGTCTCAGAACGGGAGAAAGATACTGGCAAGTGAGTTGGCGGGGCTTGTTGAAAGGGCTTTAAACTAGGATCGAAGGGGGAGGGGGTTAAGCATAGGTTGAGCAGAAAAAAACTCAAAGAGAGCCTTCAACCTGCCATCTCAGCTAATAAGTCGGCCCCTTTAGGCACCCAGCTGAAGTGCCTTTACACAAATGCACGCAGCATGGGGAACAAACAAGAGGAGTTAGAGATGTGCGCACGCCTCCAGGGCTACGACATTATTGGCTTCACCGAGACGTGGTGGGATGGCTCTTACGACTGGAGTGTTTGAATGGAGGGTTACAAGCTCTTCAGGAAGGACAGGCTGGGCAGAAGGGGAGGGGGTGTTGCCCTCTATGTCAAGGACCAGCTGGAATGTATGGAGCTTCACCTGGGGATGGATGAAGACAAGACAGAGAGCTTATGGGTCAGGATTAAAGGGAGCACGGGGGCAGGTGATGTTACAGTAGGAGTCTGCTACAGGCCACCAGATCAAAGTGACAGTGAGGATGTGGCCCTCTACAAACAGATAGGGGCAGCATCGCGCTCACATGCTCTGGTCCTCATGGGGGACTTCAACCACCCCGACATCTGTTGGAAGGACAACACAGCAGAGCACAGGAAATCCAGGAAGTTCTTGGAATGTGTCGACAACAACTTTCTTCTACAAATAATAGAGGAACCAACGAGGAAAGGAGCAGTGCTGGACCTTGTCCTCACCAACAAGGAGGGGCTGGTCGGGAATGTCAAATTCAAGGGTAGCCTCGGCTGCAGTGACCATGAGATGATAGAATTCAAGATTCATAAGGCAGCAAGGAGGGTGCGCAGTAAGCTGGCTACCCTGGACTTCAAAAGAGCAGACTTTGATCTCCTGAGAGATCTGATTGGTAAGGTAGCGTGGGAAAAAGAACTGGAAGGGAGAGGGGCCCAAAAAAGCTGGGTGTTATTTAAGGATTGCCTCCTCCAAGCTCAGGAGAGGTGCATCTCAAAAAAGAAGAAATCGGGCAAAATAGCCAGTAGGCCGGCGTGGATGAACAAGGAACTGCTGGACAAACTCAGGACCAAAAAGGAGGCCTATAGAGGGTGGAAGCAGGGAAAGGTAGACTGGGAAGAATACAGAGAAGCTGTCCGAGTCACCAGAAACCTGATCAGGCAAGCGAAAGCCCAGGCAGAACTAAATCTAGCCAGGGATGTGAAAAATAACAAGAAGAACTTCTATAGATATATCAGGGATAAAAATAAGACGAGGGAAGCTGTGGGTCCCCTCCGGAAGGAAACGGGAGACCTGGTCACCCAGGATATGGATAAGGCTGAGCTACTGAATGACTTCTTTGCCTCAGTCTTCACTGGCAAGGGCCCTAACCACACTGCCCAAGTCACGGAGGGCAAGAACAGGGGCTCTGGGAATGAAGAACCACCCACAGTACAAGAAGACGAGGTTCGAGACCTCTTAAAGAACCTGAAGGTGCATAAGTCCATGGGACCTGATGAAATCCATCCACGGGTCCTGAGAGAACTGGCGGACGAAGTTGCTAAGCCCCTCTCCATCATATTTGAGAAATCGTGGCAGTCTGGTGAAGTTCCCACTGACTGGAAAAAAGGGAACATAACTCCAATATTCAAAAAAGGAAACAAAGAAGACCCGGGAAACTACAGGCCGGTCAGTCTCACCTCTGTGCCTGGCAAGATCATGGAGCAGATCCTCCTGAAATCCTTGCTAAGGCACATGGAGAATAAAGAAGTGATTGGAAACAGCCAACATGGCTTCACCAAGGGCAAATCGTGCCTGACAAATTTGGTGGCCTTTTACAATACTGCCACAGACTTGGTAGACAAGGGTAGAGCGACTGACGTCATTTACCTGGACTTATGCAAAGCGTTTGACACTGTCCTGCACGACATCCTGGTCTCAAAATTGGAAACTCATGGATTCGATGGATGGACCACTCGGTGGATAAGGAACTGGCTGGATGGCCGCATCCAAATGGTTACAATCAATGGCTCAATGTCCAGGTGGCGGCCAGTAACGAGTGGTGTTCCGCAGGGGTCGGTACTGGGACCAGTACTATTTAACATCTTTGTCGGTGACATGGACAGTGGGATAGAGTGCACCCTCAGCAAGTTTGCTGATGACACCAAGCTCGGTGGCGCAGTTGACACGCTGGAGGGAAGGGATGTCATCCAGAGGGACCTAGACAGGCTGGAGAGGTGGGCTCGTGCAAATTGCATGAAGTTCAACCAAGCCAAGTGCAGGGTCCTGCACCTGGGACGTGGCAACCCCAGGCACAAATACAAGTTGGGTGGAGAATGGCTGGAGAGCAGCCCCGAGGAGAAGGACTTGGGAGTGCTTATGGATGAGAAGCTCAACATGAGCAGGCAGTGTGCACTGGCAGCCCAGAGAGCCAACCGTGTCCTGGGCTGCATCAGGAGAAGTGTGGCCAGCAGGTCTCGCGAGGTGATTCTGCCCCTCTACTCTGCGCTCGTGAGACCCCTCCTGGAGTACTGTGTCCAGCTTTGGAGTCCTCAACACAGAAAGGACATGGACCTGTTGGAACGGGTCCAGCGGAGGGCCACGAGGGTGATCAGAGGGATGGAGCACCTCTCCTATGAAGACAGACTGAGAGAGCTGGGGTTGTTCAGCCTGGAGAAGAGAAGGCTCCGGGGAGACCTTATAACAGCCTATCAATACCTGAAGGGAGCCTACAGAAGAGCTGAAGAGGGACTCTTTGTCAGGAAGAGTGGTGACAGGACAAGGGGCAATGGTTTTAAATTGGAAGAGAAGAGATTTAGATTAGATATAAGGAAGAAATTCTTTACTGTGAGGGTGGTGAGGCACTGGAACAGGTTGCCCAGGGAAGTTGTGGATGCCCCATCCCTGGAAGTGTTCAAGGCCAGGCTGGACGGGGCTTTGAGCAACCTGCTCTAGTGAGAGGTGTCCCTGCCCATGGCAGGGGGGTTGGAACTAGATGATCTTTAAGGTCCTTTCCAACTCTAGCCATTCTATGATTCTATGATTCTATGATTCTAAGATAATTATATACCGTTGTCTGTTGAAGAGGTTGTAATTTTGCGGGGGAGTGGGGTGGGGTGGTGAAATCCCCAAACCCACAAACAAAACAAAACAAAAGAACAACAAAAATAGCATGTATTAACATTATCCAGAAACCCCATGGGGAGTTAACACCACTTTTATAAATACAGATGTTCAGTCTTTAATGCTTTAAGTATATAAAACGCTATATAAATGCTAAGAATAGATGACTGCTGTACCTATGACACTACTTTCTCCAGTAGTGCATAGTTATGCTTAAACATTGACTCTACAAAATAAGGTGGTTTTTCCTCCCACCCTCTCCTCTTGCATAGGTAATTATCTAGACATACTCTTCAAGGAGATCACCACCATCTCTTATGAAACATCTGTTTCATAAGTCACTATAAACAGTCACAATTGCAATTATTGCCACTAGGAAAAAGACCTATTTTTTGTTATTGTTTTCTTTCTTATTACTTTCATTACTCTGAGTGTTCCTTCATATAGAGAAAGATACAAATAGGAACTTTCTCTGTACTTTTGGTTAACCACTGTTGTAACAAGTGTTCTGGGGATGTTAATTAAAAGCCTTTGTAATGCCTCCTGTCCCTGACCAAGAATATTAACCTATCAGAAAACACAGTATCTTCTGTGTCTCAGAACTGGAACAGCTGTGCTCATACAACTTTTTCTCATTTGTTTAACACTATTTTGTCCCCTAAGAAGTGAGTTATTGAAAGACTAAGGCCAATGACCATCATATGTCTATTTTGTGAAGTTGAAAAAAACCCGCAAAGGATCCTTGAACATAGCTGCTTTTGACATCTTAATGCAATCTTCACTGTTAAGCTTCCTGCCTGATTTCCTATGCAACAGATGTAAGATTTTTATGCAATTCCTACCTTGTTTCCTACAATACATGAATGACAGCATATCTTAAGTGCTATGTCTGCAGAGTGTAAGCCGCAAAGTGTTTTTCAAGTAATCATGAAATCTAAAGTGGGTTGCTTACCATGACTGAGTAATGTATTCTAGAGATATGAGTGCTTTTGTATATTTAACATTGTGATTTTCTCTTTGATCTCAGCTATTGCATTTAAAAGTATCCTAATCTTGGAGTTTTATAGCTCATCTTGAAAGTTTATCAAGCAAAGCTTTCATGAAACATACACATGCACTTAGATATATCACATATTCTTCTTTCTTCCTTTGGTAGTCATCAGCTTTTTCCTCTCCTTCATGACATTTTCTATCAACTGTCACATCTTTTAACTGTGCTTCAGATAGCCCATTTCAAAAAACAGTCACAGTCTTCCTAAATGGTTGTGAATTTTGCAGCTTATTCAAGGTAATTAGTAAACAGGAGTGGAAAAAAATGTCTCCAACAATATTATACATATCACAATACATTGCTTAAGGTATGTGCCACTATAGAAAACAAGATATTTGCAACTGTTTCAAAATTAAATTACCTCTGACAAAAACACATTAATTGATTTTAATGAACAATAAGCATGTCAAAATCACTGTAAATTCAGGGTAGCAGAATCCACATTTCAAACTTTTCTCTCTACTTCTTTTTTTAATGATAATGAGTTGATTGACATACTCCCCAGAGGGGCAGACTTCTGAACACTGATAATATCACCAGCAGCTGAGTAGATTCTTTCACTAACTACTTGAAATTTCTGGAACATGTAGGGTATTCCTTTTCTAATGTTGACAGTAATAAATACCTGGTTTTGCACAGCTTCAACCACATGGGGGAATTGCATTTTACTGTCTTCAATTTTCGGCTGGTAATCTCATACATGAGTATACTTAATACCCTCTTGACTTGTACCAGAACACCCACTAATGTCTTCTCAAGTGCACATTTTGGAATCCTTCCACTTGAGGACTTCACAGGTAGGGGGTAAATTGCAAGGATTCACCTTCTAAAGTTTTATCAGAAGTGCTGTTACCCTTTACATGTGTCTCTCTGCACATGCAACATTATAGACCTAGAATTACAGGATCTATCATAAATCTTAATTTTCTGCACTTCCTCATGGGAACACACCTTGCATCTAGAATCCAATACACAGGTCCCTGCAAAAAAAGTGAACATCTTTTCCTCCCCATCACCACCCTTTTTGTGTGTATATCCCCAAAGAAATAAAACAATAAGCCTCACAATATCTGGCTTGATGTCTAAACCTAGATGTTTAGCCACTGAAGTTTTCACTGCTGTTTATCAATGAGCTTCCAAGCTCAACTCAGGTTTGGTAAGTTTCAGCCACATACACATAATTTCATAGCATGGATGGATCACTGAAACTGTAGGCATGTCTTTGTCACAAAGAACTGTAATGACAGTTTGCATGGACTGTAGGATCTTGATGACACTTTCAACTCCTGTCAAATCACCTTCAAAGAAGTCATGAGGTCTTATCCATTTCTCCAGAACTGTTTTGACAATAATGTGGCACTAATAACTGATTGTTGCTCTAACTATCTAGATAACATGTCATAACTTTGTTGGAACATCTGTTATTAATTTACATTGGGAAACAGCCAGCAGGAGCAGCTTTTTTTCCAGCACATTATTTGCTGTGTGGATGCTTTGGAAAAATGATGCAAACGCTGTTCACTTGGTGCACATTTAGGTCCTTTTCAGTGACTGAACTGAGAGTATGTAAAGCATCTAATATGAAAGGACAGTTCTGCCTCTTTAATTGCAGTCAACACGTTAACCATATTATTTGTGGTAGCAGATGGGTTCTGACAATACTTTTTCAAGTCTCACTGAAATGCAACACTAGTCAACATGGGAGAGGTTATGATCATTCAGCTATCAGAATAATCTGACTCGTTCAACTATCTCTTTTGCAACATAAAGTCTTGATCTGATGTTATCTGTTTTTGAAATATTTTGCTATTGTCACTCAAGATACTGTGGCCCTAAAGGTTATAAAAGATACATCAAAAGCTTCTGATGTACTTTGGCCTTTGATTTCTACACAGGCTCATAAAAAAAATTTGCAAATTCCCTCCTGGGAATGTAACACTTGGACTGAATTTTATATATAAGCATCCAAATGCTTTATTTCAACCACCAAACACAGAAGCAAACACGGTAAAGGGTTTGTCGTCTTTGTTATCAACTTCACTCCACAGTTCAGCCCTAAGTCCTGGTACCCTGCTTGTCCAAACTGTATACAAGTTAATTAAATTCTAGGTTCTTTTTCAAAGTCAATCAACCAGTTTCCCCCAAACCAAAACAGAGTTGTTCCAAATACTTTACTCCAGGAAGAGTTGCCTTTATTATATTGTGGATAACACTGCGGTGCTTTGGTTCTCCCCATCATGTGTAGTCCTCCAATACTACCGCAGCATCTTCTACATCCTAAAATCTCTCTATACACTTTCCTGCTGTGTTCCAAAGCATGAAATGCAGACCCTTGGCTCTCATGCTAGGAGAAAAATACTCCTCTTATAGGCTGCTTTAACATTTTGAGTTAGGCAAGAAACCACACCCATACAAATAACCTTATTTAAGGTGCAATTGTGCAGTGTAGGGGAGGTCTGGATCAAGTGCTAAGCAGTGCTGAGACCCTTAGATAGTGCGTATGCAAGCTATTCTGCATCATTTTGTTTAGAGTCAGAATTATTTCCTGGGCTAGAGGACTGTAGCAGTGCAAATATAACCAAACACAACAGTAGATTCTGTAATGTGGCCACATTATGATTCCAGTTTACCTTACACCAACATCAGAAGAGCTGCCTATATGGATTTGCACTATCTTTTCACTTTGGCATTCACCAGCTGTCTCCAGTCCGCCTTCCAGTGCAATTCCCCATTTTTCTTTTCAGAGGCATCATTACTGTATTTCTGGCTTTAGAACTCATGTTGCCATAGCAAACATTGTGTATTGTCTCATTATTATTTGTGCTTTGAATGCTTCTGTATGCAATTATTTCAAACCTAAGGTATTTGCATTCTTGAGACTGAAATGCTGCCATGGATCTTTGAATTATGACCTCAGCATGTTTCAGCTAAACCAGTTTTTGTATTTGAGCACTGTGGGGGTATATACTGGTTGCAGGGATGCTCCTGTTCGTAAGATACTTGAGGGTCATTTCTAGTGGAGAGAGGGAGCAGCCTCCCAGGCCATTTTTGACCAAGAACATGGCAGGAGTTTTGGTCACCTATGAGAGACAGTAGGAAATGTTGGGATGTTGGGCTTCTCAGTTAGTAGGAAAAAACCCACACAACAAAGGTATCCGGTTCAGCATGCACACAAGTCAACCCACCTTAACTCAGCAAGAGTCAATGAATTTAACAGAAGGTTAAGTACGTAATCAAGTGTGTTATCATGTGCTGAATAAGCTGTGAACAGTGAACAGTTTCTCTGAAGCTAGTATAGCTAAACATATTTTAATAGCAGCAAAGGGAAAAAAGGGGTTTTGCTTTAGGATTTCTTAACTTTATAACTCCATCGAATTGCTCTTCTCTTGTACTGACTAGAAAAGGACCGCACTATCTTGTACAGGGCCTCAGGATCTACTAATTCGTTGTAACAGAAATCATGGAAATGTGTAAACATCAGGCATTTTCATCATCATTGTGTTCCCCTTTCTTCCCCCAAATAGCTCTAATACTAATCATTTCTCCAGCTACTCACTTAATATGCAGTGTATCACAGGACAAGCAGAGTCATCTCCTTATGTGAATGAGAGAAAAAAAACCTCAGCTGTGTTTGGTTCCTGTTAACTGTAGCATACTGAGCAGAAACACAGCTTGGATCCAGCTTAGGTGTTACATTCCAGGGTCAGACAATATTTAGAGATGAACACAAGACTAGGAAACAACACCTTTTTCCCAGTTCATTGTTTCTGAAGGTGCTGTGTCATCTACATCAGCTTTAAACACAACCAGTAAGTTCACCAACAAGTGAAAACGAAAATATATCAGCCTGGACTTATGTCATGTATCATAGTAAAATCCTTTAGATGATCTTAATTCTTTTTTGTTTCATCTCCAACTTTTACTGTGGTGATTTTTCTACATACATTTAGTACAAAACCTTTTTTTCATCACTGGATGTGGTTTAAAAAATAGTATGACTGTAAAGAGCACTTGAAATTTGCATCTAAAGTTGTTCAGCTGATGATCCTAGCTATTTCTGGAGGGAAATTTGTTATGCAACTTTTTAAGTGACCCATAGGAATTTTTCTGTCTATTAGGAAGTGACATGATCAAATAAAGTTGTGTTGATCAGTACATACAAATACCTTTTGTTGCCTATGAATGGATAACTAAATGCCTTATTATTCATTAACATAATCTAAATTCTTGTAGATTTCTTGAGGGGTGGGGGGGTAGGGAAGCTGATTTCTGGAAAAACTTCTTTATGGAATTAGAGCCTTGTCATTTAATTGTCCAAACCTCCTATTTCTCTTTCATGCTCTTTCATTGTCATAGATGTTAAAAGTATTTGATATTCCTTATCCATAATAACAATTTACCATCCAGAAGTTAACATTATGCTGAGAGTTAGATTTATTTTCTTATTGATTACAATTTCTTCTTCATATTACAATTTTAAATAAAGATAGCCTTGCAGTAGAAACACAGTTGCTGGGGATTTTTAATATCCTGGAAAGTCTTTGATAGCACTGTGGTTACCTGAGTAGCCATGGAAAAATGGCCAAATTGAAGGCTAGGAGCTAACAGGAATAATCAAAGACAGAGAAAATAAAGAACTCCTTAGCACTGATAGATTATTTGTTTGCAAAAGAGAAAACAAGAATATGGGGACAAAATACAATTTTAATAGAAGGTTAGTTGAGTGCACTGCAGCAAGGAATTTGAGTGTAGTGCAAAATTGCATATTGTTTCACTTGGCTTCCACATGCTTTCCTGCCATGCTAATGAGGAAAATGTCTTTAAAGATCAACAGAGAAATATGAGTTTTACCAGAGAATTAGATTCTGGACACAAGGTCATAAAATTTAGGTCACACAGTCCAGCGCACAGAGCAGTGCTGATAAATTCTGACTGAGGTGGTAATCAGTTAGGATGAAAGGAAAATAAAGAATTAAGGAAAACAACAGTTTTCACATGGCTGTAGTGCACGAAATAGTTTCTATACTCAGATGCAATACAAATAGTTTAAAAGAAAAAACAACCTGTAGTGTGATAGCCATTTAGCCTCTGAAAGCTGAAGGACAATGATCAGATCCTTTCTGTTTTAATAAATAACACTGGTATGAAACCTAGGAAAAAGGAGATAACCAGGTGAGACCTATATATGCTTAAAACAAAGAGCTCAGATATAAACTAAGCCACCATATTACAGACTGTACAGTTTTCAGAAATTAGAGGCTGCTATTTACCAATATAATGCCAGAGTCAAAATAAGAATACTGATTCCTGGAAAATACATCTAAATTAAAATCCTGAGTAGAATCTAGTACAATTCATGTCCTGCAAATGTTTTTCTTCCTTGTATGAGTCTTCCTTTGTCTCATAGTCTTACAGCCTGGGCCCTACAAGCTTAAACATAATTTGAAATAGGAGGTATGGTGCAGCATTATCTTAAGCTGCTGAATTTTTTTTTCTGCAAATAAGGTTTTTATCTAATAGCAGAGCCTCAACCAAAACAAATACTATAAGCATGCCATTTTCAGAGTGAATACTCACACATTCAAACCATCCTACTCTTTTAAGGTAATTCTTGTTTAAAAATCTTAAAAAATATTGTTTCATCTTAAGTAAAAAAGTGTATGTATGAAACAACTTAATTTTTTTTTTAGTCATATAATATAAGAAATTGCTGTATGCTCACCATTGGCATGCTGGCAATGCACAAAAGCAGAGAGGCTGCGTTGAAGGGAGAGGAGCAGCACGTCTGTTAAATCCTGATGTGATGTGATGTGAAAACTCAGCATTATGATAGGGCTTAGTATGATAAATAAGAAATGTTCTCAATCTGACTACAGGAGCTTGCCCATTTTAGGGCTGGGTAATGCATTGCCTCAGTTTCTTTCCTTGCCAAAAGAAGCTGAGTTGGCAGGCTCTTCAAACTTCCTTTTTCCCTACAAAGACTAATTAATTTTTATTTAAGTATTTAAGTTTGGATGGGATTACTTACTATTCCCATGATCTACTTTGTTTATACACAATAGTAGTTTATTTCAAAGTCAACACCATTCAGCATGTATTCCTATTTTCATCACAGTCCAAGCACCCCCAAGGGTTCAATGGTTCTTGTAGTCTTTGCTAATCCTTCACAGTTCCTTTGGGAACCCTTCTCAAAAACCTATTACAAATGCTTTGCTCAGAGAAAAAATTCTGTGTAGATTTTTTTTTTTGTTTGTTATACTTCACTGTGGCCCTTCCAAGAGCCACATGAGGTTGGTACCTTCTATCTATGAATGCTGTAGGGTCTCTTATTGTGCCAATGTCTAAGATATGATATAAGCTTGTCTAATATACCTATATGCAGTCTGGCAACATCACAAAATGGATCCTGTTCCCCCAGATATTTATATACTCCAGACTCACTTTGTCTCACAAAACTGTAGGTTGAACTGGGCTGGCAGATCCTCAGATCCCACTATATCTCAAACAGACAAGCTCTTTTGGGGCAATAATTTGGTAAACCTGTCACAGATCAAGCTGCCAGCCCCCCACGCTAAAAAAAATTATACCACTATCCCCTTCTAAAGACACCATGAACTGAGTTAAATATAATGTATTGCCAGAGCATAGAAACAGGAAAACAGAGGCCAAAACCTTAAAGGTGTGTTGTGACAGGCAGTCGGCACTGGCCAAAGACACAGCCAGACTCTGCTGCCTCTCTCTGCCTTGCTCGTTGCTCAGGGAGTAATTTTGACAGAAACAGTGCTGTGACTCACTGCAGAAGGTGCTATTTATCATAACTATGTGTAGGAGACTGAGGACCCAGTTTGAATAAAATGTCTGATTTGCATGTTTAATGTATGATAGTTTATATTTTAAGTTATTAATGAGTATGCTGATCTGAAGAAAGAAATTTGCTAAATATTTAATGTTAAACAAGCTTTGGTTAAACAAACTGGAACAGAAGAAATTTCTGAAGTTGCAATTGCAGCATTTTTAAGCCATGGGTTTATCAATATTCAAATACATGTAGGAGATGTTTGGGAATCTAAAACCACATAATGATCTTACATATCTGTAACACCTTTAATTCAAAACGATGTCAAAGTGTTTAACAAACTGCAGGCAAGGATTGTTTCACCTATCATTAAAATGCAGACATGGCTGCAATGAGTTTTGGAAGCACTTTAGCAGCTCAGAGGATCACTGTACAACAATACAGGAAACGAATAAAGAATACTGCACCTTCAGAGACTCGATATCAATGGGGATTTAATCCTCAAGGTTTATGAACTCATACTGGCATGTCCGCAATTTTACGTCCCCACACAATTAAAGAAAACATGACCCATAATAATTGGAGCAGATCAAAAGCAAATAATCAAATAGGCAAAATACTGTGGTTAGCCTATGACTATGTTTTGAAAAGCAGGATGAGACTGAGCTCATATTCCTTTATTGAAATACAGCTTTTTCTCTCAGCTGAGAGACAATTTCTTGGTAACAGACATAGTCTGTGGTTCTGGTCATGGTGTAAAGTATTGAGTCCATAATAATACCCCAAAACAATGATATTTATCAAGTCATTGGACAACACTTTGGTTTTCCTTACCCATTTGCTCACCTCAAAATATCTTATTCTTTGGTTTATGACTCCTTATGCAACAATGTCCCTAGGATACTGGTGCATAATTTCTGCCATTGCTCGGTGGGAGGCATGGCCCCGAAGTGCTTGAGTACAGTCCTTACAATCAGCTGGAAAAACAGACAGAAAGGGCAAAGCAGGGATGAATATTCACAAACCATTGCTCAGAAGCAGTTTTGCTGAATTCCACTGGATTTGGTTCATTATCTAATTGGGTTTGACCTTTGCTGTTTGAGGTATTTTTGATCTTCACTGAATGGCACTACAGCTCTGTCTTTAAGACTATATGGATTCCTGTTTAAAACCACACAAACAAACCAACAGCAACAATGAAGTAAAAGCACCCACTTCTTCGATCCTTGCCTCAAGGAATGCTGATGGGAAACTAAGTGGAAGGCAGTGCTTCATAATGCACCCCTGATTCAGTTTTGATTCTAGTTAGCTTATTTTTATCTCGTTCAAAAGAGACTCATGCAGAGCTGTCCCCACTTCTCAGTACTGCAATCTTAAACTTACAAATTTCACTTAATGATGCTCAAATTGAAAAATTCCAGTGCAGTCCCTCAAGCACAGAGCATACCCTCAAACACACTTCTGAGGGAGACTGGTCCTCACTGGGTCATAATGTCAGGTTACCATTTTCCTAATATCTTCTCCTAGCATTCTGAATCTTTCACTCTGTGGTGTAACCTGTGCCCCCTTCCCCAGGAGGGACAAAGTCCACGCTCCTGATTCAGCCCAGCTACCCAACAGTGCTGCCTTTGTGGCACTTCCAGAGGAACTAGATGGTGAAAATTCAGCCTCTTCAGGCTGAATTTCCCATTCAAGTGCTCTAACCACAAGACTTCTACATAAAAGGGTAACCCTAGCAGAAATCTGTCGATATGCACGCAAACATAGCCTGGTTCTCAGATCCCATCAGTAAAATGCAGATAACAGGGATGTTCCACACTACTCAGGTTTTGTGAAGGTAACTATAGGAGAGAATAGGAATTGCTCAGACACCATAGTAATGGGAGGATCATATAAGTATGTTAAAGGAAGAAATACAGGATTTTTTTTTTCTCCTGTCTACCTTCCTATTCTATCTGGAAATTCTCAGGAAGCATAATCCATGAGAAAGGCAGAGAAAGTGGCTAGCCAGCCCTATCCTGTCCTTGGACTTACAATTTTATAATAAATTGGCAGTCTGGTCAGCTAACTGAAGAACCGATGAGTCAGTACAGTCTCTTAAACATGTCCTCTTACAAAGTCAGGGTAAAGTATCCTGATATAATTTACATTTCAGAAAAGTTAGATAAGAATGAATCAGCCTTTTGCTCAGCCCTGCTGGGAAAGGGAAAAAAAATGTCTACCAAACTGCCAAAATGGAAAATTCCTTCCCAGCTACAAATGTGACAGTTTTTTGGTTTGGTTTTTTTTTTATGTTTATGCAAGAAGGGAGGTCCATGTTTAAGTATGTAATTCTACATGTTGTTTCCAGGTCACAAAAGCCATGGTTTTCCTTATGTGAAGCTTTCTCAGGTGTGTAGGTGCAGGCACATGCCCACACACATATTTCCAGCTGCTAAAGCAGCATTCATTATTAAAACCAAAGAATCCCCAAAGGAGACAATTAAATTAAACAGTCCACTTAGACAGCTGCTACTGGAATTTCACTGGAGGGGCTTCTTTTTCATGAAATGCCTCTGATGGTGATAAATATTGACTACGTTGTTTGAATGTAGAATTTTTACATCTTTCAATTAGCTGCGTTGCTTTATGAGAACTATTTTTTATCAGTTATCTTCAGTAATTCTGTATATTGTATAATAAAATTAAAAATTATTAAGTAAAGCAACCAGAACTGAAAAGACCAACATGTTTCCAATAAATACCTCAATGGAACTCTTTTGACTGTGGTTTTGAAAGTCACTGCCTAACATAATTGACATATCCCAAACAAGTCCTCTTCTCATAGTTGGAAGTATGCGACTTCAGAAAGTGCTTACTGATGTTGGAGCTTGATCTTTAAGCAACATTTCTTCAGCATGTCAGTGATATGGTACAATTAGTTCCTCATCAAAAAGAAATACAGCATCTCAAAATTCAAATTTTATTATTGCAAGGGTTTGATTTAACATCCTGCATACCTAAGCACTGTCAGGCAGCTGGGATGGAATACATTGCATCAAGATCTATCCTTTTTATTAAAAACATATTATACCTTAAGGGAAGCATGTTTTTCTATAGGGATTGCTCCACAATTTAATTACAGCAGACTATCCTCTCATTTTATGAGATACATCGGAGCTCAGGAACTACAGTGTGATTTATATCAGCATATCCTGCCCTGTCAGAGTGGAATGGGTAGCTGTGCTCTGTTCAGAAAAATAGTACGGTTGGCAAAAATTCTTTGGACAAACTGCAGAAATGACAGTACACTGTTGCCTCCACAAGGCAACATACATCATCCCACTAACAAACTGTTACCCACTAGAAGCATCTCAGAAACATGTGCTGGCTGGGGGAATATAGCATCTCACTATATCTTTTTTTTCCTATACAAGTCAGGCAATGGCACTACATTTCCAGGGTGGCTTTTTTTTTTTTTTTTTTCTTTTTTCTTTAAGACTATATTTTACAAAAGCAGAAACACTGCAGAAACCCCCAGAAGAACAAACCATCTTTTTGACATCTTTAATATGTTTCTTGTTTTAACATTTCTTTGAGCACTTGTAAGCAGTTGTATAACACATAATATTCTCATTCTCACACAGACACATACAAAGGGGATTTGCATGTTACTGAATAAACTAACTCAGCTAAGGAAGTCTCATACTATTGCAGTCCTCAACTAAGGACAGAAAATAGATAATTTAACCTGGGGTGTACAACAAAAATAGGATCAAAGTTTGTCTTTGCTGAAAACATGCTCCTACTGAGTATGGCATCCCCATCTTATGAAAGCAAACTGACTACACGGATATGTAAGTCACAAGCTCATATATAAACTGGGAAAAAGGGACTGGCTGAAAGTGGTAAGAAAGACTTTATTAGTGACATGGTATTTCAAACACTTGCTAGCTAAAAAACTACCATTATTCTTTTACCATTTTACCAAAAAACTACCATTATTCTTTCTTGGCAACACTTTCATTAAATCAGCAAAAAGTTCCAGAAATATAAGATGAGGCAGCTTATATTATATTGTCAGTCTTAGCATCTTGGTTGTCTCATGGAGTCCTGCTCTTTTGGGTTGGTTGGCTGCTTGGTTTGTTTGCTTTTTATTCCTCCAAGTAGTCCTTAGTGCCAGAATTATCAGAATGTATGAATATATCAGCTATTTTGTTTTTCTTTTAAAAATTTTTCCAATTTACACCTTTTTGAGAACAGAATAGAAAGGACCATTATGCAAACTAGGAACACAGAAATAAAGAGCAAAGGTAACAAAAAACCAAACCTCAAAATGTAATTTTAAAAAAAATTGCTCCTGTGTTTTAAGTATTCTCAAGATTTTCTAATACCTGGGATGTGTAAAATTGCTCATTTATTATCTGCCTTATTGTCAGTTATTTTTACTGTCAAGACATCATCTGGTAGACACGTGCAGAGAAAGCATCATACTTCCTGGTTTAATACTCTGTAGCATATCACAACTGACAGATGTTGCTGTCTTCCCAGCAACGGTACACAAGGAAATGCTCTGCCATTACCCTTATTTTCCTCAAATTGGTAATTGGTAAATTCCTCAGGCTTGCAGAAAGAACTGCCTTTGCACATCTTCTTCTCTGTACTGAAAACCTCAGACAGTATTTTAAGGATGAACCAAAAGGAAGAAGAGTGAATTCTAACTCCTCTACAGGTGGTTTTCTGAAACAAGAAAGAATGTAGCAGGCTGCTATAAGGGTAGTCTTAGCATAGCCAATAAACAAGTGCAGAAGAGTAGCAGGGAAAGACGGTGCGCTGAGGGGAAACCCTGCTTATCCAGTCCCCAGTGATCATGGAGAACACATGGAAGGCACAAAGATTCCCAACGTCCATTGGCAAAGGGATGCTGTGTGGATGGAAGTATTCTGGCTCTTTATCGAGCACAGAGGTTGTGGCTATCCTGCCTTGAACAATATATCAGGTTGACATTCCTTTCACCTGTATACACTTCCCCTAAAAAACACACATAAGGCCCTACGCAAGTTGGGAAAGTTTTAAAGTGATCCGAAAGAAGAACAGTTCTGGTGAGAAACTCCCATGACTTCCATTCCTGCAGCAATAGCGTCACTTCTCTGTATTTGTCTGTGGGGTCTATCTGATCTGGAATCTGGTCTCCAAGCAATTAAACTGACAGAGGGAAAAATGATGGGGAAATTGCACACACATGCACACAAAAAGAAAGCCTGTATCTGAGCAGCTGTTCTGGCATCATAGGTGTTGAGTTACAGGCTACTATCAGTTAGGACTGTGACATGGGATTTCTCTGGGCAAAGAGCATGAAATGATTCATAATTTAGTTAAAACTGCATTATTAAAAAGGGACTCTGTCTTTTTTGAAAGATATTTGCCTCTGTCAGTCATTCTCTTGATTTTACAAGGTATTGGCCTAGGTTGGAGACCAAGTTATTAAAAAATAATCTTTTTTGTTGTTGTAGTTATTGAATGATGCTATCGAAAGAACTCAATGATTTACAGCATCTGTCTCTAGGGAGGCTTTAGTCCATTTTTTTTGTGTGTGTCTCTCCTCCTGATGTACATTTAAATTTACCATTCAGTGAGATTCCATTTCTCTCTTTCCTTGTGTGAATGCAGATGTCTGGCCTACTCTATCATTCACCCTATTGCAACGTAAGATGGGTTTAGGCTGCGGTATGTCTTTCTTTCCTTTCTGGAATTTTCTTAAATCATTCTTACAATCAGCACTTTCATGATGATGCTTCAACTGGGAAATGCCTACCAAAACCCCCTATGACTGATTACACAATCTTCTGTGTTTTCTGAAGCCTTGAAAGCAATATTTGAATGCTCAGGGCAGTTATTCTGCCTTCTTTGCTTTTGCTGCTAACTGTGAAAAGGTCATACGTGCCACACAGTGGAACATAGTACACACGTAGCTGTGGTTGCACTGACCACTGCAAGGTCTGCTGTTGGAAACAGTGCAACCCTCGCAGCACAGCACGGTTAACAGAAAAGCTAATCCTATGAAGAGGAAAGGTTTATTAGTCATTGTCTATCACAGCTGCTTGGGTTTGGGGAGCCTAATTAATATCTCTGCATAGTACAATGCCACATGATGACTTCTTAAATTTAGCTCAGGACATAAAATGCAAGGCTGTTGAGCTGCCCAAAGAACCTCAAAAGATAATGAATGTACACTCTCCATATGTTCTCAACTCACAGGCTAGACATGGAAGAGAACCACCATTTGCAACCAAATGCCTGCACCGAGAGTACAGCAGGACTTTAAAAGTCAGATCAGGACCTAAAATGACTGTAGTATCGACTCTTGCAGACCTCCAACACATACATAGTAGAGTGTCACTTACTTTAAAACTGTTTAAAACCTTTCCAGGACTACCACATTTTAAGGAGGAGAGAAAAGTCTGCAGAAACTGAGAGTTATTGTCTCATACAGAGACAGTCAGATAAGAGTTAGAGGCCTTCTGAGCTCCTCTGGGCACAGCAAAGCAGGCTGCCCAGAGAACTGCTGATTAACAGCATTTTACTCTGCGAGAGGCAGCCCCTCCTGGTTCCCAGTTTCTGATGAGTTCCCGTACCTAGGGAGCTGTTGCCTTTCCTAATGAAAGCTGGCATGTGTTCCTGTGCAAGGCTGTGGTTCTCATTAAACTGGTAAATATATCCTCTCCCCTTCCCCGTGACTGGAAGCATTGCTGGCTGGCTACATACTTACCAATCAAATGGGAAAACAGAATAAAAGGTCCCAAGGAGATATCAGTCATAAAGCTTCTAGTATTATGTTCAGCTCACACTCCTTCCATACAGTATTGGAAAGAAAAATCTTCCCAGTGTCTTGCAAAGGATGATAATGTGGACCACCAAGAGTTAAAAGGTCTCACCAAAAGACCACCAAATAAACAGATGTATGGCATGAGCAGTGAATATTTTAGAAAGTCAAAGGTGAGAGTCAACATTTAGCTTATTTCTGTGCAACCATCCTACCAGAGAACAATACATTAGTTTTAGAGTCAATAATCAGTAACTGTTTGGCTGATTGGTAACATTATGCACTGTATTACGTGTACAGTGGTATCTTATTAGCTAGTTCCCAAACCATTTAAGCTCTTTCACTGGGTTTTACGTTTTAGAAGATCCTTGAAACTAGTCAGTACAACAGCAAGCATGCAACTAAGACCAATTTGCATGTGTAAAAACACAGTTATTTGGCAATAGTGTATACCTTGGTACAGGTCTACACAAAGATGGAATACTCACAGTCAGTGTACAGAAGCATTTACTTCTAGGCAGTGACTCCTCTGATCCAGTTTCTGTCACTTAGAATGGACCAAATAATTTCTTATGCTGACATTTCTCTACCTTGATGATAAACGGAGTCTGGAAAACTAGCACAAATCTAGATATTGTAGAAAGCTGAAATTAGATGGTGTGAAACCCTAGTCTTCCCCAGCTTCCTACATACTGAGTAGAGAAAATCATGCATCTTAAAAGAGTCTCTAAGTTAGGCTCACACACTGCCAAGCACAGGTAAATATTTCTATGTGAGGAAATATTCTAGGCCAGATAAACAAAGTGAAAAAAATCTTTTTGGAAGGAAAACAGAAAGAAATATTACAGAAAGAAATACTGTAAAACTAACAGAGCACTGTGCCAAGCCTTAGGAAGTTCCTCAGGAAACATTTTTCAAAGCAGTCTCATGCCTTTGCCATAGTCCCATATCACTTTAACTGCTACTGACTTAAAGACAACCCAAAGATATTAACATGAAAAGAAATTTCAGCAGTTCTTGCCACATCAGCAATTAACCCTGTACATTATTAGGTTCTGGAAACAACTGTTTCATCTCCAAAATTTGTTTTTTTTAATCTATTGTAGAGTATTGGAAAATACAGTAATATTCTGTGAAGCAGGAACCAAAGCCTGTATCTCTTTTCTGCCGTGGGATTGCCTAACCAATAGGCTGTATAGTGATGTTCCTATCATTCTCTTTTTCTCTGTGGCCCAACAGATCTTACAATCTTTTCCAAAAATTGGAACAGCTTCACCATGAAGAACGTCTTGTGGTTTCCTTCCTGAGCAGCCCATAATTGACTCTCCTTAATGAGATGGGAAATGCAGGATTGAATTTGCTCAGGCTGAAAAGGAATGAAAATTCTTCCACATCTGGTAAAATTCCTCCACATCTGGTACAAAAGCTAGGAAAGGGATTTCCCAACTTTGTTTGCTCCCAGGTCTGTGTAGATCTGAAAAACGCACAAGAGTAGACCTTTTTTTTCTTTCTCCTCTCCTTCCTACCTCGCTTTACGCTTCCTGCCAGGATAACTCCTCTACCTCCCATTACTCCTCAAAATGGGGCCCCAAGTTCCTGCTACCTTACGCAGCTCAAGCTGATGTCATCTTCCCTAGAGGGATCCCTGAATCCGTCACAGAAGAAGCCACAGAGTGAGGTGCTACTACAGCCCAGCAGCATCCAGCAGCCAACCAGCAGACCAGAGCGAACTGCCACTCAGGTATAGCTGTTCCCAGTGGCAACCTTCACTCCATAGCATAGATGAGAAACTGCACAATGTGCCTGCTCGATGGGGCTCTTTCCACATCATGAGGGAAGTTTTTGCACCCAGGCAGGTGCTTCCACAGTCTCTAACCCAGCACAGAGGAAAAGAAACATCTCAATAATTTCTACAACTTAGGAAAGACAGAAAATGTTAAAATAACAGGTGGGAAAATGAAAACCCTACAAAAACTGGATTTTGGCTTTATCACTGAGAAACAACCCTCTTATCCACCAAGTAAAATGGGCCCTGAGAGCTCTTCTGCCTGTGAGGGTGGATGAGCACATAGAGAGCAGGAGGCTGAGGAGGGTGGGAAGGTGAACGCTGCTGTCTTCCCTGCTGCGCTTTCTTCCACCCCATTCATACTTGAGGGAATGCTTCCATTAATATGCTTCTATAGAAGTTAGCGGAGGAAGTGAGCCAGGCTGTTCCTCAGCAGGAACTGTCTTTAACAAAGGGACATCGTTTCCTTACAATACTTTCGCTTCAGGGTTATTTTAATCTGAAGCTTAACAGAATATAGGAGCTGTTTTGGTTATAAAGCTTCAGTGGACTAGAAGCATGACAAAGGACCTGAGAAAGATTTTTGTCTCCTCACTTCATCTAAAAACTTTTAAGTCTGCTTCTCGACTTCAACCTCCATTTAAGATCCCAGTGTCTATGTCTGAGCTATTAATAGTTGATGGGTTTGGGCTGGGACGAGAATCTATCTTCCTTCTTGCATAAGGTAACCAAGAATTCCTCTTCAATAACAATCACTCCACAGCAACAGCTTCAAAAAGCTAATATCTGTCTATAGTTAATTTAAAATAATAAAATATTAATTTAACAAAACCTAAGAGTCTATTAAGTATTAAGAAAATTCATTAAGTTGTGCAAAGACAACCTGGAAGAAAGACTGCTTGGATCATAAAAATGATTTGATATTCCTAAAACACATTGTTTATTTTATCTGACATTGTAGGATTTGCAAAACAAATCTAAGTCTGATCTGTGATCTTCTTCATGTTAGCACTGCCTTAGTGAGCTCCCTAAAGTGTACCACTGTGAGTGGGATAAGCATCGACTCTCCTTTCCCAAATAATTCTTAAGTCTCACTTTACTCGAATTACAACATGTACTCAGTATTGTGTAAATCTATTTCCTCACCTTGACATTCATGACAGCAGACAGAAATCACAATGTCAACACCCACCCCAAACCTTTATAATTCATTGTTTTGATTGAACAGTCCGATTTCTCTGCCTTCACTCACTGTATGAGCATGGCTGAGTGCCAGCTGAACCACAACGATGCCCAAGACCCAGAGAGATTATGTGGGTAAAGCACTTACTGCAGCTGTGATGATATACAGGAAGGGGCTGAATCATGCTGAGAGTCACTTCTGGCACACAGTAATTCTGTAGAATAAACAAATATCTCTTTATCTTAAGCTGTATATGCCCAGGGTTTTCACAGTGATGGGGGGAGGGAAGTGTTTGGGGTTTTTTCTTTGGTGGTGTGTGATGGTGGCTTTGCAAAAAAGAGATAAATCAGTTCATTTAAAAGGTCTGTGCGCATAATTTCTGGAAATGTTGTTTGCAACAAAGAAGAAACAAACTGCATTGTCAGCACAAATCTGCAAAGCTGTTTCATACAAACGATCACTGTATCTATTAAAACTTCAAAACTTTCTGATTTCCATTGCCTTTTCTTCATTATTGTCTTCAGCAATGCATTCACACTGCTATGAACAGGCAGTTGCTACTATTATAAATTTGTAAGCAGGTAATGGTCAGTCAGTCCTATGGAACATATACATTACACCATAGATAATAAGTAAAATGAAAGCAAGGGGATTCTAAGTACAACAGCTACAGTGTCCATTGCTTATCTGAATCCAAGGCGATCTTTCTACTGACTACAAATTGTTGTTGGCACTTCTGAGCCAGCAGGCAAGAAGGAAGCTATCTACAGAGCAACTATAACATTGGAAATCAGTGCAAGATACATCCACTAAGAAAAGCTGAAGAAAAGACCATAATAGGAAAATATTTTCACAGTAGGACATTTATATAAAAGTGGGGCTACTTTCAGAATTAGTGTTCACTGTATTTGAATGAAATAAGATATTCATCTGAATAAAGCTGTGATGTTATAGGAATTATGTATTGATGAAATGTCTAGTGTTGAGAAAAGGAAACAGTCTAATTTAACTAAAATTAACAATTATTTTGAGGAGAAACTAATACAAAGAGAAGAATTTAAACATACATTAAGATAAATATTTTTGGAATGTAAAATAGATAAAAATTCATCCAGAAAGAATCTCAGTATTGGAAGAACTATGAAGTTCTCAAAACAAGACATATCTCAATCTCTGTTTTCACTAAGATTTGAAGAATGCCTCATATATGATTTCTGTCAATGTTTTGGGCTGAAGGGGCATCTCGGTAGCCACATACTTGTAAAGCACAAATACAGGAAATATTTGAACTAATAATAAGTAGAGACTGATACGGAGAGAACTCATCTCTCTTTTAGATCTGTGTTTTGAAGTTCTCTGCTACACCCAACTTTGAACACTTTGAAGAATTAAAATGCTGTACAGGGACACAAAGTTCCTACGTTACAGTAAGAAATTCTATGGCCACACTTTTACAACAGTATTAAAAGAATCTATCAACAACTTGCACAAGAGCATAAACATTTGAAGCTGCAGAGAACAGAAGTGTTAATGGGTAGCGATGAGAGGCAGCAAACTATTAAAGACTGAAATGAAGTTCTTAGTTAAATAGTAACGTTCCATCAGCATATATTTTAAGTCAGTAAAAAATTCAGGGTAATAACTTGAGGTCTGGACTGTAGGGTATATGTTAGATGTTGGGATACTCAGCCTTGAAAACAATGAGTCAGGTGAAGATGAGGTCAGAGATTGCCTGTTCATGAACTGTGAACACCATATTACTTTTAAAAGGCCTAATGAAGTCCGTGGAGACAGAAGGAGATGAGTGGTCCCAACGTGGATGAGACAGCTATTAGAATTTATGCATCTAGTTCCAGTGCATACTTAATGGCAAATGTAGAAATGTTAGCGATATGGAAAGGACGATGTGTGGGGTGCATGACAATCTTTATTTGTAAAAGTTCTCTCAACTTCTATGAAAACAAGAAAATAAGGAAAGTGATCCTACTGAAGTTCTTGCTGAAAGGCTGCAGTATGAGATCAAGCCACAGTAGGCTTCCAAGAACTCATATCACAGGACTCCTCTGTTTCATAAATTGGTGAAATGTTAAAGTCAAGGGATATGCAGGTGGTCAGAGCAGATGATATAAAGGGGTCTTAACTTTTAGTTAAGACCCTGAAGAAGAGAGTTCTGGTGAACCTGAAAAAAAACATTTGCTATCAGACTCTGTCCACTTCAGTCTGCTAGAATTAACTTTTTGAAAAATTATGAATTTCTACCCATACCTCAAAGATTTTCTATAGACTTCAGACATGACTGACATATCTGACAGAGATGAAAATGTGTGGGGTTTATAGGCTACCTTGAACTGCAATTTAAGATAAAATAAAAGCTTTCCTTTCTCTATTCAGTCAGAAAGTACCTACTGTAAACAGGCTTAGTGGATCTTTGTTATCTCATCAGGAACAAAACATTGCTACCCCAATAACAATACCAATAATAATAGTAGCAGTAGTGATAATAATTATAGTTCAATAAGATTCACAGGATGGTAGTCAAACTTTTTAATAATTGCAGATATTTTTTTTTTACTTCTCACTACTATCTATAACAACATAACATTACTTAAAGGTTTTTTCCTTACCGATTTGCTTTCTTATATTGAATGCACACAATGGTTAGTTGCAAGAGGGCTGCTCATTAGTTCTGAACTGTTGGCAATGATCACTGGAGCATTTGTGTTTTTACTAAAATAAATAATTAGCAACTGTGCTAAAGATATTGGATGCAGGGGAAAATGGAACAAAGAAGGATCAATATGTTAAATCTTTGAGAAGCTCATAGGCTGATGAATTACTTCAGTGGTAGAACAACATTAATTGCTTTATAATATAGCTTATACAGATTGGGCCTTTCTTATTTGTTAGTGGAAAGAAGGGGTTTTTTAGGAGGGAGGATTCTGCACAAAGTCATGGACAAGTCCCCTTCAGCATTAAGCATGTCATTAATCATATGCTTATTTTTGTCATAAATATGTATGCACTGTTTTCTGAGATAATAGTAGTGTGTTTGAGTTACTCTTTTTAAGATTACCAAAACTTGTTTCTTGGCTTAATTTTCCAGCCAGATATCTGAGAAGCAAGTTGAAATCAGTGCTGAGCACAAGCACTGCTAAGCCCCAATCTACTTTTTTTAGATTTCCTAGGATGAAGTCCTTTTTCTAGACGTGCAGAAATGTAATGTCTTTTCTTCAGTTGAAGTCTAAACACTCCAACACTTTATCCTTCACTTTGCAACTGATAAAGAACACAGTGTTCTCTAATTGTATTCTAAACACTGTAGCGATTTCCATCCACACCTCAGTCAGAGGAGGCTTAGAAGATTATTATTTAATAACCTCATGTATAATCTCCACGTAAAAAGGAATGGCAATGGCAACATTCTGCGGATAATACAACCTTGTCCAATGATTCTTTCCCATTTGAAAGGGGAAGGAGGACAGCAGGTAAATAATCTGATATACAGAAGGAAAGGGGACAAATTAAGTTAAAGTCCTCTTAAAGCACAGCAAAAGAAAGGAAAGGAAAGGAAAGGAAAGGAAAGGAAAGGAAAGGAAAGGAAAGGAAAGGAAAGGAAAGGAAAGGAAAGGAAAGGAAAGGAAAGGAAAGGAAAGGAAAGGAAAGGAAAGGAAAGGAAAGGAAAGGAAAGGAAAGGAAAGGAAAGGAAAGGAAAGGAAAGGAAAGGAAAGGAAAGGAAAGGAAAGGAAAGGGGAAAGGAAAGGGGAAAGGAAAGGGAAAGGAAAGGGGAAAGGAAAGGGAAAGGAAAGGAAAAAGGAAAGGAAAGGAAAGAGGAAAGGAAAGGAAAGGAAAGGAAAGGAAAGGAAAGGAAAGGAAAGGAAAGGAAAGGAAAGGAAAGGAAAGGAAAGGAAAGGAAAGGAAAGGAAAGGAAAGGAAAGGAAAGGAAAGGAAAGGAAAGGAAAGGAAAGGAAAGGAAAGGGAAAGGGAAAGGGAAAGGGAAAGGGAAAGGGAAGGGAAAGGGAAAGGGAAAGGGAAAGGGAAAGGGAAAGGGAAAGGGAAAGGGAAAGGGAAAGGGGAAAGGAAAGGGGAAAGGAAAGGAAAACCAAAGCACCTACCCAAGCAGCTTTTTGTTTTTATCCAATAGAAAAGCAATATTTGGAAACAAGTGAATCCCTCCTTGGTTGATTTTAGATTTCTTAAAATTATATTTTAGCATTTTATGCATGGCTGAAATCACAGAATCAAGATACCAGGTACACTAAACCTAGTAAGATTTTATGCAGGTAGGGACAAAGTAAGACAAGCAGGTGTTTTGATCCCATATGAAAGGGAGCATTTTCTAACTCGTTTGACACTGAATATTTAAAAAATGAAACAAAACAAACAAAAAAACCCCAACAAAACAGAATGTGAGGTGAAATATAAATACACAATGCTTTCACCAACTCATTCTCCAGGAGAGAGCAGTGGAGCTTCTTGGGCATGACCAGCCTATCCTTATAAACAGTCTGTGTGAAGGTGACATGACAACTTTCTCTCCCTCCCCTCCCTCTTCTTCTGCCATGTCTCCCAAAAATTTAGATTAGTACAAACATAACATTTGTTTGGGTTTTTTTTCTTTTTTTCTGGAGAAATCAGTGGGCAGCTTCCTCTGAAGCCTAGCAAGAGACTGGACAGGAGACTGCTTTTGAGCACTGAGCCAGTACTGCCAGTGAAGCCTCAGAACTTGATTTTCATAGCTTCAGGTCATCCCCAAAGCATGTGCATTCAGCTGAGCACCCCTTCTCCACCAAAGCAGTGCTGTTTGCCAAGCTGCAGTGCCAACAGAGTCCTTTTTAGACAAACTGTAGTGTTATCTCTGTGAGCTGCCAATTTGCTGAAATCCTCATTATCTACATCTGAAATCCAATGGGTGCCTAATACCAGTTTAAACTACAAATCAACACATTACTAGCAACAGAGTAAGTAGGTGTCTTGAATGTACACAAACAGAGCATCGTAGGAAGGCATTTGCTTATGCTAGTGCACTGTTCTACTTTCGCAGTTACCTCTGTTACTTATGAACAACGTTAGAAATCCAGAGAAAACTATTTTTTCCAAGTAGATGTTGACAGCCTGCCTGCTGCTGCCCCTGCATAAGCATCACCAGTTGCACTATTCATCTTCCAGACAGAAGGACTTTTCCTTAGTATTTTAATTAATTCTTATAGTTCGTATTCTTCAGGAGGTTTTGGAGTACTATGTTAACTGGAATAAATGTGAAACAACCTCATTCTTTAATGTAACCTTGCAAGAGGACTTTCCATTGAAATGGGACTCTTTCTTGCACCTGTACATGAAGTTCCAATGCACGATACTCCCATGGGTCTCTCTCCAAGCTCATATCTCTTGAATAGCGGAGGAGTGGAATTAATCTCTATGAAATATCTATATTTCTTCTAATTTTATATCATTCACAGATGATCCCATTAATTATATGTCTTAAAAATACACGTCCCTAAGATTAATCTGCAGAAATGTGTTTTACACACATACAGGAGGCTTCCCTTTACCAATAAAATAAAATTAAATCAATAAAATGCTGTATCTTGTGCTATGTTAGTAGTTAACTAATGGGCACTTCAATGACTAACTGCCTTGAGAGTGATTTTGCTTGTCGCTGCTTCTCTTGCTTCCCTCTGTTTTACGTCATTTAAATTTTGTCTCTCTAAGCAGATTAAATTTAATCCTCTTCTATTATTTGTACCTGTACGTGCATGAAGAAAAGCCCATAAACTTGCTCTAGTATCCCCAGTTTTCTCCCTCCATTTTTTACTGACAATTCTGGGCTTCTGTCTAGGCTTCTGAATAATAACATTGGAAATGGAGAAACCTGGGGATGATCTCTGCCATAGATACTTAAGAGAGCAGAAAATTCTTGACCTTGTGATCTTAGCAAACAAATACCTACACTTTTTAGATTTTTTTCAATGCTAATTTCCAAGTTTGATACTAATGTTGCTTAGCTTTTGTTGGGAGAGCAGGAAAAAGATCATAGAATCATGGAATGCATAGAATAGTTTGGATTGGAAGGGACCTTAAAGATCATCTTGTTCCAAGCTCCCTACCAAGGGCAGGGACACCTTCCACTAAACCAGGATGCCCTGGTAGGAATGACTTATGAGGCAGGTAGGGCTAATTAAAGCCTCGATAGCTCCATTTACAAAACTAATAATGCTTGTGGTAGCCATACACACACCTAAAAAGAAAGAGACAAAAAAGGAGCATTGTGCCACTTACCTGTTCCACAGATGAAAGTTGTGTAGATAATCTGTAACCTTTCTCCATGTTGCACAGTGAGCATGATAGCCATTGACAGCCTCCAACATGGGATATCTAACTTACTGCATGCCAAAAAATAAGATAAATACATCTAGTTTTCAAGGTGAAATTTTCTTCTTTGATCAACAGGGCAGACCTGTGAGTGCCCAAAGCCAAGTTTTTTACATTCTTATGTGCTCAATAAACACCATATCCAAAATGAGTAACCGATGCCATTGTTTATTCAATAAAAGTTTGGGAATTTACTTCTCATTGAGTAAATTCCCTATTCACAGGCTTGTAAAGTATCTTTCCTCTATTCTGTTTAAGAGAACAAGCCAAGCAAACGAACAACCTAAGCAAATCTCAGGCTGCGATTGTGGAAGCATTCATACCTGGATTGAAGAAAGCGTGGATTTCAGATTTAGCCATTCAGATTAGGTAAGGCTCATTCATTTCATTTGGAGTCAAAGCTCCTGTTTGATGTCTTTTTCTGAGAGATAGCATAGATAACATGGCGTGGATGCTGTTGCATCACTTACTCTCACCCCTTCCCTCATTGGTAATGCTGCTTTCAAGACCCTTGGCTCAGTTCTCTGTCTCTTGTTTCCCAGACAGGATAGGACAATCTTCCTTCCCAGTTCACTTTCTCTTAACCCATGGCTGACTCCAGACCCTTTGCTCCCACAACTTCACCCCATCTCTGGACTCTAGGACTTTTTCACATCTCCCTTCACTATTCCTTCCTTGCATTCCTGAGAAACCTTGAATAATTTCTGTAACTGACAACATATGTGATATTCCTATTTAAAATAGCTCTCCCTCCCCCCCAAATAGTGGGAAAGGCTGCCCACAGGGTGACCTCAATACACATTGCATATCCTAGAAAAAAAAAATATTGTGTGGAGCTGTTAGAGGCGTTCAATAGTTTTTCAGTCATGACAAGGCAGGAATTTAACCTTGACAGTATTTATCCTCTTTTTATATATTTTTTTTTTTTTAAATGTGTGATGAGATGGGTAAGCAACAGAGAAAAAACTGGCATCTTCGCTCTACTGAGTTTTTACAGAATCTGCACAATGTTCAGGTTTCCATATTTTAGCTCCTGTGGGGGATCTCGTCTGGAATCCCTCATGTTTATAGCAATCATAGAAGTCTCTGTGGGTCTCCCTTCCTGAATAATTTCCATATCCCTTTTAATTTTAAGCCTGTTTATATACAGATTCAATTTAACAAGAAATCAGTTGATTAGAATTCTAGATACTTTTCACTAGCTCTACTACAAGTGGATTAATTTGAAAAAATACATAAACAGCAGTTAAAGGCTAGTTTATATATCTGATGAAAGAATTAACTTTTTGTTCATAATTCATTAACAGATTACTAGAACAGTCATAGCAACTAGATTTCAAACAAACTGAACACCTAACAACTAATGGAAAAGTAAATACATACAGTTTTCTTAAAAACATGTAAACCCTCTTAAGAAATACCTCTAAAAGAGCAGGAAGAACTCAGAATCTTTAAGCAGTAGAGTTTGAGATGTTATAAAACATCCTTCAAATAGGCTGAGCCCTACTAATTGAAACACACCAATACACAAAACCCGCCCAAATTTAAAAATATGAAACTGACAGACTCGATAGAAACATGCAACAAAAAACTAATAATAAATCTTTCCTCCAACATATGAGGGACAAGAAACCAAGAAAAACTTGCATGACCAATAAATTATAAGGCTACAAAAAGAACACTCAGAGAATGTGCAAATATAGTGAAGACTAATGAATTTTTTATGCAACCATTCACTATGAAAAGTACTGCAGACTCCCATGCTGTAATCCTTTTGCCTGTGAGACTTGTCAGAGGATCCATATTAAATTGAAATCACTGTAGAAAAAGTCATGACACAAATGGACAAAAAGAACAGTGGGAGCTCACCACAACCAGATGGTGTCCACCCAGGAGTTTCAAAGGAGCTTGAGGATGAAGCAGACAAATGGTGGGTTATAAATTTCTGCCTAAAACTAGGCTTGTACCTGAAGATAAAAAATGTGGTGTCATAAAAAAAAAATAAAAATAAAATGAAGGCAGAAAAATAAGGCCAAAGGAACAAGATGGAAGTCTGATACCTGCACAGGGCCAGTTAGTAAAAGCCTTAACAAAAGACAGGATGAATAGAAACTTGGCCAAACATGATCTACTTGGAAAAAGTCAATGTATCTTTTCAAAGGGGAAGCAGTGCTTTAAAAACCCATTGTGATCCCCTGTGTTGAATTTCAACAGGAATCTAGATATAGATCATCATCTTGGTATAACCTATTTGGTCTTCCAAAAAATTTTTAACAAATTCTTTCACTAAAAGCTTTTGGACAACTAGATGGCCATATGCAAGGGAAAAATTCTGGCTAGATAATTGGGTTAACAATGGGATAAAAAAGTTGTAGTATTACTGGTTCTCAAGCATTGAAAGAAAATAATCAGAGGAGTTTCACTGGGACCCCTGCTGTTCTATATGGTCATAAATATAATCTCCCAAAGGGGGTGAAGTGGTGAGCTGACAAAGTTTGATGACGATACTGAGTTATTAAAGTAGGAAGGACAAGACTCATGAAAAATTGCAGAAGGATCTTATGAGACTAAGAGGCTGAACAATAAAATGTCAGATGCTGTTCAATATAGGTAAAAGTGCAGTTAGTCAGATGGAAGAAAAATAACCTCAACTCCACATTTAAAGTGATGGCTGCTGAGCTGACCATTACAGCTTCAGAGTGTGATTTTTGGATTGTGATCAACAATTCCATGAAGACGCCTGGTCAGTGCTCAATAGTAGTCAAAAAAGACAAATTATATATTTGAAACTATTTCAAAATGAAGAGAGAACAAAATGGAGAACTTCATTATGCCATTGTATAAATCCACGGTACACCCATACCTTGAACGTTGTGTATTCCTTAATCTCAGAACAGATACAGTAACATGAAATATGTGCAGGAAAAAAAAAAAACCACAAACAAATAAACAAAAAAACAAACCAAAAAAGCCCAAACAGCAGAAAGTCAAAGTTGTAGGACAGTTCTTCTACAGGGCATAACTAAATTAACAATGTCTGGCATGGAAATGAAGTGAGGGAGGGAGGATATGAAAAAAATTACAAAATCGTGACTGGTATGAAAAGAGTGGATGGGGATGAACTGTTTAATTTCTCCTCTATAGTATCAGAACTAGAGGGCATCAAATTAAGATAGCAGGAGCCTGACTCCACACACACAAAAAAGGAACTGATTGTCTAGGCAGTATTTGGGAGGCCCATGATGTTGTGGGATGTAAAATCTAGGTTTAAGTGGAGACAGAACATAGAAGAGAAATCCACTAATGGCTACTAAACAGAAGGAGACCAGACTTGAGTTCCCTGACTGAAACAGCTCTGACTGAAAACAGTTGGAGACCAGTAAAAATACTGAAAAGAAGCATCCTTACTCTGATTTTAGTCTTTCCTAAATATTCACTTACAGACTCCCTCAGAGTAAGAATACAGCATTAGATGGACTTTGGTCTGACCCACTGTGATTGTCTTTATGTGTTTATAGCTCTAGGGTATAAGGTAAGTGTCAGATGAACATATTAATCTTTTTCCCTGTGGATTAAATATATTACAACTGAAGAATGCAAAGTTATTTGTAACTTCCTCTTACACTTACTGGGGTCTGTCCCGTATACAGTGCTTAACCAGAAGGAATACTGGGTTCATCTGCTGTAGTTGCTGATCTGCTATCTTTCTGTCTGTCATATGTAGCCCAGCAACCTTAATGACAGAAGTTTTTTGTTTTTACTAGCAGCAGGAGAAATATATGCTTAATCTGTTATTTTTGCATGGAGTATGTCAGAACATTTTCCTTTGTTTTTGTTATATAATGCAATGACCATTTAGTACACTGCAAAGAAAGAAAATGTTAGAGATTATGACTGAACTAGTTTTCAAAAACAGTTGGACAAATAAAATATTTATACTGAATAGATTTCACATTGCAGAGCCTAGAATTTGGCAACAGACATTACAAATCATAAGCAATATAGAGGATACAGAATTTAATTAACAGAGCTAAAGATGGAAAAGAAAGCACACTGATATATGTAATATGGCTCTCAGCTTCAATATTCAGCAATAAAATAACAAGCCAAAGCTTCTAAACCAATCTGAAATGAGTAAAAAACAGAAGCAACATAGTTGGAAGGTTATATTTCAAAATGTAATTAGTGTCAGAATATTTCAGAACTACTAAAAGCAAATAAGTCACCAAGTTCAATACAAAGGGAAGCACACATGACAAAGGAGTAATTTAGAGAAGGAAACATACCTCATTATTTTTATTATTTAAATCTAATCATCAGATTAATTTAGAGGAAATGAAATGAAGGTAAAATACTACATCTTCATATTGCCAAATAATTGGTGTCAAAGAAATTTTAATTTACTGGAAACAATCTCTTCTGTGCAATTAAAGAGAAAAAAAACCACACTATTATGCATGTTAAATAGTAGCTTTCACTGTAAAATATAGCTCTCCAAAGATTAGCCATGGTTTAAATGAATGGCCACAGAACATGATTTCCTATGTTCTATCTTCATGAAATTAAAGAGGACTCTGAAAAAAAGGCCTGTGTGAGTATATTCAATAAGAATACTGAACTGTAATTTATTTATAACTCTACATTAAGAGATCTTTTGGACAAAGCCAGTATTTTATTGTGTGAAATACTGAGATGCATTTTCAAAAAACACGTTCCAGCACAAATGACAGGTGGATGCTCACTTTAGGTCAGAATCCAAATATTTCCACAATGTTCCCACAAAGCCGCAACACTGAGCATTGCCAAGATGTCATTTCTATGACTGAGCAAGAAGTACAGCCTCCATTTGGCTGTGATATGCAAAGTGGCCACACCACCAAGCTTATGCAGACATCTGAGCATGATGAGAAAATACCGGCAGTGGCACACATGGCAATTTTCAGTGCTCCCAGACTAATCTCCTCTACAGAAACTTCACTGACACTTCAAAAAGCCTTTCAGGGATAGCGATGTTACTGGCAGTTTTCTCTGAACTGCTACAGGTTGAACACTCTGAAATAGAGATGGGAAAACATTCGGATATTCTGTGGCTGGCTTCAGAGGAAAATGTCTCTTGTCTAGAAACATGTCTGGTGATAGGGAGAGACCAAGTGACCTCCTTTCTTTCATATTATTCAGGAAATGTGCCATCCTTGCACTGTCTTTCGCCTGTTTTGCTGCAATCGGGAACTACAGACAAATGTTAACGTGTAAGAGTGAAAATAATAATAATATAAGCTTTGTATTGTTTTACCCCTTCCAAATTCAGGCTCAGCTTGAGGTCTGTGCACAGTCAGACCAGTTGTTGTTTTATCCAAACCAGTTCATCCATCCCTAATCAAGATGCTAGCAACCAGCTGTGTTGATCCTCTTGTATTCAGCACACAGCCTTTCTGCGCTCTGCAGAAAAAAGATCTCACTTTAGGCTATGCTCAGTCAAGAGTGTTTTTCCATCAGGAATCCACAGGTGCAAGCTCTCTGGCTTTGGCTTTGCTCCGCGTGAAAGCTAATTGCATACCCCTTGGATGACCATTTAGACCTGTGCCTCTTACCCTCTGCACCACTAAGAATAAGCACTGTGTTCAGCACTACAGCACAGAACAGGAGCAAACTCACCTAAATTACCTCTCCACGTACCCTCCTATAATGTCATCTTCCAATGCATTGCTCCCTCCTTGGCTCTCAGCCTGCAGTCTTCCTACTAACTACACCCTCCTGCCTCCCCAGGGTAGAGGAGGTACCTTTCACCAGTCCAAAGGAGTCATTGCCCACTCCTTTTCTCAAGTCTCTCTCTTCCTAAACCCTTGGGTGGCTTTCTGGTGTAATAGAGTACTGGTTCCTGTCCCAAGGCTTCAGTCAAGTAATCTAAAGGAAAAGCATTAACATCGTGGGAAGAAGGGGAGGATGCAACACCAGTGGGACTACACAGACAGCTATATGATTCTGTGAAGGGGTTTAGCCATATGGGGCTTGGTACCTATAGCAGAAATGTGAAGTGCACCAGGGCATGTTCCAGGGTCCTGGTGATTTGTTATGCAAGTGGGGGCCTGAGCAGAGCACAGTGTGCCTACCACTCAGTCCAGATACCCATATTTCTCTACTGTTAATTGAAATTCAAAAGACCAATGCACACAGACCCACGACAATGAAAACCTCCCTCCCCTTCACCCTTGATTTATTCTTAGCTGAGGAGTCTGGATTTAATGGACTACCTGGTTACAACTTGCAATAGAAGTCCATCATGGACTTCAGGTCCCTTTGGTTGGAGGTATCAAGTTTTGCTTCATTCTTGCATGCATGCAGTCATCTGCAGAAAAGGTAAATAAACAGTCTTTAAACCACCACTAAAAAGATTATTTTCTGGCTGGTGTCAGCAGGTACGACAGAGTAAATGGTGACTGCGCCCTCATCACCCTTTCAGTTACAAAACCATAAGAAAAGCTTTACTACCAAGCCTTTGCAGGGAAACATGCCACAGAAATTAAAAATTTGTGCTTTGCATAGTTACACTGTTGTAAAATTCACTAAAATGAGTGTACTTTTTCTTAACATCTATTAAGAAAATGTGACTAACAAGATGGTAATCAACAGGAAGGAAATGAGGGAGATGGCAGCAAGCATGCATATGACATACATATTACAACATACATATATAATACAGGCAAGTCTGCCAAACAACAGAAGACTCAGTTCATCATGGTGTCCTTCATTTTTGGGGGCTTCTTAACATTAAAAAGCCAAAAGATAGCCTTGTCCAGGGACTTCACTGATGAAGGGACTTCTCACAGTATAGTGGGCTCTGTATGAAACCCTGTGATAGCCCCAGCAAAAGGATGTGTTGTATTAGTACAGTGAATGTGGAAAGAATGAAAAAACAGGCAACCACAAAGCTGTCTTGGGGCTACAGACCCTTTGAAAGCAAAAGACTATTGGGTTTTTTTCTGCAGCAGAGCCTAGGGTGGCCCTACAGTAGTGTTTGATTTACCTGAATTTCATTTAGATGTCACAAGCATCCACTGCCCTTGAACAAGGGCCACGTCGCACACAGAACTGACAGCTTCCACGGGGGTGTCTGAAGTACATCTTGGAGCTTGGGCTTCTCCAGCAATTACATTGTGATAAGAAATCATATTTTGTAAACTTCAGCCTCAAGTAGCTGAGCATAGTTCATTTGTGACAGTGTTTGTTTTCCCTACTGTAATTTTTCAGACAATGTCATACTCTATTTACTCACATTGCTGTAGCTTTTGGAAGACTTAATTTTAATTGATATTTTACTGTTCCAATGTAATTCTACACTGTTTTTCAAATAATATATGTGCACATGGTTTTGTTGTAAATGTATAGTGAGACACATTTGTTATAATATTGACTCCTCTCAGATTAAGTTTTAGATATTCTTAATGGTAAGAATATCACACTAATGTGTATTTATGGAAAGAAAGATATCGTTCAGCCTCCACTCACCTGAAATAAACCATTATTTATTCCTTAAAACCATCATTCCCTACAACTACTGTTTAATAAATCACTCAGTGCCTGTGCTCTGGGGATAGGTATATTTCCTTTTTTTTTTTTTTCTTTTTCTTTTTTAATTTTGAGTAAGCTCTGCTATCTCAGTCAGTTTAACACAAAACCAGTAGGTGGAGTAATGGTAAAGCAAATATCTGCTCCAGCTATTTATGTTTGTAAACGGCCATGTTTAATATCTTTTGCCGAGATTTGCATAAACCAGTTGGATACATGTCAGAAACACCTACATATATAAATACATATTACTTACATGCACACACTTAAACACATATAGATAAAAAGAACATACTTAACACCTAAGTGGTGAAGCACTTTTCTATCTTAAATCTAACATTCTATGCCGTTTTCTTAATTTTCTATATATTGGGTAATACCTATTTTGCAAATTGTGCTAGGAGCCCCAAACCCTGTATTCCCATCCACTTAAAAAGAACTGATCAGCGCCTGAAGGGAGTAAGGACTCGCTGGCAAGTTCCACTTTGGTATTGAGGTCAGTTGAGATTTGAGAGACAGCTTTGGTTAATAGTGTCATGCCCTTGCCAACCCGCAGTTGTGCAGCATGCCCAAAGCCTCAGTACGCTGGATAGGAGCAGCATTAGCAAGACCTTTGTCTCGTGTCAGGGTGGAGGATGGCTGTTGTGAATGAATGCACTTATGTAAAGAAAAAGTTTCTATGAATGCAGCTGCTATTCTTCCTTCTCTCTGTTGCACAAAATTCTACTAGTTACTCATCTGGACTTCAGATAATTACAAGCAACTTCCAGGCATTCAGGTAGGCAACAAAGCAGAGCCTTAACAAATGCATACCAGCACAACACTGCAACAGCTTAGTCTCCTAAAGTAGCAATTTTAAGCTCAAATTTAAGACACTCCTATATGTGTTATCAAAATACTGAAACTTTGGAAGGTGAAACAGATATGTGCTGAAAGAAGTCTCGTTTGGACTGCAGCCCTTAGTCTTTGTTCAGACAAAATTATTACCAAAGTCAGCTGCAGGTTTCTTTAGTTTCTTGATAAAACAAGCAGGCACAAGCCTCTCGGTCACTGTAAGAAGAAAAATGATCAGTTAGTATTGATGTATTTATTGAGTCACTGCATTCAGATAAGAAGGAGTACAGTACGCTTCTGTATAGCTATCTCAGATTGATATTTGAATCATAACAAAGACAATACATTCCCTAATATCCGTGTTAATTATGTAACTAAAATGGCTGAAACTGAGCTTTGATTGTGTGCAAAAATTAAAAACTTGGTCAGGTTATCACCATCATTCTTTAGCTATGAGATTTGCAAGACAAAACGTAAGTGCAGGAGCTACAGTTTGCTCCTAGTGATCATATTAAATTGCAAATACCAACAAAAAGGGAAAAAAAAAGAGGACAAGATTTCCTCTGTAAAATTAATATAGGTCTAAAGAATTGTAAATATCACTCTCAATATATGCACTACTGAGTATAGGTAAGGTTATTTCCCCTATCACCATTTGTTCTGTGCAGCTACATGGAGAGTATTAATATTCAAGAAACTCATTCTCCCCGCCAAATCCACAAGTTCAAGAAAATATTTTCTCACGTTCATTTTAAAATACTGAATCTGTCTGTACTACCTTATTTAGGATTGTTCAGGCTTATAATAATTTTACTATGGTTTTGTTTGTAAATGACTTCTGATTCATTTGGGATTTTTTTATCCTTTTTGTATGCAGTATTCAGTAAACCAAAAAATATCAGTGCTCTTTGCCCTGCCAATGCAAGCATTGCAGTACCGTCATCTTCTTCTACCTCCCTATTTTTCTCTAGGAGAAAGGGGGGATGCGCAGAATAACAGATATTTCAAACTAACCACCTATCTTCTGTCAGACAAAATACAGTCATAACCCTGAAAACAAACACAACCTCAACTTACACCAGAGAAAGCAAGTGAACAAAAAACGAGTATAAAATATACCACAATCATTCAATAAAAAGAGCTGTAAGATTAAGGGAGTAATGAATTAGCATGATCTCAAGAGATCACGCTTGTAATGTCTGACATGTTTTGACACGTATGGAAAGGGTAAATGAGTTTTAAAGCTGAAGAAGAAAGGAACATTTTACAGAGCTGTTGCCTAATTAGGGCTGTATTCTTCAGGCTGCTGAGCAGCTCCGGCAGCCCCTGCAGCCTTGCCAGCCAGAGGAATCGTGGCTATGGGGGCGACCCCACACAAGAGGCCAGGCACTCTCCAGCACCAGCCCTGTTTGGCAATTGACGAAGCAGATGAGGGCCCCCCACGAAAGCCAAGCCATCGCGGGCAGGCGCAAGGCTACAGGATGGGACCACAGTAGAGGTGGATGTGTCGCACACAGTCAGCATGCCCTTTTCTCAAAAGGCAACCCTGATTCACTCTCTGCACTCCCCCTCCTGGGCTGTTCATTTCTTCTTGCTGTGATGCAGTAAAAAGTATAACCGTCTGGGGAAAAAAAACCCCATACACCTCTTTCAACATCTGAGTGCATGAAATTCAGTTCACGTCCAAGCCTTTTGAAAAAGGGGGTGTGTGGTGGAGAACCTCCTATCTCACACAGGAGCACTCATTCTTCTGCTGCCTCGCATTTCACATCCGGCAGAAAACGACCTACTACCTGAATGTCAGGCTTGTCTTTTCCAAAGGAGACAAAAGCGGCTTTCTTCTTCAGTCCTTGTTTCTATCTTAATTAAGACCAAAATTGTTTTCTGCAGAGGCTTTTATTCCCATCTCAGGAGGATTTAGACTGAACAGGAATTCCCCCAATTTTCAGAATGATTGCTTACTGTTACTCAAACGTTACAGGTCAAGAGGCCAAGAAACAAAGATAATATTTTGGCAAAATCATATTCTCTGCTCTAATTTTCTAATTAGTCAATGTACTAGTCCCCCTTTATTTTCCTTCCCATACCCCCTCCTTCTTTTTAAGATAACACAGTTTCCTGCCTAGAAAGGTAAGTTAACAGTATAGTCCCTTCTGCTGTTGTTATTTTGTAAAACTGCGTCACCCAACAGTGGTTGGTGGGTGCTGTGTTGCTGTGTTATAGCTTGCAGCATTTTATACGTTACTCCCTGGGCTCAGAGACATGGACAAGAGAGGGTTTGGAAAGCAAAAGCAGAAAAGGAAGTGGGTCTTAAGTCAGATTTGCTATGAGGCAGAAATCAAGGGCCAGGCTGGAAGCTCTTGACAGAAAATGAGACAAGAGAAAGTAAAGTGGTGGCAGAGGGGCATGAATAAAAAACAGACCACTTCTGAGAATTTGAATATACTGCAGGTGAAATCCAATATTTCGCTGAAATGTTTTGCTTCCCTAAAAGAATGGTAAAAAAAATAACACAGAGATCTGCATACAAATCTTAGACTTATAGATTAATTCAGCTTGGAAGTGACCTTAGGAGGTCATCTACTCTGACCTCCTGCTCAAAGCATGATCAGAGCTGAATCCATTCCCACTATGCATTTGTGAACAGGCATGTAATGAATTCTATATCCTCAACCAAGTATCCTGGACAAAGGAAAAAAAATAATCAGACATCACCTACTAAAATAACTTGACATCTGAAAGGTAAAGAATGTATCCAGCAGTAACTAACATAGATATTCATTACACTATCACTTCAAAGCACAGCTTTCACATGTTAGCAGCAGCCTTGTTACAGCTTTGCTTTATCTGCATTAGCACTAAATCTCAAGTAACATGCAAAAAAATGAACTACGGTAATGCTTCAGTGGTAAGGGGATCAGAGGAACCCTAAAGAAAGATGTGAGGAAAATGTCCTTAGAATTTTCCTAAATTTTCGATACTGAACTGCAAAACATGCTATAGCAAGAGGTAAGATCCCCACAGAGTTCATGTAAATGAGTGTTCTAAAAATGTGTGCTAGGTACCAGAGGATTTGTTCATTATTAAACTTGTATTGTGTTTACCTGTGTAGTGCAAGATTGAGGAAGACTTAATTGCATACTATGTCCTTGCCCTCTGACCTTCCTGTTAATTACATTTTGCTATAGTAAGAATTAGATGCACCATTTTCTCTTATTTCCCTAGGACTGAGACAGTTATTAATTCCTAATAAGCTTGCTTTTTCCATCTGCAGAAGGCTATATTTTCTTTTCATTGCATGCACAGTACTCCCAGAAGCTTTTAATTTGCATATATTGAAGATCACTTCACACATTTAACATTTCCAAAGTAAACTTGCTTAGAGCCACCATGCGGCTGGGCTCTGAGGTTTTATCTCCTCCCGATCTGTAATCATAACACCCACTGAAATTAGCAAGATGAGGAGGTGAGGTATACATGTATACATATGTATATTATATATATATCCTCACACATATATTGTGAGTGTGCACGAGGAGCATGGCTGCCTGGTGGCTTCACTGAGGTTCATTTTTGGAAGCGTTAAATGAAAGACGAAAGACTGATCTTCAACATACTTTCCACTCTTCCCTCTATGGAGCTGTTATTGCCATGTCATATGGCTTAGTTTCCAACAAAGATGAGGTTCTTTCCTGAATCAGTGAAGACTTTTTTTTTTAATCTTTCAGAATGTTCTTTTTATTTCAGATGGGATGCTAATTGAAATTACATTCTACTCCCATCCTCACCTACTAGCTTAATAGTCATCATATTGCACAAATTTTTTTTAATACCTTGAAAAATTCATTAAGTGAACAAAAGATCCTGACATAAGGCATAAGGTTTTTTTTTTCCTCAATTGTAAAGTTAATAAAAAAGGACTCTAGAATATTAAGGTCTACTTTTTAATCCACCTTTCTTCTCATTTTAAAGAAAGGCCTTTCTGCTTATTTCCAGCAAATTTAGACACTAAGCTCTGACCAAAGATAATCATTAAACCAGAGGAGTTTAACATGCGTGAACTTCCCAGCAAAAAAGGAGATTTTCAGGAGAAGACTTATTTTCTTTGTTAAGAGCACTGAAGGCAGCAGTTAAGCCTCTTCTCAGATTTCAAGCAGTGTAAAAGCTATCAATTATAAGAGGACTGCTGTCCTCAGAAAAGTCTCTGCCGTGTAGTCAAATAAGACTGGATGGAAAGGGAAAGAGAAAATATAGTCTATGTGGTGACAGTGGAAGCACCGTGCCCTGCTGGAGCAAGTACAAGTGCTAGAAGTGCTGAAAATAAGTTGACGTCAGAAGCACAGCTCAATTTGTCTGGACTGTCAAGCATGAAGGAATCCTGTCTTCCTCAAAGTTCATGGTGGTTTTCCAGTGCAGGGGTATTCAGCTGGGGTTATGTCCATACGTGCTCCCGTGCTCCATCTCCTCACCCCAATCAACCAGAATTATTATCAGGCTCCCCTGTTGATAAGACAAGACTTTTTAGCTTTTCTTTCAACTTTTCCCACTGTCCAACTCCAATGAGATTTGGAATTTGAAGGAATCCAGTAAAAGCCTACAGTAGATTTGGGGTGAAGGACAATTTCTGTTTTGTGGTTGTCATTGAGAACAAAGCAGCAGAGTAATGGATAGATCCATTTATTCTCCCACAAACACATTTTCACCAAGACTTTCCCAGGACAGAAAACCATTTTAGCATAGTTTCCCACTCCCTAGTTAGCAGCACTTCTTACACCGAAAGTGTTTGTAGTCAGAGATGGACCATCACACTGTGCAGGTTCCTGGAGCCAGCAGGAAGGCACCCAGTACCCATTATTATTTTGTCCAACAGGAAATAACCAGAGACATGAACCTGTGCTCTGACATGGCATACCAGTGCAATCTTGGACAAGGCTTTTTGAAAAATATCTAAGCCAGGAAAAATACCAAGGACAAGCTTCACCTTGGTCCCCCATGCACATGACGCCCCTTGGCTTTGGAACTGCATTTTCACTTGGGTCAGCCAGTCCCCCACTGAGGGGACACTGACTCCCTGGCCAGACATTGGCCAGGCCTGGGGCAGCACGTAGGCGTGGCTGGGCTGTGATTAACCCTGTCGCCATCCCCTGCCAAGCACAGCTCACCTTGGTGGGGGGCTGTGGGACAGGGCTGGTCAGGGAGGGAGAGCACCACACCACCTCACCCCCAGGTCCCCATCAGTGGTGCGCCCGGCATGGCCACAGCTCCGTGCAGTATTCAAACCCACATTAGTTCAAAACCATTTGTGAAATTACTGACATAGGAAATTTTGTCCACTTGACAAACTTGCAATAGCAAAAGAAAAACTTTACATCTCTCCTTTTCTCTACATAGTTGAGATTTTCAAAGATGACTACATTGGTCAGAAATCAACAGCATTCTCCAGAGATGGATATAATAGAGTCATTGTGTCATATCTTCTAACTACTATTGATGCTATTTTTCTCAAGTTGTTCTAGATTCATCCAGTCTACTTGACTGGTGTGTAAAATTATTCTTTCCAAGAAGTCTTGGGCAACTGCAACAAAAAACTGCTCATCCTTCCCAAAACAATGCACTCGCAGTGCATGCTTGACTTGAAGTCTAGTGGGATTGAACATATGTTTAAGTGCTGTTTTATGTGAACTGGCACCCTTGGTAGCTCTCAAAATTTCACGGTCATGTACTTATCTGGTTGTGTAGAACAGAAGTAGTGGGAAGACTAAATAAACCATAACCAACTGAAACTACTTTTCTTTTATTGCATTTAACTGAAACAAAAAAAAACCACCCTCCACTTAGATGTAACCAAGCCTTTCATAAGCGATCACTAGTTGGCTGATTCTGAGACTGCTGTGAAAATAATTCTACAGCTCGTTTTAATAAAGGACCATCCATATTCATGGCATTTATCCAACTTTGCCAAACACCCCATCTTACCATAAATGGTTAGTTAACCAAAACTGTTTGCAATACAGTACCATCCCAGATATGCACTAGAGGTAAGGCAGCACATAATGCATTGCAAGACCTTGTAGAAGAGGTAATGGCTGTTTCCAAGAGGCAGCAAAAATAAGTGTTTGCAGAAAAAAATTTTTAGACATATACCTCCCCAGGGTTTCTACAGAGCTTACCGAGCAAAATAATGTATTACAATAAAGAATTATACCTTTTCTCCATTGGCAACTGTCTTCCAGAAATTTTGAAAGCATATATAATTTTCCATCTAAATCTATGGGTTAACAATAAATTTAAAAAATCATTCTACAAGGCTTTTTAAAACATGATGAATGTATAGAGATTTTAAACCCTACTTGACTGTTGTATGGATATTTCATGTTGTAGAGTAACACCTAGCAAACTAATGTGATAGGATCTTGAAAATTAATTAAATCCTTGGACTTTCTAGTATGACTTCCAATTACTATCTAATGTAGTGATCATATTCTGGTATATGAATGAACGAATTCACTATTGTTTTCCACTAAAACAAATTTCTATGTAGTTAGTCAAACCAGCTACACTGAAAGCAGTTTGTTTACTTTAGTCTGCAGTCCACAATGATCTCTGAAAGCTTAGATTCAAGAAATTTCCAATAATCTGTGACATTTCATCATGGAAAATTAGGCCGAAGTTACCAGTTCATATAGGCAAGAGAATAACACAAAGTTTGGTATTTGGTACAGCAGCATAGAAATTAATGAACACTTGAACATACTACTACAATTATCATCTAAGCCCTCCAAGCTTTTTTTTTTTTTTTGGATGGAGTTGTGGTGTTTTTTAATCCATTCATAGGTGGCATCATAAACTTTGCAGCTGGAGGCCTCAGCACCAGGTTAAGAATTGCATAATGTAATCAAAATTGTCTTTACCTTTGGCATTTACTGCATACAGTCTTAAATCCAAATAACGTTGTTAAAGATTAAAAGCAAAACAAATGGTCTTTTAAAGCCAGATAAGCTAAATTATTACAAATTATACATGTCTCAGTTCAAAATCATTAATTGCTCTCAGACTATGAGATTAAAAGACAAAAATAACCTTATTAGAAAGGATTTACAGTGGGGAGTTGAATTATTTGTGCTCAGAGAAAGGCAGGATTGGGTCTGAAACACAAGACACTATGCATTGGCAGTGATGATGATGATCAGGAATGTTAACTTGTACAGCTCTGCCATAAACTAGTCACTATTGTGTGAAGAATCACTGAAAACAAATTGGGTACAATATCTTGTTATCTGAAAACTTACCCCACTTGCATTGTCTGAACAAAAGGAATGGTTAATTATGAGCTTTCAGATATTGCAATACTTGTAGTATGTAAAGCAGTGAATTTCAACAGCAATTTTGAACTAAAGCATGTATATTTATAAGCAAACCTTAAGTTACATTTGTGAAGGGAATACTGAATAAAAGGTAGCTATACTACTGGGGTTGGATGATTTCTTAGCCATCAGCAGGGAAGCTGCAAAATAATTTTAACTGAACTGAGCACTCAAGGGTAAATTCAACTTTCAGTTACCCAAGTGTGATGCTGGTGATTTGCATTCAAGAAACTGTGGGTAGAATTTGGCCTCAAGGAAGCAGCTTGTGTTGGTGCCATAACCTTTGTTTTACAGGGAGTACAACATTTGGCCCAGAGGATAAATACACCTCTTGTAAACCAGGTAAGCAAATGGGCACAAAGCTGCCCAAGACATCACCAGCATAAGTCAGAAATAATTCCATTTCCATTTAAAAGGAAACTAACACTGTACGAAACAGAAATCTGCACGTATTTATTCTGATCCTGGTCTCACAGAGGGATTTTGAATTGTACTCCTTGGATGAGTAACCCAGGTCTGTCTTCTTCATTCAAATTCATTTTCAATTTATCTATTAGATGCTGATGGGTGGAATCTAAAGAATTTATAGCTAGATTTCTTTAGAGTTTAAATTCTCTAGTAATCTTCTTCCCACACATGGCTACAGCAATACTGCTCCATGCTAATATCATCGATATCTCTGTCTTGGTTAAAAATCCGAGTGTGTTGCCAGAACTAGTCACCTTCCTGATCTTTTCAGCTCACTTGATGAAAGACAAAAAGTTTCATATATTTCCAGAATAGTATACCTGCATACTTGTTTAGACAGTATACCTTCTGAGTGGAGGACCTTGGTCCTGGTGTAACTCACATCATGTGGTACCTTGTGTTCTCATTAACGTTGGGAGCCCTTCAAGCTCCTCTGCCTTCATTTCAACAAAACCGAAAACATTTTATATGCACCAAGGGTACGCGTAGGGTACTGTATAACATCCTGCTGTGGATTTCAAGGAAGTTTCATATTTAAAAAGAACTTGCACACTAAACTGTTATAGTAAACCACAAAACAAACTTTTTCTTGATTAGAATAGGATTCCCATCAGACTATCATCAGTTTACCAGTAATGTCCTTGCCCAAAAGTTATTTAAATGTGGAACTGTCATATATAAAAATTTTGGGGAATAATCACGTCCTTAACTTTAACGCATTTTCACTTTATCAATATAAAAAATGTGTTTAGGAATATATTTTTTTAATTTTATTTTATTGCAAATTTGCTTACTTTTCTGGTAGTGTCTATGCTTTCACCATTGTTATTCTGCTCTATATTTTCATAAGTTCAGTGGGTCATTTGCAGCCCAACTTATACCCACTGCATAACACTATAGTAATAAAAGATTTAAGAGCAAGGCTGAAGAAGTTCAGTGTACTCTGTGCCCCTGCCTATAGCCAACTGGCAGAATAACTTGCTGGTCAGAGGACAGCCAAGCCACATTAAATCTATTGTGTATTTTTATTGCTAGTTCTGGCCAGAAGGCACTGTATGAAGATGACATCCGTTGCCTTATCTAAGTGAAGCTCCATTAGGAATGAGTAACAGAAATACCCCTGTGGGCACACTTCCACTTGCTAACATGCTGCCTAAACTTCCAACTCAAAATTTAGCTAGTATCGCTGTATTTAGCACATGTTAACTACAAGTGAAACACTTAGCTAATTATGCTAGTGCTTGCTCCTTATTTCTTCTGGTTAAATCACCTGTAAAAAGAAATTAAAAAAATCTCTTGCTAATCATTCTCTAGTTTTTCTCTAACACTGCTAATCTATGCAAGCATATGACTTAACAGTTACAAGGATTTTACACAACCGTAAATGCTGCTGTGCATATTTGTCTTCTTTCCCAACTCCTACCTGATTTACAGGTAAGGGTTTAGGTACTAACATAAGGAATGTGTTGTCAATCCATTGTAAACACATGGAGAGGTGTAAATGGTCCAAAGAGATGTTAATATTCAAACCAGTTTGAAAAAGGTGAAAATTGGTCTACAAATATTACAATTTTTTGTTTTAGAAAAATCTCTGGACAGCAACCAAATGGATATTCTGTCTGAACAGACCTAAGCAGCCATAATACAGAAAAAAGATATCAGAAACTTTAATTTTATTGGAATCTCTGGACTCACTACAGCATTACAAAAAAGAAATATCAATACTTCAGTCATTCTGCTACCATGCTAGAGAAATAATAAGATATTTTCAAGTCATTCTAAAAAAAAACCCAAACTGACTCTCTTACAAAACCTTTAATACTTCTATCAATATGTTCATGAATGGCTGAACTTAGGGTAAATAGAAATGAAGTCTGCATTAAAAATTCAAAAGCAAAACTCATAAAACAAATTTTGCATAAAATTTCAGCCTCAGAGGCTAAGTACATGCATATTCTCCAGCTAAGTTTCTTTCCCAAGCCAAAGGCATATCTTGCTTTCAAACGTAGAGTACAAATAAAATGTTTTCATGAATTCAAATCATAATAATCCAGTCCCTGAGAACCAAGGAAGCATCAATTTGTCTTGTTTATAGTCTATTCTAAAGCCATAATATTCCCATTTGAAGGAGATGCATCGTCTGTGAAGAGACCATCTAGTTCCCATCTAGTTCATCATTCAAGAACACCAGCGTCCTTCCATTTTCACTAAGTTGCACAGTTTCTCACACATGCCATGTAATGCTTTTCTGTGAAAGAAAAAATCTACCATCAAAAATCCTGGCCTAGTGAAATGGTCATCTGTCCTCCACTAACAAGTTGCCTTTGTACTGACAGAGTAACATAACTTAGTAGGTTTCTTCCCATTTGTAAACAATGTAATCCCACGTGCTTCACCACAAAGACTGGAAAACTTAATTTCATCTGACAAGAGAGCTTGCCAGCTTGCCAGGCTGACTGGTTCAGTCAGAACAAAGCACTGATCCCTGGGCAGTCAAGTATAAATTTGGCTAAAGAAGTTTCTTCATAAGCAAGGTGGCAAAAGAATGAATCCACTTTTTCCAAATCACGGTAAGTTAACCATTTACTGCTCAGGTCTTGTCTTGAGAGCCCAGCCCTGGGAGACATCTCCAGCTGCGGGGCAACCTCAGCAGCTACTGCCTATGGTGGCACTGAGGGGACACTTTTCACCTCAGCAGCTTCCTTGCTTAGCAAGGCAGATTATCCCGAGCTGAGCTCTAAGAGGTTGTAGGTGCTAGAGCTGGCTAATTTAAAGCTAGTGGAGGTACCTTTGCCTTGCAGCCCACTCTCTTGGGTGCTTGCAGTGCTGAAGCTCTCTGAAGAGGACTGTGTTTTTCAGGGTGACTGTTATTTTTCTATTCTGGTCATTGATACTTAAATGATAATTAAGCATGAGACAAATCACTTCAAGACCAAAAAAGAAAGCTATATATCACTTTTATTCAATACAATAAATACAATTAAAAGAAACTATTGCTGTCTCTCTTAGTTTTCCCTCATATATATCAGCTGTCATTCCTTGAGCTTTAAAGTGCTTGAATAATAAACCTGCACAGAATTGAATTACTTCAGTAGCAAGTTGATTAGTTCCCACATCCAATAAAATGTCTGTGGTATCTCATATATTTGGCATTTAATGTTGTAATTAATAAGTCTTGATCATGTGCCTCTTACAGCCACAGGTCAGTGACAACAGTGACATTCCCTTTCTCAGCAGGAAATTGAGCCTCCAAGACATTTTCCTAAGACACTTTCAATTATGATAAATTGTCAGATTTGCTTCAGTCATTTGAAAACTACTTCAAGTATATCTTCCCAGGTAAAAGCAGTACCAAGATATAAAGCAGCTTTTTTTTTTTCTTCCTTTGTGCAAACCACATTTTGGGGAGTATTTCAGATTTTTTAGGGTCATTATAGATTCCCAAGTGAAAGGCATGATTTGAAATGAACTGATCTCAAGTACATATCTTTCCAACTTAATCTAGCATTTCCAATAGAGGACCAGATACCAAATTGCTTTAAATCTGTAGCTCCATTGATTTCAATGGGTACATGTTCAATTTATTCCACACAGGGATTAGTCCCTTTAATTTAAAATGCTTAACAGGCAATGTTGAAAAAACATTTATACTCCTTTTCTTTTTAATGATGTATGCAGGAAATTATTTTTTTTTAACCTTAGTTTATTAAATATCAGGATCTTATTTGCTCCATTTTTTCATAGCCATGTTGACAGTTTGCAAGGCTGATGATGAAACACTAGTGGAAGTCTGGAACAGGTAGAGGCATTTTTATGAGTTACCACCTAAAACATGTGAGATGTAGTCTAGATAAAAGGCTGGGGAAAAAAAGAAAGCAAAAAGTAGCAATGCCATGAAGCCAACACTACTATAGCTACTTCTTTGGCACCCACAGTAACAGTACACTGTTTTTTCCTATTTGTGAGGTTACCAAGGTCATCTTGTTTACATAATAATGCTCCTGCATATCAAAAATTTTAAAAACTGAATGCTATTAATACTAACAATGAGGCTATTAATTTCTAATTGTTAGTAAAAGCAAAAGGTTGCAATACAAAAGGGGAGAAAACTTTGCACCTAACCCCTCTGGAGCAATATGCCAAGGAGGGAGGCAGAGGGAGAGGAGGAAATAAAGCATCCTTAATGTTTGTTTCCCTTGCCTGGAACTTTGTTCAGTTACACTCTCTGATTAAGACGTTTCCTCTGAATTGAAGACAAATGGTTGACAACTTTCTAATTATCAACCTGGCTGCACATACTCAACATTTACAGTCCCACCTTGCTGTTCATGTATGCAATGCTGCCAAACCTGACATTCACACACCATGGCTTAGACTCCAAGATTTTGTTCATTTTAAGAAGTAACATAGTTTGAGTCCTCTTCATTTCTGTCCTAGTTTTTCTTTTAGTCTTCAGGGAGTGACTTTATCAAGGTTTTCTTTCTTTACAAGTACAAGAGCTAGAAACTTATTTCAGTTAAATCTGAAATTTTTATACGGTCATGTGTCTGCAAGAGCTGGGATGCTAAGAGAAAAAGGAATATGAAATATCATGAGACCTGCTGTTACTGCAATAAACAGTAGGAACTTATAAGACAGTATAATACAACATAAAATAGTCATACTTTCCTCAAAAAGAAGAATCCCACAAGCTTCAGGAAGCAGGTTATTAGTTGTTTAAGTTTTACACTAAAGCCTTATGATAGAGAGCTTAGTGCTTTGCCCAAAATCACAGAGTCAATAAAAAAAATAATACTTGGAACTAAAGGTCTTCAGGTTTATCACCTGTCTCTAGCTCTCAGCCTCTTGCTTTAGTCATGGAGTCAATATCCCCTGAGGAAATAATATCTGTTACTTGTTTTAGGAGGAAATCATAGGTGCTGAAGTTACCAAGCACTGAGAAATGGCAAGTGAGGAAATCTAAATCTTTGTAGCAAAGACTGATTTTCTGCACCCCAGCACAGTTTTGAGACACCTTCACATGCCTCTTCTCTTTATGTCAATACCATGCAGCAGGGCATGGTGTGAAGACCTTGCAGTTAGCACTTGCTGACACCAGTAACCCCAGACGGCATGAGCTAAGGCTGGACATACCAGCTCAGGTTCAATTGCAATCAATGATTGCCTCAGGCACTGTGCCTAAGTGAAAAACTATTCTGCTTCTGGATGCTAGACGGGAGAGACAGTAATCCCTACCTCTTCTGACTTTAGAGATAGTTCATGCAGAGCTAATTCTAACAAGACAGGTATGTCTTCAGTCTCGTTTCTCAGAGGACACTAACATTTAACATAGAAGCATGTGTATTGTAACTAGCGTTTGTGCATTTTTGAATAGACTATAAAAACTCATTTTAGACTGGAGCGTCACCACAATTTTGTCACGTTCTTAGTATATACAAAACAAACACAAGTTATTGCATCTTTTACTGGTCTCAGATCCTTCTCTATGTTAAAAATACTAGACAGTGAAGATTTTTTGCTTTTTTTCTCTAGTGAAAAAAATTACCAGTTATGAGTGCTTAAGATGACCTCCCACTTCCTCCAGATTCTGCAGTGTACCTATCATTGCTCTTAAGAGGTAGTCATTGTACATTATAAATGTGATCAGTAATTCATTTAGCAAATTTAAAAAAAAAAAAAGTAAATAAGCTGCTAAAACAATATAAAAGGAATGATATTTGTGTTACATATTACTAAGAAGGATTCAGCGAATTTGTACGAGACTGAAACCAAATATCTCCTTGGAAACAACCAGTAAAGAACATGGACACCAACATTAAACAATTCCAAATAAATTAAAACAACAAAAATATTTAGAAGGACAACTGATAAAATGACTAAAATTATTAAAATTGCTAAAATGATTAAAAAGGAAATGAGATAAATATCATAGACCAAATACAATATAGACAGACCATAAAGCGATGAAAGGCAAATGAGTAAAAGAGAACAATAGCATGGAAAACATTCACTGTAATAGCAGAAAAACATGAAGAAGCAGCATCGAAATCTCCTTTTGCACCCTGATTCTTGTAGGTAAACAACCTGACTGTGATGCTAAAAGCCCACAATTGGTACGTAGCAATTATATCCAAAGGTGTAATTAAAGGAATTCCTTTGGCTTTATAACATGCTGTTTATAATCTGTATGATTCTTATTAAATTTATATGATAATCTGACTTGTTTAATATCTCCTGTTTCTAACACACAGATTCAGGTAAATCATTGTCCATGTTATAAACTACAGTAAATAAGAGGGTCTCTATCTGCTAACTCTCTAAATATATTGGTTATTTTTTCCTTTAAAAAAATCTTCCACCCACACATGAAATGACTTCTTGAAAATGAGGAAAGCAGAAACTATACACGAGTTTCTGTTCCATCTAAACCAGAGATCTGGCTGTTGCATCCAGACAAGCTCATTTACTAAAAATTCAGCAGGCTTAAAAGAAATGTGGAAAGGAGCTACTTAAAAATGTGAGCAATCATAATCCTCGCTGGCTGTGCATGAGGACTGTCCTTTCTTATATGAAAAGCAATTCCTGATGTCATTCAGACATATATACTTCTCACAACAAACTTTGTCTACACAAAGTCATTTTGCGCCCATTTCACCCACACCAGAGATACCTTCATCGCATCAATCTTCACTCACTGCTTTGTCATAAAACCCCTGACTCACCCCTGTTCATCTCACTTGTCTGACTCACTGACTAGCAGGGACTGGGAATTTTACTGTGACAAGCATATTCAATGGAAATCAAAGCTTCTTGCCTTATGCAGGAAAATCTCTATTACATCAGTGTTTTATGCTTCCTTTTTCAACGTGGAAGGAAGGAAGATCTGCTCTGGAGGCCACTTGATCTGAAACAAAACAGCATTGTCTTTTTAAAATAAACCATGCCTCTTCCTTTTGAGCTGAATCAACCACTACTCTGTTTTCCGGAGCTGCCACGGCACCTCATGGGAGCAATAGTTTCCTCCTTCTAGAGCCCACCTTTTTGCTGAAGGCACCTTTGTTGAACGACGTCTACATTTACACCTCACAGCATCCCCTCTAATTAAACTGTTAAACACACCATCTGAGTTACAAGACTACACTGCCTTATGTAGGATGTAGTTCGAGCACAAATCTGAGCCAAAGTAGACAAAGAGCTGAATTTCAATTTTCATAGGCACTGGTCCCACTCAGGCAGGCACAGTGTAACGTCCAGCCTAAAAACTTTTGAAAGTTCAGGGTTTTTTTAGAATTTTCTATTCAAGTAAATATTTTTTTTCCTCTCAATCCAGGAAAAATGAAATGTTGAAATCACAGATTTTCAAACTATTTCACACCACGTCAGTTACCATCCAACTTTCGTGCCTCTACGGCTATTCACAATGCTCCTTAAGACACCCATCCTTTACTGTCCCTTCTACCTTCCCGAAATCTACCCATTCACTTGTCTCCCCCACCTTCTCTCTCTTCCCAGGAGGGCTCTCGGGGGGTTGAAGCAGCCACTGTCAGCAACTGTGGCTGCCCCTTAGCATGAGTTAGAGCTCTAAGTCAAAAACAGAGTTACAAATCTTGGTCCCAGCCTGCTAGGAGAGAAGGGAAAGCTGTTCCCCCCCTACGGATTTGGGAAGATGACTTGAATGAAAGGCCTGGACCTATTAGAGTACTCTCACGGTGGGGAAGCAGATGTCCTATCGGCTGAACCTCAGCTGGTTGCGGCATGAAGAGAAACGGGCACAAAGAAGAGGCAGGAAGGATGAAGTAATTGCTGATCTTTACAAGCCCTATGTAAAATACCATTCATAATGGTGATGACAGTCACTTTCTGCACACAGGCACAAAGGGCTTTTTCTTCCATGGCATTCTGACAGTTTAGGCAGGAAGAGAGAGGTGGCTAGTGGAAGTAAATTGTCAGCGATCTGTCACCAAAGAGCGGATTGCTTTTCCCCTCCTGAATTTTCCCTCCTGAGTTAAGATTAGTCTCTATTGAAACCTAGGGCTCTCTTCATCACTGGCCAGCACCCACAGAGATGAAATTTCTTTATCAGATCTCTCTAAATAACTAGTTGAAGCTCAAATCATTCTGACCTTAGGAAGAGGAGGAACGGTTGTTGCCAAATACTGAGGAACAAAGCATGCTGTAAAATAAAGCTCCATAACGAAAAATCATTAAACCTACTTTTCTACATGCAGGCTGCTGTAGTACAAATTAAACCCAAAGCAATCACAAGGGAATTTAGGCCAATAAAATTATTGTAAATAAATTACTAGTCTTAAAACTACTTCGATTAGTCTATATTTAGCTACGTGTACAATAACAGAAATTAATCTGAGAAGAAAAGATTCAGTTACACATGAAATGCTGCTGAGTACTCAGAGTTTCTGAAAGCAAGGGGAAGTCTCCTTTGTTTTATTTGACTTTGTTTTGATAATCACTTTGCTGTTTACCCAGGTATAATGTCATTTTCTTTGCAGAATACTAAGATCCATGTGGAAAACAGAAATGTCTGCTAATTATTTCCTTCTAAAAGCAAACAAGAGAATGAAATGTCTTGTATAATTGAATTTGAAAAATGCCAAGAAAGTTTGTTCTCTTTACAGCCAAAGTTAAAGCAAATTATTTTGGTGAGGGCTGAAAGAGGGGGCGGGGGGAACCCAAGTTTCCATTTAATTTCCATGTGCACACACACTTTGTCTTTAGTTGTCAAAAGGCAGCCTTTCCATAACAGGCTACAATAAATAGATGAAAAAAAAAGGCAAAGCCTCTGTCACAGGGGCTCTGTCTTTGTTCTGTATTTGTGCAATGCCCAGAACACTGAAGCTCTGGCTTCTAAGCCAGATATAAATAAACATGGAAGAAAGTGAAAGAATAACATGAGAGAAATCAAATAGATGGGTAACTTCAAAGAAGAAATAAAATTGTATTTATGCTGCTTAACCCTTACTTGTCTAGCTCTTTATGCTGCCTTAGAGAAAGACATTTAACTATGTCAGCAATATTTGCAATAGCCTTCTTTACAGCACATCAAAGATAGCACCAATAGAACACTAAATACATATGTATTTATATTGCAATCACACTCTGCAACATAATAGCTCAGTTTTTTTTCCCCACAGAGCATGGCACACTTTTACAGAGTGGAGCCCATGAGAGCCCCGAGTTATATAGGTCAATGTATTGAACTTTTTAAAGTATTGACAAGGAATCTTGTCATTTGTTCTCACCATGTAGCATGTCAGTCTTTGATATAAATTTATAGCCTCCAGAAACCCAAAACGTATACTTGATCTCTAGGACAAGAATGAGAGCAAGGTGCCAGACCACCTGCAGGAGAGATCTCTGCCAGTGGCCGATGAGCAGCTGCTCACTGGCCCCAGCCCATCAGCTTCTACAGATACTCTGCCTCACTGACTGCACCCTGCAAAGTTGAATCAGACCCTTGTAGCATGGCACAACTAGGATAACGCCTTTCTACAAAAAGTCGCTGTTCTTATCTGTTTCAACACAGCAGCAGCAACAACCAAAAAAAACCCGCTGGTGATTTTCTTGAGCTGGAAGACTCTAACAGCAGCAATAGCATTCTCTTGAAAACGACCCTCTACCCATAGAAACAAGACCTAACAAGCTTGCCTAGCTGGCTTCTTTACAGAGGTAGTTGTGTGATACATAACAACATGTGGCAATTAGATACAAAACTTAGGTACAGATCCATGTAACCAACCAACCAACCATGATGTGTCATAATGAAGGAGGTAAAAAAAGTCAAAAATACATTAACTTCATTTACATTCAACAGGGAATATTATGAACTGATATGTAAAACAGAACAGAAGAGAAAATACTGTCCAAACTGTAGAGTTTGTACTACATGATATGATGAATGGGTAGACATGTAAAAAAATATTGTATTTATTGGATTAGTACTTTTCAGTTGGAGATAGCAGAAAGAATTAATGGAACAGACATGGTGTCCCGGTTTGAAGTAAAATCGAACCAATTTTCTGTTCTGTAACTTTACACCCTAGCTAGGCCTCCTCTAACTCTCTGAAATTAACGGCATATTGTGGAGAAAACTGCTCATTCTCAGAATGATAAGACCAATGTTTGTGCTCCATGCCAAGGAATGGTATGCAGGGAGGCCCTTGCTTATACTTATTGCTATAACAACCACGGTCAGCCAATTTCATTATTTGCCCCCTTAGAGGGTCAGAAATGGAAAAAACGTAGAGGGGTCACATTAGTGGGGAGGAGTGGACAGGACAGGTGACCCAAACCTGACCAACTGGGGTATTCCATCCCATCTGCCCCATGCTCAGTATAAAAGCTGAGGGATCAAAGGGTCAGCCCCCTTCCTGCAATGGCCGACGTCCAGAGAGGACTCTGTTCATCTGCCTTTGATCCCGATCCGTGTGTTCCTGCCTCCAGAGCTGGAATCCAGTTCCCATGCGTCGCTGAGTCCAGTCTGGGACTTCCCCAGTGCCTGCCGGTGACGTGACTGTCATCCTGGGAGCTTGATACGGTTTTGTATATATTGTATCTATTTCATTATTTTCTTCTTTATTTTTTATTTTAATATTAATTCTTCATTAAAGTAGTTTAGTTCATTCTAAACTTCTGAATCTCCTTATCTCTTTCTCCTCCTCTCTCCTCTTTTGGCGGGGAGAGAAGGGGGGGAAGGGCCATCTGTCGGTCCCGTTTTGGTAAATTTAGCCGAAACCACAACACATGGCCACCTGCATATTTTGTATTGCAATATCTTAAGAAGCAGTTTCAGATTTACCTGTGCTCTAGCTGCTCTGCAAAAAAGATAACATGAAAACATAGACAAGAGAATGAGAGATGCCTGCATTCATAGCGTTGTATAGATTTTTTGTGAAGGTATGGCAGGAAAACTTTGTGAGGTAATTGTACCAATATTGCTAAGAAAGGACAGAGCTATGGAGTACAAATATATTGGTATTTCCATTTTACACTGTCATATCCCCTGATCAAGAAATGCATTCATGTAACATGCAGGAGAGGTAGAAAAAAAGACACAGTAATATCTCTGATTTCACCAGATGACTGGAAACCTACAAAAAGGAAAGGTTAAAATGTCACAGTGCCATTTTTTTTCCTGCAAAGGAACTTTTGCTGTTGGTACAATCGCTGATGTGATCTGGAAAAACTGACATGAGGTTCCAGTGGAGTTATTCCCAAATCATCCATGTGCAAAGAAAGCATCTGTGTTCTGTTTTCACCAGACCACAGTGCTAGTAAGCGAGGCGCCAAAGAAAGGAAAAGCAGTAGCATCATCATGTTGCATTGAAGGCAACAAGGCTATTTCAGAAGACAGCAAGCCTGATATTAGTTCATATTATAATCAAAACAAATCAGGCATGGACAATTTGGATCACCTAAGCAGGCTTTTTACACGCAAGAGGAATATTTGGTGTTAGCCAGTGGTAATACAATTCTGATGGGCTGTGCTGAATGCCTTCATTTGTCCTTTAGTATTGAGTTCCCAGGCCCAAATTCTGCAACTTCCTGCAATTTCTGATAGTTTCTGTAGAAGCAGTCAACAATTTAGGTAAATAAAGAGATGGTAATCCAGGAGCTTTTCAAGCTACAGCTTGTATTGGATGTCAAGCATTTGGGATGAAAACACCAACCTCCTTGCAGCTGTTGCACTTGCTGAACGGCAGAGATCAACAAATAATTAACACTGTCACTTGTAACCACACAGTAACAAAAGAAAAGTGAAGCTGTTCACCCTAAGTGTCATTAAAAAAAAAACAGTTTAACATTTGTTGCAGAAATATAAGATAGCCTAAATAGGCTGACTCATGAACCAGTTCAACATGCAGCTACATAAACACAGCCACAAAATTGGATATTTAAAAAAAACCAACAACAAACAAACAAAAAAACCCAGGTATAAAATATAGGTCTCTGCATTGATCCCAGATTAGAGCAAAGAGAATAAGCCAATTATTTTGGCCCTGTGGCTAAAGGGGAGCGTGACAAACAGCAACAAAATAATCTATACAAGAAAAAGAAGTAGAACTAAGGAAAGAAATTAAGATAGACACATAAGAGATGAGAGAAGAAGATGGAAAATGAAAGAACAAATCAAAAACCTGCATACAGAACTTTTAGTTTAGCAAATTTAATGAATGTCTTTGGGTTTTCCGTGTTTACCAAGAAAAAACTGCTGAACATTTGAGATTAAAAGACTGTTAATTTAAGCATGGGAAATATATTATATGACCAAATAGTCTGAAGGAAACAGCAGAGGAAGCCAACAAAAATTCACCAAAATATCCATGGAGTCCTGCTAGGAGCTGCTAAATGGAGCTGGAAGCTTGATCTGATGGCCGCAGCACAAAGGCCTTAATACACATTTATTGATGCAAGTCTTAAATTCTGCGTGGTGGAGGCTCAGATCATTTGTCTGGCTCTTTTGAAATTCACAGTGCCAGGCTTTGGGCCTCTGATCAGTAAGGGAATGGCACTTTTCCCACTGAATCACTAAGCCAATGACCTGTCATCGTGTCAGGGGCAGGGAGGGGCTGGTGCTGATGGAAGGCGTGTGTGTTTGGATTAAGAAACCCAGCAATTTTCCCTCAAAATAGATACATTGGCCCAAACGCTCTGGCTAAGTGCAAGTAACATTGCATTCTGCCTACCTCAATTTTCCCTGTGGTTTTAATTGAAAGCTATACTGCTTACTGCTGGTCCTAAAATGTTGAGTAATTCTGCCCTGCCTTGCTGGACAGCTGCTGTGTTATGGCCCAAAGGTAAGTGATCCCTCTGTACCCCTCACTGGCTATTTCACTTGGGTATAGAATGTCTTACTTAATGCTTGTAAAGCACTCGGAGATCCTTAAATGAAAGGCATAAGAGCACAAAATACCATCATCATTAGCTACAAGGGCCACTGCAGAGCAATGGAAAACATTCCTTTTCCCTGCCCATCTGGGGTTTTGCACACTGCCTAAGCGGCGCTCCCATCCCCTGCCAGCTCAGAGAGCAAGAGATCAAATCTGTGCCTCTGGCATAATAGTGCAGAGTGCTAATTACAGAACTACCATAAAACATCTGCTGTAATGCATAACTATAATTCCTTGGCATGCACAAATACAGCACCTAGATTCTCAGAGCATAGCTCTATAAGCAAATCCTATGAACCAGAGTGTAAGCGGCCCTTTAGTGAGTCTTGTCCTAGATGAAGGGAGGCACAAGAGCATAGAAAGGCACCATCCCCTCGCACACTCCCTTCATGCAAAGGAGTCACAGCTGCAGGCTCTGAACTCAGAGAAATGCAGGAGGAAAGCTATTGAAGCTGCCACCTATCTGCTCTGAGAGCAAAGTCAACTACCAGGAAGGCTGTACTCAATAGCATGCAGATAGGCACCTTCCTTTCACAGCTCAAGGTGACCCAGAATTAATTCCCAGCAAGACACTGTGAAACATTGCCCCACCATGGGAGGCCTCAGAGAGGTTATCCCTGAGAATTAGTCATCCCCAAGATACAACCTCTCCAAGGCTTCCCATGGCCAAGCACAGCTTCCCAGTGCTTCCTCAATGCCAGTGCAGAGCTGTGTATAAATAGGATGCCTTTGCTCCAAGAAAGCACTGGCATAGACAAACAGGATATTAAGAATTAAAATAAAGTGCCTATTCATACACATTTTGAGAGGGCTGCTTCTCATTTATGCTTCAAGTCAGCAGTTACTGACTGCAGGGACCAAGAGCACTCACACATTTAATACTACGCTTTGTGTTTTTTTCAGATTGGAGGTATGTAGACACTGTCCTCCCAACATGGTGCTCTGTCTTAAAGGACTTGGGATAGCCTGTCCAATATATCAGGCTTATAAACTGTATGATAAACTCCATCAGGATGGATGTTCAAGGAAAGTCATCAAATGTTTCCTCATTTCTAACTGATGTGCATGGACTTGAAAAAGTGATACAGAAGGTGCCTGTGCTCTGCACCAGGGTCACAGGGAGTAATTATTTGCACTCCTGATATGTCAGAAAATATGTGCTTCAGTGCCTGCGGGAAACACATATCCTAGCTTATTACATCTCTCTTTTCATCAAGGAGAAAACACTTGTAATAATCATTACTATCATTTTAAAATACTATCACATTTTAAGCATCAACATAAAAGCAAGCCTATAATTGGGACCAAACACAGACCTTACTTTGCAAAAAATGGAAAAATTAACCAAATAATTCCACAATAACAATTTATGTCCTAATATGAGTAGTCCTGAAGACATCAGGCCAACGGGAGTGGGAAAGAGTGGGAAAGAGGGGGAAAGAGAATAGCTCTGCAGTAGTTCTGTGAGCAAGTCCAATGGAAACGCAAAAGTTCATTGAGCTGTCCTGCTAATATCTCTACAGTAAAACTGGAAATGTAGGCACTTCACTTATTCATGCACAATGGTACTAGAGGAAATGTATAAGAAAGACTCCTGAGCCTGAAATGGATAAATGGAGATGAAATGTTGCTTTTGATGTAAAGCTAATCAGAGAAATTGGAAGCTTTTGTGCCGAGTTGCTTGGATTTGTTTTGTCTGCATAGAAGCACCTTTGGAAATGCCAATATAAAAATTAGAAGCTTTCACAATGCCAAAATTCAATATCAAACAAGCCTAGCACATATGTTCTAATCTCTGTGCTGGCTATATAATATTAATCTGGAAAATCTAACTACAAAAATTCTGCCTTCAAAATCTGAGGAGCACACCAGACATGCGAACAGTGCACATAAAGGAGGGGCACTGTGAGGAAGACAGGAAAACTTCAGTAATAAATTGAAACTATATTTGCAACTTGATGAATAAACTAAAAAACAAGCTTTCTGTGGTTTGCCACAGGATGCTTATTATTTTCACTCATGTCTCTGATAAATTTATTTTCACTTTAAAAATATTATGTTCTTTCTCTTTGTATGAGGCAAAAAAATATTCTTCAATAGGAGACCTTCATCAAAAAGAAATAAATGTGGCTCTTCAACACATTTCTACCATCCAGATCAAAAGTATCTAGAAGAAATTAGGCACCATCTCTGTAACAAAAAAAAAGCTGTAACATTAATGAAGGCCGTAATGAGTGTAGACAAAAAAATAGTAAAATTAAATGCATTTTTCTGCTTTCCTGAGAGAGAATTACTGGTGCTTCCTGAACACTTCTCAGTTTATTCTACTGACAAACAGGTCCTTCCCTTTTGTCTTTTAATATTAGATTTTGGGGGATTCAATTGACCACAGTGGTCCATTGCCTAAATCAGTCAGCCACCTAGCATGAAAGAAGTCAAGAGAAAAAAATATTTTAAAAGGTGTCACCTCCATAAAAGCCAGAGATAAAGAGATTTATTGCTTCTGTCCTCACCACTGACCTGATTCTACTAAAGGCTGAATATGATGGTATATGGGTGTACACGAGAAAAGCAAGCAAGAAAAATATCTTATCTTAGATAAGTATACGTACAAAATGCATTTGAAAATTGTCAGTTGGGACTGCATAGATTCACAGATGTCATTATATAACTTATTCTTTTTTAAATTAATCAGGAAACTTCAGTAAATTTTTCCAAATGAAATAATATACAGAATTGAAATAAGAATACAATATAAGATGGGTACATTAGGATAATAAAAAAAAAAAAGGAAATTATTGTTTAAAGTATCTTCTAGGATCTCTGTTTAGTAATACAATGTTAAACCGTTAAGGCCACGGACCATGCTTTGCTTGAGGTCTTTGGTATTCTTCCAGACACAAGGAATTTATCAAAGCCTGCAGAAACTGCGTATGCAGCTTGACACTGAACCCTGTGAGCTGCTGAGTATTAAGGGAGACCAGTACATTTTTTAAAGTTACTTTTGTGAATTTTTTATTTTCTTTACACAATAGAGAGAAAACAACTAAAATGGTGATTATTTTATATACAACTCTATCCACCAAGGAAAACCAGGTAAATAGAGAGTAATTTGGATAAAATGGCAGGATCAATCGTTCTCAGAAAAGGAAGGATTGAGAAGAACAACAAAATAAAAATAGTGAATTTCATGAAGGAGGCTAATATATTCAGAGAACTGGTAGACCATAGCCTCCTAGGGAAGAGATAAGCCTAAAGAAATTTTGGACGGCTAACAATTCCTTAAAGAAATTATAACAAAGGCACAAAAGCAAGCTAACCCAGTGTAAAGGAGGGACAGAAAATTTAATTAGACTCCCGTTGGCTAAATCACAAGCTCTTCATTGACCTCATTTTAGAGGAAGCCACACAAGATAATTAAGGATGGGAATAACAGAATTGCGTTAGTATTTCATGTTGCCCCTATAAACATCTTACTAGCAAAGAATGTAAAAACAAGGATGTAACAAGAAATCATCCTAGTACACTAACGTAAGGCTAAAAAACTATAAAATGTTGACCACCTTTTCAGAGGGAGGGGATGCCCACAAAGCTAAAGTACTGCATAACTTCTTATCTGTCAGTCTTCACTAGAAAAATGAAGAACAATTGATGTCAGCAGCAAAAGGCTAGAGTAGGGAATATACAGCTCAGAGAGACATGACTTGTTTTCAGACTCCATGAGCCTGATAAACTTCCTTTGGCGGAATTTAAAACATCTGAAAGTTCTTTCACATTAATGGTTGGTTTTGAGAATCTCTGGGAAATAGATAAACTCCAGAAAACTGGAAGAGATCAAATATAGCATGTATTTCTGAGACAGAAAAGGGAAGTGGTAGAAATTATACATCAGTCATCTTAATGTAGTACCTAAGTCAGCACAATCAAATGATGTTTAAAAACCAGCAAGGAAACAAGGACAAGAGTAATTGCGAAGAGTGACTTTTATTAAATCTGTCCAATACCTTTTTATGGTGGGATAACAGGTCTTCTGACCTTAACCCTTTTGAGAGAAAGAGACTGGTAAAAATCATGCACTGACTCATGCTGCTGCTGAGGAAATCACAGGCAGCAATGAAGGTAGCCAAAGTCTAGATCAACAACACGTATAACTTTTCCTGGGCTGTCTTCAGAATACTTATCAGACATTCATTCTCAAAAATCAAAAGATGCATCAGGATTAGTCCAATAGGTACTAATTTTCACTCAGTACTTTCACTAGTAGTTTGAATGATGGAACAGAACTGGTCTATTTGCTAAATATAAAGGTGACACCAACATGAGAGAGGTAGCAAGCACGATACAAGCAACCCTGACTATTATTATTTTTTTTTTTTTGGAAATGGCATTCCACACAGCCAACTACAGTTAGCAAAGAAAAAAAAAAAAAAAAGGTTACACAAATACAAGCTAGAAAGCAACTTGCAGTGGATCATAGAAAAAAACATAGAACCCCCATAAAAAGGTGGACATCAAAGCAGGATTATAGACAACAGCATAAACTGTGCTGCTTCTGTGTTTCCTAGCTTTCATCCATTTTGCTGCAGTAATGGCTTCAGCTTTGGGTATTTCCCACCAAAAACATGTGGGTTGCTTGTAGAGATTCCTGAGGATCAGAAATCTAAGATACATAACCTACAAGGAAAGGCTGAACAAACTGGAGTTGCTGTCTGCAAAAGTCTTCAAGTATATTAAAGACTTTTACAGAGAGAGAGAAGGAATAATTTATCCTCTATGTCCATGAAGGAAAGAACAAGAAATAATAGGCTGAAACTGCAGCCAGGGAAATCCACTTTCCATCACCAGAATGTTTTAAGAACAGGCTAGATAAGCATTTTTCAGGAAACGCAGACAAAGTTTGTCTTGTCATTTTTTGTAGTGTCTTCCCTCAGGGCATCCTGAAATCCCTTTAAACCCTATAATCTATGATTTGAAGTCAGTTCTCTGCCCACTGAAAATATTTACTAAGTCACTATATTTCCTTTTGCTACCCCAGGAGAATGTGGTGGAAATATTTCTGAAAAGACCATACTTTTTGGTAACTACTCTAATTAGTATGATTGCCAGATATGAATAAGACAGCATTTGCTGGAAGCATGACTTGGGTCTATGGTCTGTTTGTGAGGAGACTTCCCATTTCTACTGTGACATTTTCTAGTTGAGAAAAAACAAACTTCATAAAAAAGGAAATAAAAGAAATCAACATCTTTCAAACATTGACCTCGACCTCAGAATGCTTTTTGCTCCTTACAAAGACAAAAGCATTGGCCCTTTTAACCTCCTGTAAGAAATTATCTGTTCTCTGCTGCAGGAAATAGTTTGTAATCAACAGAATTTATTGTTTTTCTTATTATTTAAATAAACTCCTGTGAATTCCATCCTATGGTAATCAACCCACAATCCTGAATATTTTATGTAGTCACAGAAGTATTGTCTAAATAGGAGAATATTTTCTCTTTCCTATCATTTAGGTTGAAGCACTACCTAACTGTTCACTTTTTTTTTTTTTTTATTTTTATTTTATTTATTTATTTTGGTTTGGTTTTGCATTGTTCTGTTTAAAAAATTATTGTCATGGTTTAGCCCCAGCCAGCAACTAAGCACCACATAGCCACTTATTCACCCTGTCTTCCCCAGGGTGGGGTGGGAGGAGAATGGAATAAAAAAAAGTAAAACTTGTGGATTGAGATAAAGACAGTTTAATAGGACAGCGAAGGAAGAGAGTATAATAATAATAGAATAATAACAGAATATATAAAACAAGCCACGCGCAATATAGTTGCTCCCTTCCACTGACTGATGCTACATCCTGGCCAAGTCCTCCCAGTTTATACACTGAGCACGACATCATATGGTATGGAATATCCGTTTAGCTAGATTGGGTCAGCTGTCCTGGCTGTGCTCCCTCCCAGCTTCTTGCACACCTCCTTGCTGGCAGAACATGGCAAACTGAAAAGTCCTTGACTCAGTATAAATACTACTCAGCCACAACTAAAACAACTAAAATATCAACTTTATTCTCCTATCAAATCCAAAACCCATGGCTATACTAGCTACTAGGAAGAAAATTATCCCAGCTGAAACCAGGACAGTTATTAATATGCAGAAACCTAAGACAGGTCCACCCTGAACACACCACTACTGACTATCTAGAGATCTGGTAAGCAAAACAAAATCAAATTTACAAGGAATGGAGATAAAGAACACACACCATGCCAAACAGTCTACTATATCACTTGCCACATGTTTTTGTTTAAAATTTTGCATTCATGGCTTCTAAATATCAATTTTTTTTTTATTACTAACATATTGTTTTGTATCATTTTCTTCCCCTTCCCCCAGAGATTGTCTCAATACATGTTGGTAAATGTTTTAGGAGAGTTTATCTAAAATATTTCTCATGTGAAAGGATTAAAACTAAAGAGTTCTAGGAAGAACTGTTAACTCTCTGAAAAAGAATGCGTGTCTTTCATACAGGAGCAGATACTGTATACATATACTTTTGAAGAAATCCTGAATTTAAATGTTCTGGGCAAATTTCTCACATGCAATGCTTTCCTAGAAGGTGAAGAGAATATATAACCAGTAACATCAGCATGAAACCTCTTCCCATTCCCTTCTGCCCCAAATGTTCTAACAAGATGACCTCTTTTACCATGGTTTACCTATGAATACACACCATTCTTAAAAACATACTGCATTCATGTGTGTGCAAAGTTTACTTTATATAATTCTAAAAATCTTCAAAAACTATTGAACAACAAAAAAAATCAATTAATTTTAACAAAATATTTTGTTCAACCCAAAAGAAATGTACTATGATGAAACCATCAGTTATTTAAAAGCTGTGGTTTAAAGCTGGAGTATGTGCAAAAGCACTAAAAAGAAAATGATATACACTCTTCATATGCACATCTACTAATGTAGATTGCAAATTTGTCAAACCTACCAGTGTTAAGCAGCTGTATAGGATTACAGGAGCTGTCTTGAGCCATATAAAATGACTCCAGGATGGTGGTGATTATTAGAAAACTTCTTACCCTGCCTGCCATTGAAATACAGGTATTTGGGGAAGAGGTCCTGAAAATGGTGCACTGTTATGCTAAGAAGACTTTCTGCTTCTAGTCATTAACTGAGCAGGTTCTCAGCTGGTCATTCCAGTCAGGGCAAAAAGACCATCAGGATGCAAAGACTGCACCTCCTGCCCTTCAACTCCCACAGTGGTACTGCGCTGAGGATGTGTCCATCAGAAAAAAAAACTCAGCTTTTTTGATGTTACTGTACCTCATTGCATCTTACGGCACACAAAGGTTGCTGGAATGCAAAGACATGAAAAGTCAGCAGGACAGTAAAGGTGCTGACAACTGGACTGGGATGAGATAATGTGAAAATTTGTGAAACCAGTGAGATGTGGTGGAACAACATTGGCAAATGCTGACAGAAGAGTATATTTGCTGAAAGGATATGCTTGCTGAAACAGTGAGTGACAGGATTGCCAAGGAGAATTAGATAGCTCGGTCACTGACCAAACAACAGGAAGGTTCCATGGCTATAAGATTATGCATGACTAATGCTGAGATGGGAATGGAATTTGCTCAAGAGGAACAGTGTTAAACTAGCAGGAAATTAGGGAAGACAGCAATGGCACACACCTGTTCAAATTGCAGGCTCAGAAAAATATCAACCAACAATTTATTACTTGTTTATATAAAAGATGAAGCCAAATAATAACCCAGAGGTACTGAGATTAAAATCAATTTGCGATGAGTTTGTATTCTCAAGAAACTGGAGACAAGAAGAAAGAGATGAAGATTAATCTGGCTGCTTCAAGAATGTAAAAGTATTACACAGAAAAGGGAGATCTAGAAATAGCAGACTGCAACTGAAATAGCCTACATCCATCTTTGGTATAAACCACTATTAGTTCTGCCAATATCAGCATACACTGACTATGGTGCTCCATTGACTCTTACTGCCCTATAAAAAGTCCATCAGTCAGGCTCTCTGTTGGAGGCTTGATGCGAGAAAGAAGCAGAGGTTCTGGTCTAGTTGCAAACATTAGACATATCAGAGACAGCGAGTAAATAAAGAACCTGTACTTGCTTTGAGACAGAGGAAACGAGAAAAGCTTTGAGCTGGGGACTGCACTGCTGCTAGAGGTTGTTTGCTTCATTAACCCTTCAATGATGGAAATGGTTGGCGATAGCAGAAAAAAATGTAAGTTAAAACAGCTCAAGGAAAGATGACAAGAAATCAGAATTAAGATGAAATGTGACAGGGAAGATTTCAGCAAAAAGAAAAAAAACTGGGAAGGAGAAGATGCAAATAGGAACCGACAGCAAGGAACTGCTTGGGATCATAAACGAGCTCAGTGGAAAGCAGTGTGGCACACGCTGGGCTGGAACCACTGAACTACAGGATTACGCCCCCAGAACTCAGCACCGCAGCAACGTCTCCCAGCTACCTGAGCAGCTCTAGATTTATTGTATTGTACAGGTCCCTGCCTTTTCTAGCCTGTCCTGGTAAAAGCACTGAGGTTAACGCTGAATGGAAAACTAACCAAGCCCTCTCTCTTCTTGTCTTTTCGTTTCTCGTTAAATTAGTGAGAAAATGTAAATGTTATTGTCTCTCTCTTCACCAATTGTTGATGTGTCAGGAGCTAAAGATAAGAAGATTTAATTCAGAGCTTTATGCTCTTTCTTCAGAAGCCAGTGGCCTTCACAGGTGCTAGCAGGAACTATTCAAACTGCAGCACTTTTACTTTCAACTGGTGTTGTGACCCATGTCCATAAAACACGAAGGAAGAATTTAAAATAAAAGGCAATGGGGTGCTTATGAAAGCATTTCTTTCCAGGGTTTAATAGTATTCTATGCTAAGTTCATACAAGGGCAAACCTTTCCTAGGACAACTTCGTAAAGGTCCAACATGGAAACTGGAAGCACAACTAGAAAATTCACAAGGCTGCTGATGGAGATTGCTCCACATTATTTAAGAAAAACCTTGGTAAGCCCTTCTCTTTTTCAAGGTAGTGGGAAGAAGGGAGGGAGTTCAGCTATTTCAGCCTCGGTTGGTTTCTTTGTTTCATTTTTCTTACTGAATATTATTCTAAGAATACTGAGACCATCCAAACAGAGGAAGCAGTGGGGTTTTTTTAGGTTCAGATGTTGAACAGAAAAGATGCAAAAGAGATGGATTTTGTGGAAGATGAAGATTGAACTCACCTTTCCTTCATGTTTCTCTCTGTATTTCATCAGGTCTTTCTTCACAGAAATAAAAAGTATGGATACCACCTGTGTGGTTCTTATGTTTTAATTTTTTATTTGGCAAGGAAAAATAAATGGTATGTCACAGTAGGTTTTATTCAGCTGGCTACTTCTATTTTCACCATGGTGGGACCATACATTTAGGTGTGTGATTTTGGATCAAGTGTTCTCACATCCATTTACCATTTTAAGGAATTTAGGGTTTATTCAATAGCCTCAGGAATGAGTTTTGTATGATGCCCTGACTCTTCCTCCTCCTTCCCCCAAAGGATCACATACTACAACGATGTTTTAAAACAGAGGTAAAAACCTCATTCTTCCCAAAGTAAAATTCAACTCTTACAAAAAAATGTCAGTTTTGATTTATTGGAGTGCAATCTGAGGCAGCCACAGGGCACAGATTTCCACAGCAACCTGGCTTTTAGCAGATACGGCACTTGGCTCTGCTGTTGTCTCTCTTTCTCTGTGCAGAGTGCTTGAAGTAGTGGTCTAAAGGCTATGGCAAATTATGCTTTTTGTTTCTCGGCTTTTCAGTGTGAAGCAACCCCACTCGGAACTCAGCAGAAGCCTCAGTGCCCACCAATTCCCTGCAAAAACAGCAAATCCAAAGCCACTACTTCTGTAGGGGCAGAGGGTCTCAGCCCCACCAGGCAAGGCACGCTGCCTTGTGCTGGGGCTCATGGGCCCAGGTGAGACACCTGACCCTTTGTCTTCAGGTCCCAAATCTTCACTCTCTCTGAGCATAAAACACTGCCAAGGAAACCTTGTTTTTTGTTAGAACTCAGCATCCACCTTGCCTAGCATAGGGCTGTGATTCTTGGCTATCAAGGTGTTTGAAAAATGCCACCTGGAAGAGGCTAAAACCTCCTAATCATCCAGCTTTCCAGCAGGGAAGTTCCCAAGGTGATGGAGCTGGGAACATATGGGTGTCACTCCTCTGACTCTGCTCTGGGCTGAGCACCTCCCATATGTACAGATCCTGCCCTTGCCTAGAAACTACATGGTCTTTTTCTCTCTTATATATTTTCCTGTAAATTTATAAAACCTCTATTCCCTCTGGTTCCTCTCCAGAGCTCTGGAAGGTCTGCTCCTGTGCTGAAAGCACAAGGAGTGACATTCTGATACCATGAAATTCAACAGCAAAACTCTCAGTGGCTAATTAGAATTGGCATTTAGTTTAACTTCACTTTTAGTAGAGAGTAACTCTTCTTTTTCAGGGGTGGGAACAGCAGGGAACCATGTTACAGATACCTACACTATCCACATACTGTACAGTTTGGCAACAAGGAAAACTTAACTCCTATTTTCCTTTTGTTTGCATTCCCTTCATATTTATTTAATCTTCTGGGGTTTGGTTTGCTTCCCGCCCCTCCCCCCCTTTTTTTTTTCAGATTGCAAAACCTCTTTTAAGTAATCATAAAAGCTCTTGAAGAGTGAGGCCCTTTATCTTTCCCCAGAATTAGTATAGCACAGGTTTCTTTCCTGTGCAGCTGGAGGCATCCGCTTATAAGTGAAAGCGTGGCTCATTCTCCTCAGCCAGCCAGTTCTCAGCCAAGAATATAACAAAGGAAAATAATTTTGTGTTTATTTGAAATGTTATTCCCCATGTTGCATCACTTATTCACATTGCTGCATAGGAACAATAAAAGACAAACCCTGTCCCAGGGAACTTAAAAATAATGTTTTCACAGTTCTTCTCCCCCTCTCCAAGAACTGCATGCTAGTTATTACAGAAAAATATATTAAGAGCTGAACATTACATGGGGAAGTCAGGTTGAGAATCAATGCTCTTTCCTCTGCCCACACACCCTTTTCTGCTTCAGGGGTAAGAATACCTACTCTCATCTCCTGTTAGCTGTGAAAAGAAGGGATATAAGAGGGAAACAGAATTTGTGGGATAAACTGAGCCACTCTTTCTTCCCCCCTGAGCTACAGAAGGGCTGTTATGCTCAGGAACTGGGAGGCAGCTGCAGAGAAAGCCTGTTGCCAGCAGGTCTCTGCTCCCCCTCTTCCTCCACCTCTGAGTGCTCCCAGTGTGGGAGCAGTACCTGCAGACACCCACATCAGGTCATCACCCACATGGGAACAAGGGCAGCAAACCTACAAGGAGCACAGGGGAAATCCTGAGGGAAAGGAAAAGTGAAGAGACTGAGGGCAGGGGAAGGAGAGAAAGTGGAAAGAGCATCGAGACGAATTTCAAGATAAAGAGAGCAAGATGGACTGAGTGAGAATAAGGGGAAAAACATGGATGAGAATAAAGCTCTTGACAAAGGGTGAGATTTGGAAGAAGAAAATGATACAATGCACACCAACAGATCATGAAAATGTTGGGAGACTTGAAGGCCTTTCCTCACCCCACCCCCAGTCCCCCCGCTCCCTTTTTTGGTTTGTTTAAGAAGTTATTACAGGAGGAAAAAGACAGCATTTGGAAGAATGAGTAGGTAAAGACTAAAGACCACAACATAAAAAAAAGTAGGAAGGGGGCCAAAATTTGGCTGTCCTAAAGATGTCCTAAAATAAACTTGTGGAATGCACTAGTGGTCCAGGGCTCTTTTTACCCACTGACTGTGTATGATACATCCTACTTATTATCTAGAAGCATTTCAACCAAAATCACTCCACTGATACAAAGTGGTTTGTGTAGTAATAGATGTTATCTGCACTAAGGTCCAATAACACTTTAACACTAACTAACCATCTGCAATCATGCATGGGTAGGAATTTACATGGTTGAAGCAGTGACTTGAAAATGTTGAAAGTACTATGATGGACATCTTTATAGTTCTTTTACTACAGGCTAAGCACTTGCATATAGTCACAGAAGGGGGTTTTCTTCCTAACTGGGAGAAAAAAAAAAAAAAAAAAGAAAACAACACACACAAAATCAGTGGCGAAAAAACAATCCACTGTGCATTCTCAGCTCTGCTTATTTTTGGAATAAAGAGGTAATAAAACACAGTAAATAATTTCTGTTCTTAGGGACAGCTTTTAGTCAGACTCAATTCTGTCTCAGGTTGTACAGTCACACATGGGAAATCATCCTCGAGCTACCTGGCTTATCAGCATGTTTAAGGAGAGAAAAGACTACTCTGACTATTTCCTTTGCTTCTCCTCTCCAACTTACTGATGAAAGCAGCAGAGCAAACAGGAGTTGGAAAAAAGTTTGCAATCTACTACAATAGGGTAGCAGTAAATTCTTCCCCCCCTCCAAACAAGAAGGATGAGCAATGATTCAGAGAATTATATAGATCACAGTGACTCCTGAACCTTCTTAGTCTTACAGTATTTTAGGCTACCCCTAAAACTTAGCTTTTGCTTGCTGAACATTTGGATCAATATCCGTTGATACATGAGGTAGATAAATAGATGTCTTTGTTGATTTCTTGCATCAGGCTACTATTTAATATAAAGAAACTATATATCTCAACAAGCAATGAGTTTGAGGCCATTATTGAGATGCCAGAAGCAACTAAAGAGGTTATCAAGTGGGCATGTATCTTTGCCTTATTTTGACACTCGTAAGCAATTTTGTTATGTTTATTTGCACAAAAAGTGAAAGCAAATGTGAAATGCGGTAATAAGTCTCATGTCTCTGCTAAAAGCAATATTCACTCTTTTTTACTTATTTGTTCAATCTGTGACTAAGTCTTCTGTCTCAAATTTGTATGTTTTTTCCAGGTGAAGTTTAATATCAGCCGTATTAACAGAACATTCACCATTACATGTTACCTGGTCCTACTAGATTTTTAAAATATATTTCTGGAGCTTTGGCAAGTAAACAAGTTTCCTTTTTTTTTTTTTTAAAAAAAAAGAAAGAGAAATCCTGCAAATCAACAATCAACTGCAATTAGAAACATTAACTAGAAACAAAGTCATGAGTCTTCACAGTCAGTTAAAGTATGCCCTAATGACTTTTTCACAATATTTTTAGTATGCAGTGCAATAGCTTACTAATGCTGCATGATACTTTTAAATACGAAAATGTATATTGAGATGACAGATAAAAGTGTTACATGACATTTGTCCTTGGATTAAAGGTTCCTTATTTGTTTGCAATGACATGAGAAATGATAACGGCTCCTGAAAAACTGATATTGTTTGTCATGTCACAGGTCCATTGAGATTTTCTTCTTTTCTGTGACTTTTAATACAAAGGGAGACATAAAATTGCATTAAATCAAAGTTTAGAGGCTTAGCTTAAACCTTAAAAATCAAAATAGTTGACATAATTCTTGATAAGTATTTAGATGTGGGCAGAGCAATGCATAATAAGCAACAGGTTTAGATCTTGTATTCAGCTTATAAATTACTTCAAGGTAGAGTCCCATATAGAGTACATTAACATTTAACCTTCAAGTAATAAAGGCATGAAGGCTTATTACTCAAAATCAGCTTGGAAAGCAAACATCGCAGTTGTCATTTTGCATGGCAACAGCGGAAAAAATGGTACATTTAGCATGCGGGATCTCCTATTCTTAATAAGTAAAAATATATGCTTACATTTCCATTCACCTTTCCATGCTGGGAAAGATCATATTAATGCTGACTGAAAGGAAGGAAGACTAGTAGCGTATCACCTGGAAGATCTACATGCTGCCAAAATATTAGAGTTTGGCATTTTCTTTTGGGTAGGAATATGACAATTCAAAACAAAACATTAGTCTACTGAACTTGAAGCAAAGAGGACTGAATTCATCTAAACAAAGAGATCTATTGACATACCTGGAAGACCCTGTGAACATTGTATCCAGTAACACCAAGAAATGTGAGATCAGAAGTTATTAAACCAAATTTGGAACACTACAAACACTGGCTTAATTGCAACGCATTCTGGCTTTCTGTCTTTTGCACTTTTTGTTGCTCGCTCTTTGCTTTTCTAGACACCCACAAGATTTAGGGCAGATGTAGAAATGAAGGTCAGTGTGCTTTGGCTCAATTTTAGGAATTATCTCATCTCCTCTGATTGAAAGCCTGAGGAGTTGCCCAAAGCACTACCACAGTCCTCACAAATTAACTTTTGGCTAATTAATAATCTTTACCCAAACCCTTATCTTGACACTACTTAATTCATTCTACTAGCTTAACTACAACAACTTGCAGCTCACGTTCCATGTTTACTCCTGAATGTTCCCACAGCACATGTATTTCTAGCAAGAGAGATGTATTCTGCTGTAACACCTTGAGAGGAGGTTTTGGGAAAGAGTGAACCTTGCTCATAGTTGCTTTTAGAATCTCCCAGGAAGACAAGAATACAAAGTAAGAGCTATCAGAAAAGCATTCTTCCAAGTCAGCTAATGCAAGATCTGCACTAACGCTTACATGCACACAAACAGTGTAAAAAATAAAGTCATCCAAAAGCTATCCACAAGTCTGAAGGAATTAGCAAAACATTTTAGTTTTGTCCCGTAACTGCAAAGCTAACAAAATGTCATTCTCCAGCAGGTCTTTCCATGCATTTATAAGGGTAGGAAAATTCAAGTAATTCAAAAGATGCCATCTTTTGTCCAGGCAGATGTGACAGGGCAGCAGTTTGCCTACTTAGCAGCATTGAGGCCTAGACCTCATGACAGTTTTTGTGAGATCTATTGGTGTACAGTACTCTGTGAGGAAAGACACCACTTCCCCATTTCCATGGAAATGGTTATTTTGGTCCCTCTCTCAGCAATTCTGTCTTCAGAATAACAGGCAAAACCTAACCATGTAGCCAAGCTAATGATAGTAAGTATTTGTCCATCAACCTCTAGGAACAGATGTTAGGGTAAAAGCATAAAAACATTTCTGCTTTTCACACAGCCTTGGCATATAATCTTTAAAAACAATCTATATGTCACAGTTGGCTAGAGTCAATGTGAGACCCCCATCGCTGGCACTTTCCTTGAAGTCAGTGAGACAGTGGATGTGCTGAAAGACCAGCCATGTTTCTCTTTATAAAGAAAAAATATAAAATATACTAGCTATAAAGAAAAATGGGAACAACTTTTTTTTTTTCATAATGCCAAACATCAAAATAAAATTATTTGGCTTTTAACATTCTAAATATTATTAATCAGAATATTTTCTCTGAAGTAGGAGAAAAAAAGAAGCAGGAAACATGTAACAACAGTACCAGGATTATTTGCTTTGTTTCCTTCAAAATCTGTAATGCAGTCAGGCATAGGGCTCCCCAGGCAAAATCCCACATGCTTTGACCATACCAGAGATGATCTGAATTTTGTGTAACAAGAGCATACACATGCTAGTCTGAAAAGACTCTGCACAATTAGAAAAACTGTTCTATAAAAGTTAATCTGGAGGTCAATTATAGCTAAAACAATATATACTGCAGGAAAAAATGGAAACATTGTACCTGGTAATAATTTCAGCTCTTTGAAAACCCTAGAAACAGGGGTTCCTTAACCCATAATTCCACAAAAAGGAACTTGTCAAAATATGTTTTTTCCATACTATATATTATGTTACACACTATAATGAAAAAAAAACCCTAAATTCAACTACAAATAATCAAGACAAGAAGGAAAGTCCTCTGCAGTTTGGAATTCATTCTTGATTAAACAGACATTTTGGAGATTCACTACTCTTGTAATAGCAACTCAGGTTGGCAGTCCCAGTTTGTGTAAAAACATCTGTGCAATTAAGTGCATTGTTAAGATTCCAAAAGTTGCATTTTTAGCTTTAAAAGATGTAAAATTAAGTCATATAGCCTAGAAAAAATGAAAGACTAAAATAAAAAAAAACAAAACAAAAAACACAAGAAACCCAAACAAACAAACAAAAAACCCCAGAAAAACAAAGAATACTCAAACTTACACTGAATATTTATTTTTGTTATTGCCCAAGTTGGGTAAGAATTATATCACAGTTATATTCATTTTTGGCTTTTAAAAATAATGCTGCACTAGCTACATGAGATTTTCTAAAACAGAATGAAGAAATAAGGCGGCGGGGAGGGGGATGGAAACAAACATCAACAACAGGATTATGAGCGTCTATTTATCAGACTGACCTGAGATAATATTATTTTCATTTGCTCTCCTTTCCTTGTTAAGAGCAGCCCTAGTTTGTGCCCAAATGTCAATGACCCCTAACAGATGTTTTAGTAACTGAGAACAGCAAGAGCACCTTAACAGCGCAACCCAGTCATCTCCCTGCTGGGGATGCTGATATAAAACTACTTTAGTCCCACTTCACCTGAGCAGCACAGAACAACAGCTATACTCTATGGACTGATCTCACTCTTCTACTTCCTGAGCTCCTAATGCTGTTACTATATATTTCTATGTTTTTAAGAGAGCAGAGATCTAAGACCAGCTAAAAACAAACAAACAAAAAACGAAACCCACCCTCTCTCCCCCAATAAACCCCCCTCCCCCAAACACCCCCAACCCTCCCAACCTCCCCCCACCCCCCCAAAAAAAAAACCAAAAAAAACACACAGGAGAGGAGGAATAGTGGGAAAGGAAAATTAAAATATTATACCCATGAAAGTCAGGAGGAGACTTGAGGAGAAAAAGCTTGCTGGAGTTGAGGTTTGATTGCTGTGGGGTTTTTTAGTTATGTGTGTTTCATACAAGGTACAAGAAGTTCCCTGCCTAATCAATAAATAGACACAAGTAATGGGACAGAATTTCTTTGCTCAGATATTCCCAATCTTTGAATGGTTTTTGCCAGAAAGGATCTCCATAGGCTTGCTCTCAGAGTCAGTTTGCAAGAACCCTTTTGCCATCCTCAGATCTTTGCTGACTTCTCTACAGTATTCAGGCTGCTGCACTGACTTCCGCTGCACCCAAGATCTGGTTCTGCTGCTGGTATTTGTGACAGGATTTGGCCTTCTGTGACAACAGGACCCTCTTTGAAGAGTGAGGAACTGCTGGGGACTGGCAAGATGCCCCTGGCAAAGTGGGGCAGGCACACTCTGGCTGAATTGGGAAATACTGGGGGAGTACAGAGGTGAAAAGCAAGCACAGGGAAGGTAGGAGCAGGGAGAGGCTATGAAAGGGAGAACATGTGCAAGGTAGTATTCAGGCTAGGCAAACCCTGGCTGGAGCTGAAACAGCTGCAAGTTGAGCAGGGGAACAAGGAGGGAGTCTACAGGTACCTTGGTAGCAAAATCAAGATGTAAGAAAATGTGAACTTGTTGCTGAATGGGAAGTTGGCCCATATAAGGAAAAATATGGAAATGGCCAGGGTACTTAATGCCTTCTTTGCATCAGTCTTTACTGAGGAGGTCTGCTCTCAGTGTCAGCTGCGGTAAACAGGAACTACCAGACAGATCAGAATCAAGTTATGGGATGCTTGAGTAAGCCAAGTGTATACCTGCCCATGGAACAGGACAAAGCATACCAAAGCATGCTTGCCAATATCGTTATAAGGCCACTCTCTACTACCTTCAAAAGACTGTGCTGACTTTCATGGTCCCCAATGACTAGAAAAAGGCAAACGTTATTGCCAACTTAAAAAAAAAAAAAAAAAAAAAAAATCAGAACAGCAGGACTAGGATCCAGGGAACTACGAGCCATTAAGGCACACTTAAGTCCTTGGGAAATTTTTTTATTTGGCAAGGTCCTCATCAGCACAGATTTACAAATACAAAATTGCACTTGGGCAGCATGATTACCTACTATGATGAAACGACTGGCTCTGTGAACCAGTGGACAGCAGAGAATGTAATTTACTTTCAGTTTCTAAGGCTTTCACCACTGTCACCTGGGAGATAAATTGCAGTGACTGCAACTGAATGGGTGGTCTACGAGGTTGCTAGACTGGCTAGATTTTTAGAGTCAAAAGTTTGAAGCCTAATTGCCAGTCATAACTTTTTTTTTTTTTTTAATGACTAACATATCTTAGTGTTCGATGGTGTTAAATATCATCACCTGTGAGCTGGATGACAGGAGGGACTGAGACCTCAGGTAGTTTGTGGATGGCACCGGGTGGCAGCAGCAGAAGCCAACACACCAAAGGGCAGGGCTGCCACCATGAAAAGATGGGAGAAAGAGCCAACAGGAAAACTCAGGAAGTTCAACAAAGACAAAAGGAAACTTCTGCACTTGGGATAGAATAACCCCAGGCAACAGTACAGGCTGGGAACTGACAGGCTAGAAAGTGGCTTTGCAGTGGAGGCCACTTACATTATTTACAGTATAGCAAGTGCCTCTTCCATCTACTATCAATAAAGCAGGCCTACTTCGTATAGCAGCTTCAACTTTTCATTCAATTTCCCAGTCTAAAAATAAGTTGCAGTAATCTGATAAGGTGACAGAAGGAAAATGAATATCAGAAAGAAAATCTGTCATAATACAGAATAGAAGCAACTAGAGCAATATATTTCCTAGGTTCTCTTCCTCTCAAATTCTGAGGCTGGTCATCTGAACTAGTCGGAATGGGGGGACATAAAAAAAAAACAAAACCCAAACAACAACAAAATCTGATGACCCACGACAACCAGGGAGACAGTGAACAAGATATGAATGAAACATTTCTCAGGTGCCAAATGGTAGACATGCGAGATATTTGTTTGAAAACAGGATCTTGTCCTACTTTATTCTGTTGACAACATCACTTTTATAACATATAATTTCTATTAGACAGCGTATACCTGTATTTTACTTTTCATCTGAGAATGTTTAAAAAACTTTAATATTTAGAGAAAATAGACTGGGCTGACCAGTTTGTAGTTTATAAGCTCCACTAGGTTTAAGTACAAATTTTGTACAAATTTATACCTATATTGCACTGAATTTTGCATGCTAGATGGATTGAGTTCATATTCTGTAAGTTTTCCAAAAAGCAGAACTGGCATCAAAGTAAAAATTTCCCAGCTTCCTGTTCACTTTGTAGTAGGCTTGCATTTTCAAACAGTGTGTAATCATAGGTGAAAAAATGGGTGGAGTCAGCCAGCATTATTTTTGTAAAAGAGTAATTTACACACAAAATTTCCATGGGGCAGGGAGGGAGGAAAAATAAGGAAAAAAAAAGTCGCAGGCTCTCCTTATTTCGGAAAAGAGTACAGTATAAGACTTCTGAGAATTCAGGTCTATAAGATTTGAAGACATCTATGCTTGTTTTTATGAAATGCATCTTAACATGAAAAGAGAACAGTTAGACGCTTGACCTTGAAAGTTCTAGGAAACCACAAACAAAACAAATGGCCAAAAGGCAAAGCATAGGTTCTCAGTTCTTGGAATTTAAAATTATTTTAAGAGTTCTCCACTGTAAGTTCCTGTGCTTTCCAATTGTTTACAAGCCTAGGGTTTTGAATCTTGGACACTATCTACATTTGAATGAGTTTATCTAACCAGATAAACCAGCACAGGTCCAATAAAACAGTAGAGCCAAATGACTTTAGAGCCACTGGGGATATTGTTTCATGATGCCACAATCAGAAAAAGATGGTTTTTTTACCTAATTAACTTTGAGGGCTTGACCATGCCACCCTTATAAGTACTTTTTCAGAATTGTTTGGTAATATCATTTGCTCAAGCGGAGACCGCACAGCATCCAAACCTGCTGACACCCATGGTTGCGCTGGGACTTTGGCCAGCAGGGATGGCAGCAGAGATCTCTCCCACCCTCCCTGACAGCGGCCAGCTGGGCAGGGACCAAAGTTTCCTCACCGGCTTGCAGGTGCCAGTGGAGGAGAACACAGAAGGGCAGAGAAGAGCAGGCTCCTGTCAGGCATGAGCAGCCATCCCCTTCCCTCCCTCCTGCTCTCCTCTATGGGTGGCGGCTGTGTGGCATTTCACACCCCACATGGCATGGAGTGGCACACTGCGGCATGGTGGTGCAGCTACAGGAGGCAGAGGTGGGAGAAGAGGGGAAGAGTGAGCTGCTTTTGCCCAGTGCAGCCTCTTTAATCACTCGAGCCTGAAGCAATTCCCCAAGATCCTGACATTCCGTGTCAGAGAGGAGACTGCTCTCTCCCTGCCAACACCCAGGGATCACCAAAAGACACGCTGGGGTCCTCTGCTCTGAGGTGTGAGCCTTCACACTCCAACTGCCCAGCCCCGCTCAGCAAAGGTAGTGGTCAACTGGGAACAACCAGCCCAGGCATTGCCTCCTGCAGCTTCAGCTCCTGTGGCTCGAGAGGCTGCCATCTGACCACACGCTGATCATTTTCTGAAGCAATACCCACAGAATTTGGGTATTTCCCCTGAGTAAACCCAGCAGTTTTTTTCCCCCCTTACTGTAGGGGCTCTGTAGCTTCTCAGTGAGCTGCTCATATTTAACTTATCCAGAAGAAAATCCTGTGTTTTTCCTTTTAAGAACAACATATATAACCTGAAACTTTTACGCGCAACACCCACCCACACATGAATCACTCTAAAGCACATGCAGGTCTTGGAAACCTTTAGTACGACTAGTAAAGTCAAAAGTTATATGCAGGTGAAGACAGGCTTTTCTAGCACAAAGCCGTCCATCCACTTGATGGGCAGCACTACCAGCTCTCCTCAGAAGTCTCATTCCTTACAGTCTACTTATATTTCATTTCATGTATATTGGGCCAAGTCACATTATTTTAAGCTTCAATTAAAGATCTAGACAGTGAGCTACCCAGAGCCAGCCAGCCACCCCCACGCCTTAGGACTTCAGCAATAAAAAAAAAAGAGGAAGGTAATTGTGGTGGGTGACTCTCTTTTGCGGGGAACAGAAGGCCCCATTTGCAGACCAGATCCTTCCCACAGAGAAGTCTGCTGCCTCCCTGGGGCCAGGATTAAGGATATAAAGAAAAATCTCCCTACCCTGGTCCGCCCCTCGGATTACTATCCATTACTAGTATTTCAAGTAGGCAGCGATCAGGTAGCTAACAGTAGTCCAAGGGCCCTGAAGAAAGACTTTAGGGCCCTTGGACAGCTGGTTAAGGGATCAGGAGCACAAATTGTGTTCTCCTCCATCCCACTACTTGCAGGAATTGATGAGGGTATAAACAGGAAGAGCCAACAGATTAACTCCTGGCTCCAAGGCTGGTGTCACCGTCAGAACTTTGGTTTCTTTCATCATGGGATGATCTATAGGACATCAGACCTGGTGGCAACTGGTAGGGCAAGCCTTACCCAAAGGGGAAGAGGAATACTGGGACAAGAATTAGCAGGGCTCATTGAAAGGGCTTTAAACTAGGGTTGAAGGGGGGTGGGGATGAAAACAGGATTACTAAAGAGGAGCCTGGGAGCAGATTACCAGTGCCGGTGGGTAAAAGTGCTAGCAAGGTCTTATGGCCTGTTGCCTCAGTAGAGGTGGAGGATCGTAACCCATGTGGTGATGACATGAGGGACAGTGATAGGCTGGCAACCACAGAAGGGTCTGAGCATGGTCAGGGAGGTGTTGGGCCTCATCCCCCCATAAAAGTGGCAAGAAAACTAGCCCAGCTAAAGTGCATTTACACAAATGCACGTAGTATGGGCAACAAACAGGAGGAGCTGGAAGCCATTGTGCGGCATGAAAGCTATGATGTAGTTGCCATCACGGAAACGTGGTGGGATGAATCGAATGACTGGAGTGCTGCAATGGATGGCTACAAGCTCTTCAGAAGGGACAGGCAAAGAAGGAGAGGAGGAGGAGTGGCCCTGTGTGTTAAGGAGGAATATGAATGTGTGGAGATAAATGAGGGTAATAGTAGAGTTGAGTGCCTGTGGGTACGAATCAAGGGGAGGACCAGCAAGGCTGATATTGTGGTGGGAGTCTATTACAGACCACCCAACCAGGATGCAGAGGTTGATGAAATGTTCTATAAGCAGCTAGCAGGGGTCTCGAGATCACTTGCACTTGTCCTGGTGGGTGACTTCAACCTACCAGATATCAGCTGGGCACTCCATACAGCTGAGAGGGAACAGTCTAGGAGATTCCTGGAGTGTGTCGGGGATAACTTCCTGACACAGCTGGTTAGTGAGCCAACTAGGGAAGGAGCACTACTAGATCTGCTGTTTGTAAACAGAGAGGAACTTGTGGGGGATGTAACGGTTGGAGGCCGTCTGGGGTACAGTGATCATGAAATGATAGAGTTTCTGATTCTCAGGGAAGCGAGAAGGGGAGCCAGCAAGACTGCCATCATGGACTTCCGGAGGGCAGACTTTGGTCTTTTCAAGAGTCTGCTTGACAGAGTCCCTTGGGAGGCAGCCCTGAAGGGCAAAGGAGTCCAGGAAGGCTGGACATTTTTCAAGGAGGAAGTCTTAAAAACGCAGGAGCAGGCCGTCCCTGTGCGCAGGAAAGCGAGCTGTCGAGGGAAGAGACCGGCCTGGCTGAACAAAGAGATAAGGTCACAGCTCAGGGAAAAAAGGAAAGTTTATGTCCTTTGGAAAAAAGGACAGGCTACTTGGGAAGATTACAAAGGTGTAGTAAAGTTATGCAGGGAAAAGATTAGAAAGGCCAAAGCTCAGCTAGAACTGAACCTGGCCCTGGATGTTAAAAACAATAAAAAGAATTTCTATAAATATATTAATAGCAAGAGGAGGACTCGGGAGAACCTCCACTCTCTCCTGGTTATGGGAGGTAACATAGTGACAAAGGATGAGGAGAAGGCTGAGGTACTGAATGCCTTCTTTGCCTCAGTCTTTAGCAGTGGAGTAGGGTGTCCCCTGAGTACCCAGACCCCTGAGCTAGCAGTTAGGGGCGGGGAGCAGGATGAAGCCCCCGTAATTCTAAGGGAGATGGTGAGGGACTTGTTCCATAACCTCGACATAAACAAGTCTATGGGCCCAGATGGAATTCACCCGAGGGTTCTGAGGGAGCTGGCAGAAGTGCTTGCAGAGCCACTTTCCATCATCTACCAACAGTCATGGCAAACTGGGGAGGTCCCAGCCAACTGGCGCCTAGCAAATGTGACACCCATCCACAAGAAGGGTCGGAAGGATGATCCAGGGAACTACAGGCCTGTCAGTCTGACCTTGGTGCCTGGGAAGGTGATGGAACAGGTCATCCTGAGTGCCATTATGCAACACATGAAGGATGCCCAGGTGATCAGGCCCAGCCAGCATGGGTTCATGAGGGGCAGGTCCTGCTTGACAAACCTGATCTCCTTCTATGACAAAGTGACTCACTTGGTGGATGAAGGAAAGGCTGTGGATGTTATTTACCTAGACTTTAGCAAGGCCTTTGATACAGTGTCCCACAGTATTCTCCTGGAGAAACTGGATGCTCATGGCTTAGATGGGTATACTCTCCGCTGGGTTAAAAACTGGCTGGAGGGCCGGGCCCAGAGAGTGGTGGTGAATGGAGTGAAGTCCAGTTGGCGACCGGTCACGAGTGGTGTCCCACAGGGCTCGGTACTGGGGCCGGTTCTCTTCAACATCTTTATCAATGATCTGGACGAGGGGATCGAAAGCACCCTCAGCAAATTTGCAGACGACACCAAGTTGGGTGGGAGTGTTGATCTGCTGGAGGGTAGAAAGGCTTTGCAGAGGGATCTAGACAGGCTGGCTGGATGGGCTGAGACCAACGGGATGAGGTTCAATAAGGCCAAGTGCCAGGTCCTGCACTTGGGTCACAACAACCCCAGGCAGCGCTACAGGCTTGGGGAAGAGTGGCTGGAGAGCTGCCTGGCAGAAAAGGACCTGGGGGTGTTGGTCGACTGTCGGCTGAACATGAGCCAGCAGTGTGCCCAGGTGGCCAAAAAGACCAACAGCATCCTGGCCTGTATCAAGAACAGTGTGGTGAGTAGGACCCGAGAGGTGATCGTCCCCCTGTACTCGGCACTGGTGAGACCCCACCTCGAGTGCTGTGTCCAGTTTTGGGCCCCCTACCACAGGAAAGACATTGAGGTGCTGGAGCAGGTCCAGAGAAGGGCAATGAAGCTGGTGAGGGGTCTGGAGCACAAGTCTTACAAGGAGAGGCTGAGGGAGCTGGGGTTGTTCAGTCTGGGGAAGAGGAGACTGAGGGGAGACCTTATCGCTCTCTACAGCTACCTGAAAGGAGGCTGTAGAGAGGCGGGGGTCGGTCTCTTCTCCCAAGTTACAGATGATAGGACAAGGGGTAATGGCCTCAAGTTACGCCAGGGGAAGTTCAGGTTAGATATTAGGAAATATTTCTTTACTGAAAGGGTTATCAGGCATTGGAATGGGCTGCCCAGGGAGATGGTTGAGGCACCATCCCTGGAGGTATTCAAGAGAGGAGTTGACATGGTGCTCGGGGATATGGTTTAGTGTTGGGTGGTGTGGTGGTATGTGTGTGGGTTGCGTGTGGTTGTTTTTTTTTTTTTTTTCATTGGTTGGACTAGATGATCTTAAAGGGTCCCTTCCAACCTAGGTGATTCTGTGATTACTCATGTCAGTTCTTATTCACGTAGTCAAACAGTCCTCTTAACAAAAGGAAGGCTTGCAGTCCAAGACACACACTGAATTTTCAACAAACAGAATCAACCCTAGCAAAAGCATGAAAACAGTTGAGGAAGCACTGCAATCTCCTCACTATGTGTTCAGAACAGGAGTTAATAGAAAAGCAGTTAGAAACACTCCCCAAGCATCACAGTTATGAGCGAGCCCATAAGGCAGCAGAATGCCAACGTCATTGGGTGGCTGCTGCTGCAGAAGTTCCACCTGTGAAATATGCTGCCTAGATCACAGGAGGTCAAGTTTTCACTAGGTGACCACATCTTTGGTCAGTGTACCTCCTAGTCCTCACAGACTCAACTTCTAAGACCCAGATCTAAAAAGCCCAAGTCATGTGGCCAAGATGTCATACAGTAAACTGTTGCCTCAGCCTGTTTATCTGTTTTCCTTTCTTGCCTAAGGAGTTGGACCGAATGCTTTCTCAGTAATGGGACTTTTGAGAGTTTGCTTTCAAATAAGTAATAAAATTCAAAACAAGTCTTCCTGATTTGTTTCTTTGGTACAGTATTCCCACTTCAACTCCTGCCAAAGCTCCCCTCCCAAGGCAGGCAAAAGTTTCTTGCAAACTATCTTCTTCCCGTATATTAATAAGGCATTACTCCCAGGTCTGTACTTTCAGCAGACTTTCTTGCTGACCACAAGGTAATTGTATACAGATTTCCAGCCAAGCACTGTTCCTAGCTTAACTTTTGTTTTCTCCACCTAGGGAGTCCAAATTTACAGAGGTTATGCCGTGCCTACCACATTATAATACATGCAGTATACACTACAATTATTCTGCTAAAACTTAAGCAATATTAGCATGTATAATTAGAAAACTCTTATATTATCATGTTGTAGAATTAGCAAACAATGCGTAATCTGAGATTTTTTTTTTTGCCTGGTTCTTTTCACCCCCTAGGTGTTATAATTAATTACACCACATTTTTTTTTGTGTTTTGTTTTGCAAGTATTATTATAGTTAATGATGATTAGTGTAGATAATTTTGTCAGGTTCCCATTTTCTAGCTTAGGGGTATCACTTTCATTCTAAAGTGTTGATTGTTTCTGATCTAACTTTGAAAATGAGATTAGATACATTTAAAAAGATGTTTCTTATATTGTCTAACTATGTAGATCTAAATGGTAATTTAAAATCTGATAAGCCATGAGTGGCATAAGACTCCATAATAAAGCAATCACAGCAGTTGACACTTCGGAGAGAATTAAATTGAATCTTGCTTCAAAAGAGAGAGACAAAAAAATACGTACCACTGCATGCTGGGGACCAAAGTGCTGGGGGAAACATTTAGGGCGAGAGTCATTACTTAACTTACATGCAGTGCCCTCATTTTCTCTGCATGACTGGACAGGTGCATCCATTATGTGTTATTTCAAGAGGAAGAATAAAGGAAATAAACGGTCAAATACCAGGAGCTACCTAGAACGAGATTGACTTGCTGAGGATTTCTGTGATGGGACTTGGATTACAGGCTTCTCCTAATGCAGTTCTCTTTACGTGCATTTGCTTAGGCATGGACAGGAGAATAATAAGGTAAGAGTGACCCCAATCCAGTGGGTGCAGTTTCTTCTAGCAGAAATTCAAATTCTCCTCACAGGTGGGGCAATGCAAAATAAATTCTTTTGCCTTCAGATTTTAAGGCAGCTTCTAAATCAAAATTAGAAATTGAATTATGCATAACAACTCTGCCCAGAAATGCTCTTTTCAGCATATACAAAAGGGAAGCAAGAAGTGAAATGGGTGCTTTTAGGAAAGGATGATGCCCCTGGGGACTATTAGGTGGCACATGATTTTGTGGAATGGGAAGCTGCACACTGATTTTCTTCTTAGAATTCACCTTACATTCTTAGATGTTAACTCAGAGCTATCATACTGCAGCAGGAAGGTGGTAGGACAGAAGAGGCTAAAGTCTGGAGCATGCTAGGAGAAATATCTGTTTGAACTACAGCTCTTGCACACTGGAAATGCAACCTTGAGGCCTCCAAAGACTATAGCAGGAGATGCTCTAAACAGGTCTAGGCAGCACAGTGACATCAGAGCATCACCACTCCCAGACACTCTACAGGCACCACCTTCTCCTAGTGAAGGACACAGACCCATCCCTCCCTAACTCAGGGCTTCAGAGAAAGCTGGCTGTTTGCAAACCCTCTTCTTTGGCCTATGGCATAGCCAAAGCATGTCATTATGAGAGCAGACTGATGACTGGAGAAGACTACAGTCACAACGTGCGACCTTCCTGGAACACATATTAGGGGACTTTGAAAATCTGCGTTATAATGGCAGAGGGAGGGATGGGCTGTGCCTTATATAAGTGATCTAGTTTTTAGCAAGACAAAAAAAGAAACACAGATACATATGTCAAGCTGATAAACATTTAAGAGCAGCTGAGTCTCAGTGTGAAAAGCAGAGCTGCGATCTACTTGTTTTAGTTATACAATCCATATTTTATGACTGAATTGTGATCAAACACTATTATAACTATTGTTCTTACAGATTTTACATCTGAATGGTAAACACTGCTGTATCATCAGGCAGCTGAGTCACAACACAAGACATGTTCCTTTCCTGGCTGCACAGCATGATTAGTTATCTGAAATAAAGAGGATGCAAGCCCTGGGTGAAAGTAGGTGGTGGAAATCCTTTGCTCTGGAACAGGATCATCCTGAATTAGCAAGCAGAGCTCCCACAGGAACCAAGAGATAAGATTCTCCTTTGCTTTTGTAAGATTACTTTACGGAATTTCCCACTCTCCTTTTCTCTCCCTAAATTCCAAATTATTCCAGCCATGCACAGGGCAAGGGCCAGGAAAACCAAACAACAACAAAAAGTGGTTTGGAAAGTGTTGCTGAACTGTGGAGGAATCCATGTACTTCGTTTGCTTTAACTGAATCAAAATTAATCATGTATCACAATTCCATCAAGAGTTAAATTAAAACAAAAAAAAAAAATCAGGAAAAATGTCTCTTTTCTATTTCTGAAAGAGTTTAGATGCTTCTTTGCTGCTATCCTCAGTTAACCAGAGTTTTGAGGTATGAATGTCTCTTCTTGAAAGCATATGCTAACACAATGTTTTATCAGAACAAAGTCTAGCTCTAACAGCTCAGATCTGCTGGTACCCTCTTAGGCTGGACACAGCTGTGCTTCTGGTTCCCTAAATCTCCCTGCATTACTCTGTTTTCTTCCTTTGGCCATCTCTTGCTCTACTCCCTACACAGTCTATCTCCCTCCAGACAGCCCTGCTTCTCATTGGGGCGAAACAGCCTCCCACCCTCCCTCCAAAAACCATCCTGGCACTGCAACCAGGCCAGATCCAGAACCAGGTACCTGCCTCACACCCTAGCTTTTTCCCAGAATAGAAAGTGAAGATTGAGCAAATAAAAATAATAACACCCCTGATTGTCTCAAACAGGTTGTGATCAACCAAAAGAAAAAAGCCTTCTAGCAGAAAAAACAGAGTTAAGAAGTAACTGTTACCCAGGAAGGGATAAGCCTCAACTCTTAAATCACTTAATGCCTTCCCTGAAGTCACATATCTACCATATACCAGGGAAGTCAAATCTGTTCTGCTCCAAGGGATGAAGGCAGGGAGGGGCACTGCAGGCAGGACTCAACTTCCTATCATGCTCTTTCATCTTTAGCAATCCTTGTTTCTCATCTGACACATCTTTGCTCTAGACTGCAGTGCTTTTAATACCAGAGATTCATACATGATTTTCCAGTGTGAAACCCACAGAGTCAGAGTTCTAACTATTTCTGGGAAATCTTTTTCTATCCCCCTCGCCCCCCATCAAACTCTCTTAACAGTATCAGTTAAACAAAGCTGCCTAAATCCAATATAAATCAGCCGGTTTGCTGTAGTTCAGCTTGGAACTTTTTAAAGGTATTCTTCTTTCATACTGCTCTAATTCAGCCAAGCAGCAAGTAATATCTGCTAATAAAATAGCTTTTTTGTGAGGTGCTCGTAGGATAACTGCGTAACTAAGAGCAAAAACTGTTGCATCCCTTCTTTTGGCAAACGATCAGCTAGGCAAGATAGTTACACTAACCAAGCAACATATACTAACACCACGTGCTCAAGAGTATTCATAATCATGCAAATATTTTTTGGCCCATTGACTGAGTTTCCGCAAGTGAACAATTAGTTTCTCCTCTATAAATTTTAATAAGCATAGGGCAAACCATCTATGCTGTAGCTGTTAGCTTTCTCCTCATCTCCTTCTTACAGAAAAAATCCATTTGGCTTTTGTCAGCTTTCGCTGTATATCTTCAGAAGAAAATCATTCTCAGTATTCAGCAGCTTCCTTTTTTAATACATTGTAATAAACAAAAACATGTATTCATTGCTCCTCAGATTTCTCCATAGGACTTTCTCCATAGAAGAGAAAGTTTTGCTTGGCAGTTGTCATACTCCAGGATATTTTTCATAAGCAAATCACTCACCATTCATCAGCTTTATGTGGATCTACTAAAAAAAGGAAGTGCTTGCTCCACTTTTATTGACACACAGATGCAACCTCATTATAGGTCCAAGGATGAGCAACTCTAGATGCATAAACTCATAACCAATTAGCATTACGGGGAGATCTTCTGTACTTTGAAAATACAATTTGTGCAAGTAGCTAAGAAAAACATCCCTGTGGTTATTAATTAAAGCAGGTAATTAAGACTATTAATCTTACTGACTCTTTCTACTAATTCACAGCATTTTACTTCAAAATAAATAACTATGATCTTTTGGACAATTCTTCTTCCAACCACAATAAACTCCTTTTCAGAAGAACAGTTAAGCATGGAAAGTGCATTCTCTATAGCCAGTACAAACCAGAAGTAGCAGAGGGAAATAAAGCCCAATTCAAGCATCTGAATCAAGGACAACTGAAGTAATTTAAATTGCACCTGCAGCAGACCAGTAGGAACCTCTTCACTACCCTCACACACACAGTTGTCTGCTCAGCTGATCCCAGGACAGACAAAAATGACAGGTAATGAGGCAGAAAGAGGAATTCCCAACTTTTGTTGGAGTAGGGAGGAATCTCATGCATAAATATACTATACTATGCCTGTAGGTCTGCTACTGCTGCACTGGCATGAGGTTCCTGGTATTAGGACAGTGGTTGCCACAGAGCCCTGCTGCCAGTTTTCCAAGAGGACCACCATTAACTCGTTTTATATATAATATAAAAGATTATTGCAACATCCAAAAGCAAAATTCTTTCTGCCATCTGGATTTAGCAAAAATTTTGCATCTGATGTGTGATTATTTTTTTGTTTTCCATACAAGCCTTGTACCTCTGTAATGCTTAGCACCTTTCAGAAGCACACAAAGCGCTGTCAAAGCCAGCTGTTTCCTTCCTACACCTTCCCAAGAGAGCCCTGAATGGGGTTTTTATTAGCTGGCTCAAAATGCAATAGGCCAGGTGTGGAGGGAATATGACAGCAGACACTCACTAATTTAGAGAAACACAACAAACAAACAAAAAAATCAGTGGCAATGCAGACTTCTGAAGAGTTTATTGCTGTTATTATGCTACTGTACTGGCAGGAGGGGTGGCACAGAGAGACATGTAGCTGTGGCTCCATCAATCACTAAAAAAAGACCACAAAACAAGTTTAGGCACTGGACACTGATCATCCAGACTGGTTGTTTTCTAGCTGTTTTGACTATTTCAACTATCCCTTTCCATCACAGTGTCCGACTCTATCTAGAGATATAGCTCACTCCAGAGTTGATATAGATGAGACTTCACAGGATCTGGATTCTTTTCCCTGTACGGTTATGTATTACCAACCCAGAAGGTTCACAAAAAAGGAAAACTGCTCTGCTTGGCCACAATGAAATCTTTGATATGATATGAGATGTTTCAACCTGAGAAAACCACACAAACTATTTAATAATAAAGCAGTCTTCAGGATCCAGAGGCATCCCAGATTCAAGGACCACTTAAGTGCAGATTTGACCAACCTACTCATGCAGTCTGGATATGAACTGGTGGGTACCATACAGCCTTGGGGTGAGGGACTAGTCCCTCCTACTCAGAGCTGCAGATGTAGCACATACACTCATATACCATCAGGGCGAAGGGTGATTACTCACCTGTAGATATGCTCAGTGTTTTACAGACTGATATTAAGCCTAAGCTCCATCTCTAAGGGTTTATACTCTGAAAAACATTTGAAGTTTTGAAATAGAATCCAAATAGCCCTAAGGCTATTTAATTTTCCTTTCAAGGTGTTTTGAATTTATTCTTAGGTCCCTTCTTAAATGACCATTTTTGACCCAATGGCCCATGATGGCTTCTTCAGAGCAAGCTACAGTCTATCAGTCAACTTCTGTTTAATTCACAGATCATTGATACAGTGGAATTTAACAGCTGCTCAGGAGCTATTATAGTCTTTCATGTCAATCTGGTTGTCAATGGTGTACAAAAAAAAAAAGTCAAAAATCTTCAAGAATAGTTTTAATTGATATTTACTGACCCTCCACAAGAAGTAAGACTTTATGCCCTAGCTTTTTGTCCAAAGGGTAAAGCCAAAATACCTTACAACCTGGGAATTAGAGCTGCCAGAACAAATTGGTCAACACAGTAAACATCAGATATATTCTTAAGCTGCAGGAGCTTAGCAACACGTTTACTCAATAAATCCCTGCTCTTCATTTCAGTCCTATAAAATAAAACTAGCTAGACTTCAAAAAGAAGTTAAAAAGGAAATACTTGTTATTAAAACTTCACATCTGCTTTACTATAGGTCTGTTTTTACAATCAGCACTTAAAATGTTATCCTCAAAATTTCATGAATGTATGAAGCCTCAAGAACTAAAAAGTTGGGTTACATAGAGAAACAATCTTTACAGGCAGAAAAAATAGTTTGTGACACCAGATATATCATTCAAAGCATGAAATATAAGTACATACATAAAGTAATTACTGGGAGATAGAAACCTCTTATGAGTCAAATGAAAATAAAACATTGTCCTTGAAGATCTCAAATTGCACCTGATTCGGAGAATGAATGGTTAAAGGTCATTAGTGTAGATTTAGTACAGCTTGGCAAAGAACAGAGCTCGGAGCCCAGGAGCCCAGCATTCCAAGATAAGGAGCTGGCCTTGTGTATAAGATAGTAGGAACAGCCTGCATGCTAAGGAGGAACCCAATTGTCTGGGTAAAGTGTCCATCTGGTCGGGACCAGTTTCGTGGTTTGGGGTCCAGCCAGCCCAGCATTCTAAGCCAAAGGTAAAAGTACACGGTGAAGAAGACTATGAGCCTTCCTCCAGAAGACCCCGGCCCACGACCACCAGGTGACAGTACGCATGCGGCAAGGGGAGGAGACTTATGATAATGAGTTCCTAAAAATAATTAGAATAGTAATGCCTTTTCTTAGAATTAATTATAATAACCCAGCCCACGTTAATGAATATGTATGCTTATCATCATAAATAGATGCTTGTTTTATGAGCCAGTGTGCAAGTTAGGAGGAGAAATCCCGCTTGCACCCGGCGCCGCAATAAACATACCTGCTTTATAACTCTATTCGAGTTGTAGGGTTTGTTTCCGCGTGTCACACCCCTGAAATTCAGCCTTCAGATATCACCTAAACTTGCAGGCCTTTAATATAAAGATCATACTTCTTAAACTGCCGCAGCTCTAATTTTGCATATGAATTAAAATACGGACAAAACAACAACTCCTTTGAAGGATGCCCCTTACCAAGTAGCTGAGCAAGCAGCTCTGCTCCAAAGCAACCACAGTCCCATATACCCAGATTGCCCCTGTGCCATTTCCCTCTGCAGATAGAAAACTCTCCCTCCATGCTCTGCTGTGGTTTTGCAGGTCCATTTTGCCACCATCCAGGGTAAATGCAGATTGTCTGGCTCCACCTGCTACTGGTGCACAGAAAATAAGCACCGCAGGTGCTGGGCAAGCTCAAGAGAAGCATGAAGATCCATCATTGTGAAAAAGGGGAGGGAGTGATGCAGTCCCAAGAAAGTGTCCTAGCTAACAGGCAGACACCAGCCTGGAATGAAGGCTCTTTATGCAAGGACACAGATGTGATGGGGGGAAAAAAAGTCTGCAAGTTCCTGCTCAATGCCAGGAAGTCAGTGGCTGTTAAGAGAGGGAAAGAGAAGAAAGAGGAGGACTGGAACATGAAAAACATGAGACAACAGATATCTTGATATCTTCCTCTCTTGGAGTGGGCAATACTGAGTTTTGTCTATGCTAGTAAGAAGCCTTCAGAAAGAAAAAAAAAAAAAAAAAAAAAAAAAGAGGTAGCAGCCTTTCTTTACTAAAACAAGGCAGGGAGGAGGGAGAGAGAGATATGCACTAGACTGGTGGCTAAAACACAAAAGAAATGCTTCTGCACCTTCCTTTCAAATGGAAAACCAAAAAAAATCCTGTTTCCCTAAAAAGTGTCCTAATCACTAGGTTCTTGGCTTGGAGTTGGCTGAACCTGAGACACTAGTTGGAATACAATACTTGGAGTCAAAGGGGAAAAAATTACAAATAAACAGTACTCTGTCCTATAATGCTCTTCCAGGATGAGCTTACATGCATGGGTAAGTCCATCTGTATTCTGTAGTTGAGGAAGATAACAGGCAATTTGTGTGTTTCATACAACACATATGGCAAAAATCCCCTCACCAGGAACCTAGGTCTTCCTACTTCTAGGAAAGACTTTCTCACAGACTGACAGGGCATTATTTTATTTTTTTTTTTCCTCTCCTGTCCCAATGTGTTTTGGAGATGTCTGAAAAGGAATTAAAAAAGAATAGTTATGACTAAAGCAACATTCAGGTAAAGGGTAGACATCAGTTTTCATTCCCTAGACAGAGGATGACAATACATACTACCTTACTGGACAGTAGGGAATAATACCATCTACCTCCTCCACACCTCTTCTGGTAAATGCATGTTAAAGTAAGAGCAGTCTTTTTCAAGAGCTCTAAACTAAAGGTTTTAGGAAATGGGACTTGGTGGTCTGCATGCAAATGACCATCCCTGCTCCCTCAGGTGTGCATGTGGCACAGAAGGGCTGATCATGTTTTCCAAGGTTTCCATTTGCTAGTAAAAAGGCAGCCATGTGTCCAGCATCCCAATTTTAAGTGGCTCCAAGATGCACAATTGGCTCTGTGGACTCAGCTTGGAAGAAGGCAACCCTGCTCGTTCTCCTATCCATACCCACCACAGGGCTCTAGTCTATAAATTCAGAGCTGAGGAGAGGAGAATATGTTTAATTTTGAGGTATATCAGTAATCTATTTGATTTAGCCCTCAGTTTCTTTGTGAAGAAAAAAAAATAAATTGGAAATTCAAGTCATTACTGGGAGATAGCGCCCCTTGCAGAAAAACTGAAGATTAATTGGGTAGCTAGACCAATTTATTAGGAGGAAACTGTAATCTCAGTCAGCATTGCCAAGAGGAGAACTTAGAAGAATGAAACAGATTGGAGACAAAAGAAAAGAAAGGGGGAATTTTACAGATTAGAAAGGCTAGATACAGGAAAACTTTATATACTCTTGATACAAAGGAGTAACTGATAAATTGGAACACAAAAAAATTCTTAATGTCAAAGTTTTTCTTGTTTCAAGGTCTGAGAGAACTGTACCTTGAATTCAGGGGCAAAACTGAGACAAAGTATCTAAGCAGCTTTTTAGGACTAGGAAAGAACATCAACCCACTTCAAAGCATGTCACTTAAAAATAATAAAATATTAGTTATTAAAAAAAATTCTGTGAGTTTCTATAAAAAGTTTCCAAAGTGTTTGTTCAAGTAGTTAGGTTGCCATGGATGCATTACAAAAATATTGATCTATATTAAATGACCTGTTATCTTTCCAAGGTCAGAACAACTTTTTTTCTTTTTCTTTACTGTGCTGTTATCTCTATCCTGATCTAGGAGGCAAGTGAACAGGCCTGCTTAAAAACTTTCTACTGCTCTTCAAGCTTATTCCTGCATAGAGAAGTTTCACCCATACCTAAAAAGTCTAGGCTCAAAAAATAGAGAATCTTCTGAAATATAGAAGTGAATAAAAGTACATTGATCTTCTCAGTATCCGATCACAAGGGGAAATTAATAAAGAACAACAGCTGAAGACTGAGTAAAAACTTAGTATTTACATGCCTTTACACAGATAGCTACCTGATACTAGGTGCTTCAATCTATTATATTAGATCAGAGTGATCAGTAAGATAAGTTGAAAAACTTCCATTGCTTTCAACTCTATGAAATCTGGGTCTTCAAAACAAGCTAGGCTCCCACTTTTTGGCTTGACAGTTAGTTTTGGAGTATCCCTACAAAATTAACAGGATGCTCTTATCGTCCCATGTTTACATCCCCTTTTTCCCTTAAAGCAGCGACTGTCTGGGAAGAATCCAGGGCTTTCGTGCCAGCCCTTTGTTCCACACTAGCTATTACACTCCACAGGCAGGAAACAGCCTTGATTAAGTTATTTGTATTCCTTAGAGGTTTACTACTGCCTGGGCTTGCTCTGCAGTCCTCTAACCCCGAACAGGAACAGCTGAACAACTGAAAATAGTTCTGGCTGTTATATGCCATTAAGATATAATGATTGTCTTAAGAGCACAGAACAGCAGCACACATTTAACCTGAGCAGTGAAGCTTTGGCCTCACTTTTCATTACACCAGTCTATCAGAAAGAGCCGAGCAGGTTTACAGAGAGAGCTTGGATGCACAAACAAAAATCCTCAACAGGACACTGAGTCCCAAACTCTCACAGTTTATATGTGTCTGTTGCTTCCTTTTAACTCACTCTTGGCTTCCAGAGATGCCTACCAACTGAAAATATTTCATTAGGGCTTTATAGAATGAATCAATACCCGAACATGTGAAAACTTGGGCTGGAGGAGCCAAGGCAGCAGCAAGAATAAACTTCTCCCTGACCAAATGAAGAATGGGCTAGGCATTATGTACTACAAAGATATAATGAGACAAGGAGTCTACGCAGTGGCTTAGGACTGACTGCGGCTTGTAAAGTTGACTTTCCAGAACTCCACCCTTCTCTCATAAGGATTCCCCATGCAACTTAACCAGATTAGAAATCTTTCTAGCTCACTTATGCTATTTCTATTTTATGCATCGTTGAGAATCATTGTAAACAAAAGTAAGTGCAACTGAGGAAGAGATTTTTTAAATCAAGAAGCAAGTAAAGAACTTCTCAGTGTTCTGATACAAGAATATGATTAAAATGCAGTTTTCTCTCTATGGCAATTCAATGAAGTGGATGAGTAAGAACGTACCACTTTTATGCAGTCTTGCATTTAACTATTTGAAAATACAAATCTAAAATTATTTCCAAAATGCTTTTATTTTTTTCCTTATTCCTTTCACTTTTAAACAGAGAAAATAATGAAAAAATATTATTTAAACTCCAAATACAGAATTATCTATTGCCCTGTATGCAACCAATTAAAGGAAACTCTGGGACAGAGAAACTGCTAACCATGAGAATTACATTGCTAGGTTTCTCTGCAATAATTTTCAAAAGAATTTTTCACATATGTCATTAGGCTCATTATTTCTTAAACACTACAGATATTAGCATCAGCATAATACCACCGATCAAACATCTTCCTTTTTTCTGTCTATTCCTTCTCTAAACTTGCTATCTTCTTCAAAGCAAAGTTCTCATACTTAAAAAAAAATCCTTCTCTCTTGTCGGCAAAGCACTCTCATTCTTTTCATTCCTTCAAATCCCACTATAAAACCTACATTTCACTAAGATTGACAGTAGTGCTCTAAATGCTGTCAGTATCACATCCTGTCTTACAATTTTACTCTTATCTTGTGTATCTATTCTTTTAAAATCAGATTCTAAATTGCTTGGGGCTTAAAGTTGCCTCTCTACTTCCCTTTATCTCAAATCATTCAAAGGGCCAAGTGCTTCCCATCCCAACTGGTTAATTTGTAGGAGCTATGGGACCACTTTATGGCAGCTAGAAGAACATCTGAGGTTACTCTACCCATGAACTAGGAATCAGCTAAGCACATATTCCAGCTCCAAGTTTTCCACTCCAATGGACTACCTCACTGGCATAGCACTAGTCATATGACATTTGGGAAGTAGAACAAGGTCAGCTTGTAGTGTTCATTTTCAGAAAGCTATCTTGACTGAGTTATGAATCTGCTTTAATTTACACACACACATCCCGCCTGTAAAAAGTGGCCCAGGGGCAAGAGGTGCTGTGAACACAGCATGGTGTGGCAGTCTGCACAGCAGGGTACAAAGGAAGGGCATAGTCAACTACCAGCTCAAGGGGTGAGTTCAGTTCGTGCTTGTCACTCTCTGAGAAGAAGCACAGCTATGGTATCCACCCAGCAGCAAGCCACGTCCTCTGCACTCAGCAAAACGGACCTGGCAACACAGACAGCACTCCCACAAACACATGCCACCATTCAAGCCTTGGGCTGCAGGGCATGACAAGCCTTTTGCTGGTAACAGGTGACAGTAGTGAGAACAGTTGTGTCAGGTGTGACCAGGTGGACAATCTGCTCAGCCTGGTGGCAGACCTACAAGAGGCAGCAGAAAGGTTAAGGAGCTATCGGGGAGTCTGAAAAAGAGGCAGACTGGTGGAACCATTTCTGCCCTCCCTGAGAAAGAATTGGAAGCAGCCACCAGAAAAAAAACAAGATCAAGAGGATCCTGTATCCTCTCCCTGCCAGGCTGAAGGCAATAACTTGAAGAAGAGGAGTGACTTAGTTGCCATTATTGAAATTTGGTAGGACAAATCCCATAACTGGAGTGCAGCTATCCATGGCTGCAGGCTGTTCAGAAGGGACAGGCAGGGAAGGAGTGGGGCAGGGGTTGTCCTCTGCATCAAGAAATGGATAGAGTGTGAAGAGCTGTCTCTGAAGAATAGCCACAAGCAGGTTGAAAGCCTATGGGTAAGAATTGGAGACCAAGACAACAAAGGGAACCTTGTGGTTGGTGTCTACTACAGGCCACCTGATTAAGAGGCTACAGGACACATTGCGCTCGCAGGCTCTCATCCTACTGGGGGACTTCAACCACCTTGACATCTACTGGAAAAGTGACACAGCAAGCTGTAGGCAATCCAGGAGACTCCGGGAGTACATTGAGGAGAACTTCTTAAGCCAGGTAATAGACAGACCAACCAGAAGCAATGCGATACCGGACCTGATGGTCACCAAGACAAGTGAGCTAATCGATAGCATCAAGATTGGAGGCAGCCTAGGCTGCAGTGATCATGCGCTGGTGGAGTTCAGAGTCGTGAGGGATAGGGTCAGGCTAAGAGTAAAGTCAGGACCCTGAATTTTAGGAAAGAAAAATTCCAGCTGTTCAAGGAGTTAGTAAATATGACACATTGTGAAACTGCCCTCAGGGACAAGGGAAGAGAACAGGGCTGGCACATCCTTAAGGACACTTTCCTTAGAGTGCAAGAACTCTCAATCCCCACATGTAAAATATCAAGAAAGGAAGGCAAGAGACTGGCATGGCTTAGTCAAGACCTTCTGGGCAAGAAGGAGGTGTACAGGCAGCGGAAGCAGGGACAGGTATCCTGGAAAAAGTATAGGGATGCTGCCCAGTTATGTAGGGATGGGGTCAGGAAGGGCAAGACACAGCTGGAGCCACAAAAAAGATTAGAAGGATGGAACACATCTCCAATGAAGACAGGCTGAGGGAGTTCGGGTTGTTCATCCTGGAGAAGAGAAGAGTCCAGAGAGACCTTATTAGTGGCCTTTCAGTACCTAAAGGAGGCCTACAGGATGGGGACAAAGTTTTTATCAGGGCTTGTTGCAATAGTAATGGTTTTGAACTAAAAGAGGGTAGATTTGGGCTAGATAGAGGGAAGAAATTTTTTACAATCAGGGTGGTGAAACACTGGCACAGGTTGCCCACTGGAACAAGTAGATGTGCCATCCCTGGAAGTGATCAAGGTTGAGTTGGACAGGGTTCTGAGCAACCTGATTTTGCTTATGATGTCATTGCAGGGGAAGCTGGACTAGATGACCTTTAAAGTTCCCACCCAACCCGAACTATCTTATGATTCCACATCTGTTTTTGTAAGCTGACATTAAAAACACTCATGGTTTTTAATTATGAATCTCACCTACATGAGAATGTCCTTAAAATTATACAGTAAACTGAGAAGTAAAAAGGATAATCATAAATTCTCAACAGCAAAGGATCTAAGCGTGGCAAGTGAACTGAGACTGTGGAAAACAAGATGCTCTGTGATAAATGGTGGGTGCATATTAACTTTACAATAGCAGAGTATGGCAAAGACTACACATTCAAGACTAAATATAAAATGGATGTCTTCAGACAAAAAAAAGATAAAATTCAAACTTGATGATTAATGCAATAAAATGTTAAGGTTTTTAAAAAATGAAGAAAAACCTTTCTTTGGTGCTAATTATATGAAGTTAATGGAACTTCTCCCTGTCAAAACATTAAATCCAGCTCGCTCCAGGAGTCCTGACTATCTGAAACATACATCTTTCTCTACTGCTTTTGAAGTATCAGTATATACCGGTAAGCTTTCTAATTAACATTTTTTTTAAATATAGAAGTCTTCATAAACATAAAATGAGCCAATTTAAAACGTTGATGGTCTTTGCACTGAAGTGCTGATGAGATAAAAAGCATATCTGAACCACAGAAAGCATAAATTTTTAGAGAATTTACCTCTAAAACTATTCAAATCATTTTTGCTTAGTGAATTTTTATTTCAAGGAAGGCAAAGCCATTTCATATTGGCTTGTTGCTTCCATAAGCCAGGGTATCACAAGGGCCTTGGTCTGCTTTTGTAGCAAAAGAGCCACATTCTGTGGAGGCACAGGAGAAAGCAAAAGCAGCTTTTAATCACACTGCAGTGGTCTCGTCATTAAGACATGGAGACCTTCAGGCTTGTTGTAAGTGACAATAGCCACGTGGCTCATAAGTTATCTTAGCAGAACCACAGAGCTCTGTGGTGCACGAGTGAGGCACCTTTTCCTCTGTTGTGCTCTTAACTGGGTGCCTCCTGCAGGGACTTGCAGGGGAAGGAGGACATCAGCAATGCTGGGAGTTTGTCTCTTACTCTTGGAGGACCCCAGGCCAGAGACCTGTGAGCACTTCATGACATATGAAGCGGCACAGGTAAAACAGGAACCAAGGTCTGGTTTACAGTTTTCAGAAGTTGGAATTTGGAACAAAGAACCCATTGCTTTGCATTAGAGGAAAAATACGTACCTAAGTACAAATTAGAAACTGAAGGCCATCATTTCTTTCAATTAAAAGGCATGGCAGAGGCAATTAAAAAAAAAAAAAAAGAAGAAACAAAGCGATATAATTGGGACATGCTGTTTAGAGTGTAGCTGGAACAGTGTGCACAGCAGCGAGGATGGCTGCCTCAAAGCTACTGGGCAGCACAACACACCAGCAGCCCATTGCCAGACAAGCAGAACATATGCACCCCAATTTCCAGGTCAGTGTTGAGCTCACACGCTGCCTCATAGGAGAAGAAATTTAAAGCCTTGACCCTCAAGAAGTACAAGCTCTGAATCCCAAAGCTATCTACAGCCATGCTCTAACAAAGAAAATCTGCCCTGTTGTGGCCAAGCATGCACCAGTAAACCTCAAGTGCAAAAATACTGGGATATCTTGGAAGCTGGTCCAAAAAATACAAACTTGTTATTATTTTCCTACAGAACCCAATACCTGTAAGGGACACTTTAAGAAGTGTCTGAAACATCGACCAATGTCTAAAGCTCGATATACCCTTGGGATTAGCTTACTTTCCTGTACTCATCTGCCCTTTTAATCATGTACTCTAAGCAAAGCTTCATTTCTACAACATGGAGGCTTCAGCTCCTCACTCTATTGGGGAGTTATCAATCTGCAAAGCAATTTTAATAGAAATACTGTAGTGTAGCATAGAGGTAAGAAAAAAAGCTAATCAAGACACCACATCTGAGATGAAGTTACTGATCCTAAAAGAGAAAGCGAGTCAAGAAAGTTATGGTTTAACATTCTCTTTGATCTGTGTATGACTTTGCTGTTTAATTTGCTTAAGCTTGAAAAAGGTAGACAAGGAAGAGAAGGTTTTATGAGAGAAATGGTTTCACAGAAATCCAACTTCATTTGAGACTTCTGAGAAAGCATTAACTTATATACTATAAATCTGTCTTTTAGACTTTTTCCCCCCACAGTTTAACACAAAGTGAAAAAAGATATTTTATATTCATACAGCCCTTGAACTGCTTAGATCATGATGTTATATACTAGATGTGTCTCACTAAAGGTGAGAACGGTTTGAATAAGATTACTAATTAAAACCTTACAACTGCAAAATTTACACTTAAAATTAGCTCTGTATTTATGACTTTCAAAACAACAAGATGATGGATGTAAGATGGACTGATACAGAAAAAATGGTAAGGGGGGGTCCTTGAGACCTACTGCAAACATTGCATAATAGATCTGGATAGTACATAACATTGTCCAGAGGACTTTCAACACCATATCAAGCAGAACAGACAGGAACTTCACAAACAGCCTGTAAGTCAGTAGGATTTGGATGTCTGTCTACGAAGGTGCTGGAATGACCCCATTTTATTCCTTGCACCCAAACCTGTGCCACAGGACCAATAAAGGGATTTAAGAATGAGATCAAGGTCGCTCCAGCTTCTCCAGCACACCACCCCCTCTTACACACAGACTCTAGCAACAACTGTCTTTCTCACTGCTTTATCACTCACCCCGAGCATTGGTCAACACCACAAATGAGGCTGGTTTTCTGCCCTAGAGACTTTGAGAAGTCACCATGGTGCTTTCTCCTAACCAGTTTTCTTCAATTCAACTGACTCATTCCTCAAGGCAGGTGGGATAAATTAAGTGTAATACAGGAACTGGCCACCACACTGTTATGGGGCAATCCACTCCGACACTTTCCCACCATCACATTATCAACTGCCCCCAGTACATTGCAGAAGCAATGATTAATTCTGCAGCTGGGGTGCTTTGCTCTCTTTTACAGAGGAAATCACTAACCCAATCTTCTCAACTGTTTCTTCAAATATCCTTTCTACAAGCATAATGCCAGCACAAATGTTAGTATGAACATTAGGGAGATAAAATTTGATCCCCAAAGCCCCTTGATCCCTTTTCCTCCTTTAGCCTTTCAGATAAAGAGTGCATCATGAGGTGTATTGTCTGCAGTTTTTTCAGAGAAGCCAGTAAAAGCTGGTCCCACTGTCACATTAAAGGTCCCAGGGTACCTCTTGTTAGAAGAGAATAAGGGTTTTTTTAGTGCATTCTTCAGCCAAGTGCTCTCCTCCCAGGGCAATGTACTAAGTACCTGTCAGCTGTCTTCCAACTTGCAGAGGGAGTTGAATGCTTTTTTGTAATGAAGGCCACTATATACGTCTAAGCTATTAATTCAAAGACAAAAAGGCCCTTCTTTGATGGAAAGATGCCAGTCTGTGCGGTAGAAATGGGTTAATAAATGTGAAAATGAATCTTCTAAGTATAATGTGCCAGTGTCAAGTAGCAAAACAGCTGAAGCACAGTTCTGACATCTCCTCAGGACACATGATATTCCCATAAAATCTGGGCAGGGGAGAAACATTTGATGTCTGGACCTACCATTTATATTTTTAGAAGGCTACACAGCAATACTCTGACACCCCCTGAGGTAGCTAATGGTTCAACAGTCCTGTACAGCAAGGTTCTGCCTCCTTTCTAAGGCACACAAATCCATAAACCTTCACTGACCTGTAGTGTCGGTATGTTCCTGCCTGCAGCCCTTCTTTTCTGCTGTGTTAGAAAGCCTGATGAGACTGCTTATTGAATTTCTCCCTTTCAACATCAAAGATACTAGCCATGCTCTCCAATTATTTAATAGATTCTGCTACAGTGGAGATCACCGATTCATTTTCACTAGAGATATCCAGTCATTGTAAAGAGCAATTATATATAATAACAGCCTAGCAGTTCTCAAACATTCTTTTATCAAACACACAGTCCAGTGATTACAGAGATGGGCAATGATCTGATATTGATAATAAAACTTAATGTCTTTGTTGTTAGTTCTACCAAAATATCAGCGGTTTTGCTCTGCAGACCCCAGCACTCAAAATGCAGCGGGACTGTTCAGATTGCCTTTTGCTTTAGCTGTTATATTTATTTCACCGTCACTCTTTTTAAGCCTCACAGAAAGGTGTCTCTGATTTGGTTTTTTGCTACTCGGCAGTGATGTCTGGAGGAATGACAGAGGGAGACAATAGATGCTGACTTCTGAAGCTGGCTTTGTTGCTGGGCAGCCTCAAGCAAGATGTTTTGTCTCAGTCTTCCCGTCTGTAAAACTTTGCTACTTAACTGTGCACAGGGGCTGAAGATCAATTTGTTAATGGCTGAGCATTAGCACTGAGCACAACCCTTTGAACATATAATATGTCCTAAAAATACTAACCCTTTTTGCCCTTATTCACAGATTACTTTCCAGATCTACAAATTAAAGTATTCTTTTCCTAAAACTTTCCCTGAAATAAAAACTCAGCAATAGCTACTTACTGAGCCCTGTCTCTCAAAGGCTCTGAGGTGGCAAGTCCTCTACTTGAAGTAAAAACTTTTCCTAACCATTTTACAATTGAGATAAAACTAAAAGCAAAATTAGACTAGTGAGGTTCACAGGGATTGCTTGACCTTGAAGCGTAAATTGTGAAGAGCAAAATGAGAGCATCCACCTTCTCCAGGCTGGTTTTGACTCCAGCCAGCTGACAAAGACTGCAGTGAAGAAGATAATCACAGTCTTGATCAGGTTTTATATTGCCCACAATAGACGGCAGAGGCATACATGCAAGTTCCCTGCTCTAGAAAGCTATTATGTCCCACAGGCAGTTTCCATGCCTTTTCGTTAGACAACATGGTCCTCTGTCTTTTATACCCTGCCCTTTCTCATCTGTAGTGCTACAACAGACACAAGCTTCCCTTGACATGTTCTCTTTTTCTGCCTTAAACACCAGATGTAAGCAGACCCTGGCCATTTGTCTGCTGTGTAGGATATGAGAACGGTTCCCACTGGACCAGGGATTGCAGCCATCACAGATCCTGCCTGCAGCATGTGTTTTGGCAAATCCTAGGTGCAACACACCACAAGGGTGACATGCTTGTGCATGCAATAAATTTACCTAGGGCACTTCAACTGCCTAGAGCACATACCATTCATTCCCCAGATCCGAGAACTGCTGAATGTCTCTCTTCAGGATTTGCCAAGCAGAAGCTGTAAGGAGACAAGCTGACTGGGAGGTGATACACACATTAGCAGGGAATAAAGACCAAGACCTCTCCTAGGAAAAACATGTGGATGGGTGGGTGTATTTATTCTGTCATGTTAATTCAAATCTTGCACTCAGACCTGAGCTCTGGAGCACCACAGTCTGCAGGCTGAGTTGTCCTCTGGCTTTAGGCTGAAACAGGTCAAATCTTTCACAAAGCCACAAATATGGGCATAGCATTGGTGGCCCAACTCACACTTCATTCTGCCCCTAAGGCTACAGAGGGGGATTGAAGAACATGATAAGGCTCTACTATCTTTATACAAAATTCAATCCCACAGACCAAGGAGACTATAGGCATGACCACTATGCACCAACCCGTGGGTGGGGACACTGCATGGGGCCACGGTCAAAGTCTCTGGGAGTTCAGGGACTCCATAGGGTTGCCAGCTGAAGCACCCCTAGCTGCCATTTCAGCTCTGTTACCCCTAGTTTCTGCAAAGCAACTGGCCTAGTTTACGTATTACTACGAACTGCTCCAGCTCTGCCTTTTAATTGGAATTCATATCCTGCAAAAGCTAGAGCCTGCAGCTAACAGATACAGCAAATTATTCAGCATTAACCAGCATAATCTGAGCTGGTTTTCATGGTGCACATTTCCCACTCCTCCCCAGTCACGCACAAACTTACTCTCTCTATGGGCACAACAGAGCACATGTGAAGCAGCCACAGCAGCTGTGAGGGCAGATGGGGGTGGGAAGGAATTTTCCTTGTCCACATGGTCTCTCTACTTCATATTCTAACTCCACATCCATTTTTTCATCCATGCCAGGCAGCTGTGAGGCTTTGTTAACACACCACCTGAAATCTATTTTCATCTAGCATTCAAAACATGACTGTAAATGGTTTATTGTTGTCATACTTTTAGATTACTTTAACTTTCGAAGCACTGCCTTTCTCCTCTTCATTTTTCCTGGCAATACACACTGCTTCTGTAAGGTGAAAGATGTATAGACTGCTAGTTGTCAGTGCTTGCAAGTAGCCATTTAAAAGCAGATATTTTTTGTCAGCATTTTTATTTGTGAAGCTTCTATGACAGATTTGGAAATTGAAGCCCTTGATTTATCTCCAGGCTGAAAACTAGACAGAGGCAAGGACACTGTGAGCCTTAGGAATGAAATTACAAACATGTCATTACCTCCTTTAATCTGCTCTTGTTTCTGTGAAATTGCTCCAGACAACCCCCAAAATCCATGTGCTTTTACAACAAAAAAAATCCTTTTCTCAAGCTATTTTCCATCCATATTATTTGAGACCACTCACTGTTCACTTGTGCAAAAACAAAGGCTAGTAAATATACTGCTTTTTAACACATGTAGGGAGCTAAACCAACAGACTTGACCAACATACAAAACAGTCATGTTTAAAAATCACCTCCCCCTCTTTTTTTTTTTTTTTTTAATTGAATCTTGTTTGGCTCACAGGAGAAAATAGTTTGATAGTGAGTCATGCTAGCACTCAGTTCAGGCCACATTTGGCATAACAACATCACATCTGCCACATTGAAAACATGACTGACAGACTCTGATCGAGATTTGTGTGATGGGAGTAGCAGGGGTTATTGCAAAGCAGAAGCGAGAGGCATCGGAGGACCTATAGTGAGAAAGTGGCAGAAAGCCCAACTCCCCTTTGCCTGCTTGAGCATTTCTATTAGCTCTTATTTTTCCACTGAACTATAATCTTACATAGAAATTAGAAGAATGACTACATGCATTAGTTTGTGTTGTTACCCATGTGACAACATCCATGGGTGACTGAAAAGGCATCTACTGTGATGGGAAAGGCTTGAATGGGGATGCAAATGGTTGTATAAAGTATAGCCCCTTTCCTGACGAAGCCCCTAAGTTGATGCTGGCACTGGTGGTAACTCCTAAGCGAGCAGCGCCAAGTGGAAAATTGCAGCTGCCTGAGCTAGGCATATGAAAGTCCCTTCTCACCAGGCTGGTGTGTTTCCCATGTGACGAGTACTCTCGTCACCCTTAAGCTATTCACCATCGAGACCGTCATCTGATGCCAAGAGAATGGATGGCCTTGTGCTTTGTACATTTTGCTGAGGTGGAGAACTGGTGACAGATCTCATTTTGTCTCAAAAATCACACAGAAAACTGCAGTAACAGTGCCTTCACATATCACATAGGCCCAAACAGGTAAAAAAGCCACCTGATGTAGAGAAGGCCTCATTTCACTTCAGATCTGGGAGAAGGCCACTCCACCTGGGGCAATTCAAGTCCACCTCTTCCAGCACCTGTGGAGCTACCACACAGCTAAACCAAAAGCAGTGCTGGAGAGGAGGAGTGTGTTTTCCCCCTCCATTTTCAGGTGATTTGACTTTGCAGAAGAATGGGTTAGGTCCCTAGCTTTTAACCTCAGGAGTTATTCTCATCATCGTTGACCCAGCAAGTTGTAATCTCATTCTTCCAAGAGCTGGCAGTGGTGACAAACTAACCCTGAAGCAAACACGGGTGTCTCTGCAGCCGTATGACTTTACAGGAGAACACTCATGCCATAACTGAAACCACTGACACTGGGGACTATACAACCCCATTACCCTTCCTGGTAAATCTGCTGTTTGACCTGATTTCTGGAAGAAGTTCAGGTAAAAGGTTCCAGTATTAAGCCCAAATGAATAGCTGATTTATTATAGGCTCAGCTAAACTGGCAAGACTCCAGAGAAGGGTTGAAGTTCAGACGTATCTCTTTCGTAAGCGTTGCTTGCTGTCTTAACACTCAACATTGATTTTAAATGTCTCTGTATTCAGTGGGCTGAGGATCCATGTCCCAGGCACCCAGATCCACCTGTACAGATTTAATACAGAGCTCTGGACTCTGCTCTGCCATGTAGGCTCTACAGGTTAGATCTTAAGACACATAACCTTATTCCTTAAACCCCTTTACCAGTCCACCTATTTGTGTTCTGATTTCTCTCTGTGACATGAAATCACTACCCACCCTTTATCACAGGTCTCTTATGAAAATAAAAGCAGTAATCTCTGAGAAAATTTGGATGCTGTGCTGAATGCAGGTTATTTATACTCACTGCCATGCTGCTCAGCTGCTGTTGTCTGTCTTCAGATGTGCCATCACAGAGAGCTGGAAGTGGGGCAAAAGCCCATTAGTCAAGAAGGCAGAGAGTAAAAAGAAACTGAAAGAAAAAAAAAAAGCAAACCAGAAAAAAAAAAACCACCCAAAGATCCAGTAATGATGTAAAAGCAAAAAAGACACAGGAGAGAGGTCAACATTTTCATGTTGTAGAAAGCTGTAATGAACAGCATTTGAAGAGGAGCGTGCTGTGGGAAGAGGTAAGAAATAAACTGCTTCTCCTCCCCTTTCCCTGCCCTCCCACACCTGCTCTCCCGTAACCTGCTACAGGGTCAGTGAAAAGGGCAACAGCTGAGATCAATGATAGCCAGTTGCCAGACAACACCATGGCAGAGGCAAATGTGTGCCTCCTGAATAGAGAAGCCAAATGAGCAAGTGATAAGCAAAGCTTGTGTGCAGGTGCCCAAATAGTGCCTGAACTGTGAATTCTCCCCCTTTAAAGAGTATCACTGCTATCAGCAGATCAAGCTTCTTTTGGGAATTCAGATCTGTGATGGAATCACGAGGGAAGAAAAAATTGTGAATCAGCAAGGAATAACAAAAGTCACTTTGTCATTAGCCAATGAGGCCTTCTTAATGATGTTTTCTATTATTAGGTACTTAGGCTGGAAGTTTCTTTCCCACTTAAGAGCTGTCTTTGTGATGAATGTATCGATTTGCTTCATAACTTGACCATAACAATGCAGAATTCTCACTGTAAATTACTGTTTTTATCTTTCACTTATGGCATAAATACTCTTTATTGCACAATATGCATAGTTTTGCATATTAACTATGAAGTGGCATTATATTATGGGCACGTAATTTCACCATTTCTATGGTATTTTGTATTATTTGGGAACACATAAATTTAAAACACACTGTTTCATAATCTCCTTTTTGGAGGAGATCTTTTGAGATAAATACATCAGAATGTAATTTCAATGCTTGGTGCTAAAATTAAATCTTCATCCGCTTAAATGTATGGGTTATGAGTGCAGCAGAACCATTCTGATGTCAATGAGATGAGAATCAAGTATGGAAAGATTACTTAATCTGAGATTTCTTTTTTTTGTTCTAGAATTTGTGATTGACAGACTATCTTATTACTCTTCCTTTTTTTTCTTAACTTTAAGAATATCTAATGAAATTAATCATAGCCTGGAGGAGACAGTTTTAAACCTGCTAAGAATTATATATGTCAGTGCAAGCTTTACAACTCACTTGGACTAATTTGCTACTGGCAAATATATCACTGTCATACACTTCTGTAAACTTTGCATTTGCAATCTTTTGAACCAACCATAGAAGCTGAAGCTCCAGTTTTAAAGTTTAAGAGTCTGATAGAAGTGTTGATGGAAAGTTTCTAACTCAGCAGTAGAGCTCCAGTAAAGATGTATTGTTACACTCCCTTGTCTTCTAGTAATACTAATTGTTTAGTCCATATCAGAGACACAGAGTAGGAAAAATAAATTTTACTATTACTAAATAAAGCAAGGAACAGCTAAAGTGAAGAACCAAAGAAACTGGTCTGTAGAGGAGCTCATATTGTGCGCAACCAGGTTGTACATTAGTATAAGGCAATATCTTAAAATCATTAATACTACTATTAATTAACTCACACATTAATTTATCTTTCTTGGACAACAAAGAGGGTTGCATTATGCTGTATACAGACTATCCAAACCTTTTATAACAGCAACAAAAGTTAGAGGAAAGTATCTAGTAGTTTTTGCCACTTGTATCACAATATCTGTCAACTTCTGTCAGTTCCCTCTAGGTTATTGATTTCTATTTGAAACAAATACCAAGAACAATATCTAGGCTATTAAAACTCCTGTGCTAAAGCAAAACCTTAATTATGACCTCCTATTCTCTTGAGTCAAGATATTGACACATCTGACTGTCACACAGCCCATCTGTTTCCAAAGTTGTTTTTCTTTGCATTGCTGAAGACGCAGTAGATATTACAGCAGGAGACTAGTTCTCCTGTGGAGGACACGCTTTTTCCACTGTCAGGATTCAGAGATACCTGCTTATTTCCAGACTAGGTACTGTGGTTCCAGCTCTGTCAGATATCTGAATTGGGATTATTAGCAAATTTGGTAGATCCTGCTGAATTCAGTTTCTTTCTACATCAGTGGTTGTCACAGACATTTGCTTTCCTGATTCCAACCTAACACAAGTGCAAATCTAATGGGATTTATAATAGGTGTTAAACTAACATATTAGTAAGAGGCAAAGATCAACTTTTAACATGACAATCTCAAAGTACTTTAAAAAGATGCCTTAAGTATTACCTTGATTTTACAGATGGGAAACATGTAATAGATACAAGAATTGCTCAGAACCCCCCAAAAGAGTAAAACCTAGGTATCCTGTTACTGATTTAGCTCCTGTCAGTTAAAGGGTTTTGAGGAAGAAAACACCCCCTAAAGTAACTCCCCCCTCAAAAAAAAAATCTGTTAACAACAAAATGTCACATAGACAGAGCCAGAGACAAATGGGTTTTTCAAAGATGTCTAGGGACTTGAATAAATATATTTAGGGATATAAGTATATATATCTCAAATACATTTTGAGGTCAGATCAGATACAGATGCTTATTCTCTAGCCATGCCACTATGGCACTTTTGGTTAACAAGTCACACAGGCACATTAGTAAGTGAGACAATCCTTGGCCTCATTCATCACAGCTTAAGTCCCATCCGAGATCCTGTTTTGCAATATGCATTTCATCTGTGTGAATAGACTTTTTAGTTCCTTACAGTAGGAAGAGATGAAAACCCCAGGTACTTCCAGATTGTATTTGTGGTTAAAAAACAAACAAACAAACAAAAACAAAGCAAAACTTCACATGGTATTTAAGCCCTTTTTTTTTCCGTATTTTTTGAATATTGGATCTTTCCTACAGGATGTTACCTGATACAAATAAATTTAGAAAAGTATAGTGAATATCAAGAATCTAAGGGATGACCTAAAAATACTTTTTATGCTTTTATTAGTAATTTTTACCAGTTCATGGGAAAGGGAAAGTCTCCTGGTAAGAGATGATTTGCAAAGGGACCATTTGCACAGGAGTCTTACAGAGCCACTTGTGATTTCAGTTTAAAGCCTGGTTCTCCACTAAGGAAATGCTGTTGTAATCCTGTACCAGGCGGATGAAGCTGTTACATCAGTCCCATCATACAAGATGTAGCTGGTTCTTGGTGCCAGCTCTGTACCAGCAAAGGAGTTAGTTTTTCACAGCAAACTGAGCATTAGAGTGGCTGTTTGGCCAGCAAGGGGATGTGGGTTAGTCACACTGTACTGGGCTTTGCGTTCTTAAAAATCAGTCATTTGCATTTCTTGGAGCTTAGCATAGCTGCTGAAAGCAGCTCTGCACAGTGAATTTTATTAGGACATTTAACTCCCAGGCCTTTCCCTGCAGTCTCACAATTCTTTCACATAATGACTTCTTCTCAGGAGTATCTGCTCGTGGTTTTCCTCTGTCGTATTTGCCAAATCCTCCTAAAATCTATCACACAAAAAAAAAAAAAAAAAAAGCCTGCTTTCCCATGACGTCCAGTAAATATATAGGCCTTCAGAGAAAACAAACAAGCAAGCAAATACCCAGTTCTCCCATTATTTTCAGGTTGGTACTTTTTCCCTGTCCAGCTGCAATTGCACATTTTCTAACTTGAAACATGAACAATTCACTACCGGTATATGACTGTGCCAGATGCTCATCCTTCCCAATATCCTCCCACTCCCAATTTCTATGCATTAGCTTAGAAACAAGCTGTATAGCTGTCTCTGTGTCTTGGAAGAGGTCAGTGCATTAACACGCTACTGATTTTTATCAAGGCTAGATGTGGTGTGGGGTAGATTCAGCAGGACTGTAACACTTCATGCATTTTTTTCAGATGGCTCTGATGCTGCCTAATGAGAACTTTGACATAAAAAGTCATTCAAATGGGGAAAAAAAGGGAAAAGAAAAAAAATAAAAGCCTGAAATAAACCTTTCTTCATTCCTTGCTCCAGGATGACACTACATCTAGCCCTTCGCAAAAGCAGTAATTGGGTTCTATGGTTACTTACATCCATCTGAAAAAGGAGCAATTTCACAGAAGTCCAGGGAGTTAGACTGATTTTAAACTGAGCCAGCTTTGATATAATTCAGATTTATTTCTGTGGTTCTCTGTTTCACCTTATTTTATGATGTGATGTCTGCCAAGTCATTGTTGGTTTTTTATTAGAAAAACTAAATCAAACCAAAGATTAGCTTGCTCGTTATGGATATGGGGAAGCAAGGGCTTTCCTTTATCTTCGTATATAATGATCCCAATTTCTACAGAATACTTCATTTCCATTTGCAAGAGAATTTCATGACCTGTACAATGAACTCTGTGGCTCATGAAACTGTGACAATGGTCTTCACTCCTTTCTTTTGGTTAATTGTAACAAAGTTCATTGCCTTATTATAAAGGAGATTATTTCTCGGAAGGAAATTCCTGCCTGAGGTATATAAGAGGTGAGAGATTTCCAAGTTTTGTCTCTTGAGTGTATTCATAGTGCACCAAGGTTTAGCATCTATCACTATGAATTTAACAGAGGAGTTTTAGAGTTCCTTTTAGCTATAAAGAAGTGAGAATGCCTCTGCTATTGTCAGAGAGTAACAGTCTGTCTTTCTTCTTGGCAAGTGCCCGAGTAAGTGGGTGGCAGCTGGTGACAAAGGCTATGACTGCATTTGCCATTTTCTTGTGATAGCTGAAGCAGAGCATTGGCCTGAAGCAACTGCTGCTGAGTTCCTTATGTCTCCAGCATGGTTAGGGACGGGAGTTATGCAGATGTAAATATTTATATCAAATATGCTCGTTCCAATTGAAGCTGCTAGTATATTTATACCCCAAAAGAACAGGGAATGCTTCAGACACTGTCATCATTTCCCATCAATTATGGAGAGGGGGTCTCTTGCGGCTACAGGAACCTCAAGCAATTGCCTTCTGTTTTATTGTCTGCAACGTATTTTATGCTGAAGGTGTTGCCTGCCGGTGACCTGCTCTCTCTTGGACTCCTGACTTCAGTCTGTGTTTTTAGCAGTACCCTTTGATCAGTTCGAAGGTCGCCTGTGAGTGACAGTGGAAGAAGCCTGTCAGAAGCCTGATGCGATGCCTCCTCAGTCCCAGCTCCTGGGACCTTAAGGCATATCAGCAGTGCTGAATGACACTCTGTCAGTCTGCCATCATCTTATTTCTTAGGCCTTTTCCTCTCTCTGCCTTTGCTTTGAAATTTCTATTTAATTCCCTCCCTGAGCCCTTAGCAGTTTTTGTAGCCTTATCTGAACCTTTAGCTATGTCCCCCTTCTTTAATTGTGAACCTCATGAGACTCATGTTGCTGGGTGAGGTATTGCAGCATTTCCTCCTGCCAACACTCTTCTTTTTCTCACTTTTCTTGTATTTCCTGGTCTTCTCCACCCCACCCAGCCTATATTATTCTCTTCCCTCTATTCCCAGGAGCAGTTATTTGTTAGCTTTGTGCACTAAAGGGAAATTCTGTATCATCTCTTTTTGCCCTACAGCAAGGCAGGATGATTATGATACATTTCCTGAATGAAAACTTAGATTCAAGACCCCAGGGGCATTGAAACAAGCCACACTATTTCCCTCCCACTCTGCAAGAAATAAAGAATGATATTGGCAGAGAAAAGTATGTGATTTGGTGGACAAATAATGCCCCGATCTGGTGCTCCTGATGACACAGACACTCTGCCAAGCTGCAGCAGAGCCAAAAAGTAGCAACACAACCAACAGTTTATTTCCCATCTTGGGTACAGCAACTAGCAGCTTCAGGGACCAACGTTGAATCTCTCTCCCACTTCACTGAATACAATCTAGCTGTCCTGAATACAGTGGGGAAATCCAAAATGTTTTCCCCCATCCCCCTTTTTATATCTTAAGGCCTCCTTTAGAAAGTTTCAGCCTGGCGAGAAACTTTCAACCAAGTTGCTGATCAATGAGTTAGTTTACCTCTGCCACACAAAGCATCATGGGCAGCTGTACAGGTATAAAACAAAGATGAAAAAAAGAAAGTTGTGTCCTGATAGACTATAGTATATATATAAAGTCATGAGCTTGGAGTAGTAGAGAATGTGGAAGATACCTACTGGGGTAAGAAGGCAGCATAGAAAAATCTATGAAATAAGAGCTGTGCTATATGTGCGTATGTTTCTGTGCACCTGTGCCTGTGTGTTTATGAGCTCAGACAACCTGAAAAATGAAAACCCTAAATTATAGCCCACTGCTAATTTCAAACAGAACCAGCATAAGACCCTGCATTCACTGTTTCAGAAACTTGTGATATTAAATGTGAACAGACTTCTTACAGTCCCTAAATCACCCATTAGAGGAGAAGCTTATGATGTGGAAATGGGAGTCTCTGTAATGACCTAGTGACCCTCTTCCCTTCTACTCTGTAAAAGCTCTTAAAGAGTTCTTTCTGTGCTGCACAAGGGTTGCTGTAAAAGTGGAAGGTACTGACACTGGCTTTGCTGGCATGAGACACCCAAGGAATAGTTATGGAAAAAACATACCTCCATCTTACAGCTGTCCAGTCCCATGGGATTAATCTTCTTCTACATCAGGTTCAGCTTCCCCATGCAAACAGAAGGCTGGTTGGTCAGATATGTTGCATTTGTGTGCTAGCGACATGAAGAGGGCATGATCTCAATTGCGTCCAGGTAAATAACTTTTGGGAGTCAGTCTGCCAAAAACAGGCCCCAGACTGACCCAGCGGCATTGCTACCCTCCCAACAGGGGTATTGCTACCCTTCTCTACAGCAGCATCCATTATCATTGCTTTTTACCACCTTTAGGCAAGAAATGGATTTGAAGGTGGTGGTAGCAATTCATCTATGTCACCTCTCAAGTGGGCTACAGCAGTGCAATATAGCTGGCCATGAAGAACGTCCTCATGCACCCTCAAAGGCATGCAAAACTTGGATTCATCTTCTTAGTAACAAACAAGCTCCACCTGTTTCCTGCAGTCTACCTTGGCTCCTTATCATTTTTGGAATTTAGTCCAAGGTCTTGAATTTTATTTTAAAGGCCAGATTTCTGTGTAGCTGAAAGTCTCCCTAGAGCTCATAAATGTAGACCATCATCAATAACTATTCTTCTATCACACTGAAGGTTTTACAGGGATTATTTTCTAAAACTGGAGCACTGAATCTCACAGGAAGAAGGGACCATCACAAAGTGTATTGCTTTCTTCTCCAAGTACAAAGTGTTTTTTAAATCTAAACTTCTTACATAAACATAGAGGAAATATGAAAATAGAGAAAGAAATAAATAAACAAACCAAAAATGCTTCATTGCACACACACTCCTCCACAGGGAATGGATGAGAAAATAAAAATGACAGCTCTTAGTCATGTTGCTTAAGTGCTGTTCTGGAGGGTAATCTCATATTACGTTAGTGAGTGCAATATAATGATGTACTTTAACTGGATCACATCATGGTATATACACTTTTGTCTCTGAAGTTAGCATTAGATGCTCCAGAAAGAGTGAAAATGCACTGGAAAAATTACAAAACTATACGAAATATTTTCTTTGTCCTGAGACAGAGCTGGCTAATACTGATACAGAAGTGAAAGCCCTTGCAAACGATATTTTTTCCATTTGAATTACTAGTACTTTCTATCCAACTTCATCTGTCAAAGTCCAGATTCTGATTCTCTTGTTTCTTCTTCTTCCTTTCTTTGTATCTTATAAATTCCCATCTCTCTATAAATTCAATCAACTCGAAGCCTGTTTGCCAGGTGTTGGCATCAGTGTTTTGGAGAATGTTTCTCGCTGTTCAGTAGCTCTGTGATTCTGCTGGTGAGACCAGTTTCTTTTTCTTATAGTTGAAGCTGTAGGAGTGAATACAGACTGAAAAGAAGAGTAACAGGCTCCCCTTTGGTCCTACACCTACAGAGGGACAAACATGTCTCCCATGCTCCTGGCATGTGCACAGCTTTGCCTCTTCTCCCCACTCCCTCCCTCTTTCATCCAGCCAGCTGGCACAACCCGGAGGATGTGCTCACCCACAATACACCATGCAGGGATGGTTACTATCCTTACCATCTGACATCAGTGTTAATTTCCTGTAAGTTGCCACAGAATGAAGAAGAGGCCTCTGTCTAAAAAAATCTTTCCGGTTTGCTTAAAAACACTCTCTGTCTTCTTTTCTTCCTGTGTGCAGCTTGCAGAATCAATAAGGCCCTAGCCTCTTAGCCTTGAGCAGCAGAGAAGCTATTGCTACAAATTCAGCAGGAGCAAGAGCTAGGGCAAGTAAGTAGCCCAGAGCTAATCAAAAGTGCCCTCCCGTGGCTCAGGATGTTGCCAAGTGCTTGAAGGAGAACCAGAAGGCAATGTATAACTCTTTTGTCAAGCAAGAAATCATCATTATCCGCACTTGATTATCTCTGGATTTCACTAATTGCACTTACCTTTACCTTACACTTACCGACAGAGGTTGGCCAAATGTTGCCCTGTAACACTATTTTGAAAAAGGGTGTATTTCTTCATATAGGTGCCTGATGACTATTGAAAGGTCTAAGGAGACTCTCTTTCATATCAGTGTATAATGCCATGACCGTCTGGTACAGAGACTCTGTATTCAATTAAATGATTCTCACTATTCAACGAAATTTCAAGTAGCCTTTATAGTTTAAAAGAAATCATGTTTTTTTTCCCCTTACAGTATTGCTATTCCAAACTTCCCCCCCCCTCCCGCCCCCAACCAACCAACCCAACCCAACCCAACCCAACCAAACCAAAAATCCAGACAAAAAGGGACTTGATTTTTATTACTACAGAAGGTAGGGAGGAGGGCAGGTTTTTTTGTTGGATGTTGATGAAAGAGATTTCTTACCAACATTTATAGATTTAGGGCTTTTTTTTTTCAGAGAGAATCATGTGAGGGACATAGCAAGTTAAGGTGATCACTGTAAGAATCTACCTCAGGCGGGGAAAGGCACGGAGCAAAGTGCAGTTATCTTTGCCTGCTGAAGGAAAACAGGACAGGAATAAAAGAATTACACCTTGAATGCACAGAACTATAAATCCGTGGTGGATTGTATCATTTGCTGGACTGTGTCATTTTCCTTGGGTAGACTGTAGATTTCCAGCAAGCTTTGCCCTAAATCATGGACATATGACTCTGAGGATCATGTGGAGTTCTACATCATTGCTGTATTTAAAAAGTATGTTATTGCACATCAAAAATTGCTTAAGGGGACATATTTTGGTTTAGTGATAAGAAGTAAAAGTAATAGAGACAAAAATAAATCTGCTGGATGCAACAGGGCTGCACGTTTGCTGATTCTGTGCTTAGTTTAGATCAGCTTAGTTTAGTCAGTTTAGGAAAGTTCTGCCATCAGAGATGTGCAACAACACTGGGATATCCTCTGCAGAGAGGTACAAAACTCTGTTAGTGTCTCCTTCTGCACCTGGGACGTGTTTCTTTTTCATAAACATGGACCCTCTCAGAATTTCCTCTTCCCTGTGACATTTGTCTCTCTCCTTTTGAGACCAGTGGCCTTCTTGCCCTTTGAAACATCAGCTCAAGCATGATAAGTGGTATAGAAAACCTTGCATGAATTCTCGAGCTCCTTCAAGAGGGCTAAGCCACCATTTAAGTCCCGCAAGCTTAAATGTTTTTTCAGCACTTGACCTCTTCATAAGGATGAATTTCTCCTACAGTGAGGACAGCATCCAAAAGTTGTTACTTTGTCAGTCAGAAGGAACTATAAAGCAAAGGCAGTAAATAGTATATTAACATCAAATAAAATAATAGAATTTGTAATTATTTGTAAAATACCAGTGTCTCAGATTATTTTCTTGGATAACTATTTAAAATCTCAGAATTAATATTTCTAGAAGTATATGATTATAACAATTCTATTAGAAACAGCAAAATCTGCTCAGTCAACAGTCTGTATGTACAGCCACTGGTCTAAATCAACTCCACTGCAAAACTGGCAAGCACCGGGAAATATATTAAATGAATAGACAATTCAGAAATGTCCAACAGATAACTAAAATTGAAATTTTATTTTTTTCAATAATATTCATCAGACATTTTTCTGACAAGACTTTTCTGGAAGATGAAGTGCAAATGGGAACCCTGTAAGAATGTTTAGAAGAATTGTACATGACATTTTTTAAGCGCCACTAAGTACACATTGAATACTTTGTAAGTATATAGGCATAGCAACATGCAAGTGTCATGTACCTAACATTACAATATGCATTTTGTCTGCTTAAAGTTCTTAATGAAGAAATTAAATTAAGTAAATGTGTCTCATCATCAGTGCAATATGTTTAATTCACATGGATTTTGTTTTCAGGTTAGCGGTTGTGTTTCTGACCCATGCAAATATATCCTTCCCAAGGCCCTCAATTGCAGTGTAAGAGCAGGGCACACAGGAGTTCCTAGGAGGATACACTTACACTGACTATGAATAGATGAAATTGTTATAGTCCTTTCACACATTAGGCTGTATTATTTATTCTAGGAAACTTCCTGCTGAACTGAAGGTTTTTTGTAGTTATAAAATATCTAGGCTAAAAGTAAAGATGCACAAGGAATGCTTTATAATTCTGTTGGAAAAGAGCTAAATAGCAACTCAAACGTGCATTAAGGACTTGAGCCTTGTTCTTTTGAAATCAATAGGCATATTGTACCCAACGTTTATGGAATCAGGACATATATGAATCCACTAATCCATGAGTTCACTCTCTTGGCTCACTGTTTAGGCAGAAGCAGATGATTGTAGGTCATATTTGCATATTTCTATGAAAGCTATATGGGGGTATAAGCAAATCTGCTTTCACTGAAAAAGGACAACATGTGCAACTGTGTATTTACTAACATTAATCAATATGCATAGAAAGGAGAAAAAGAGGAAGTAATAAAGAATTCAGTCCAGCAATTAAGGATTTTCCTCCTCTTCATAATCATCATAAACAGTTGATGATCATCATTATTTTCTTTACAAGTTATTACTTTAAAACCCCTCCTTTTGAACCTATTATGAAAACTCTTCGATGATTTCATTGTAGAGTAAGACTAAGGAAATGAGTACGTGTAGGAAGCAAATAGCATCAATGATTTTCAGCACTATGCTTAAGGGCAGGGTAAGGCTGTCTGTATTTTGTGCTGAAATGTGAGATCAGAGCTCACAAAGCAAACACTGCTGGCTTGACCCTGAACACAGGGAAAGTGCTAAAGTGCTGACTCCAACAGGCTTGGCTTTGCACCTGGAATCTTAAAAAAAAAAAAAGAAGAAATAAAAATCCTTGAACTTTTCTTTAATAGTAGCACAGACTGCTCCTTTTAGAGGAGAGACTTTTTTTTTTCCTGCCTCCTTTCCAATTGGACTGCTGCTTTTAGCCCAGCAGAGAATAAATACCTTAGACACAGAACATGGAGGGCAGATCGATAGTAAACACAAAAGCCATGAAGAATCTCTTTTTGCCATATACTGAGGGGCTCTGGAAGCCCCTAGTACTGTAGAGTCATCATATTGGCTCCACACCATCTCTGTCTGGTTGTGAGTACGTTAAACATTGCTGAAGAAAATGAATGTGGCTTGGCAACAAGATGATTCCTAGACACTGGAAGAATTCCCTTAAGGGCTGCTGAAGCGCACAAAGCTTGGAGCATCCCAAGAATGTGGAGTGATACAGAAGTGTGCTGTTAAACCATGTTTGTACCCTTATTTCCTCCTGAGTTGAAACAAGTGCAGAGTGGGTTAGATTCATGGATAGCAAGAAGGAACTGTGCTAGCTTCTATTCATGCCAAGTAGACAACTCCCATTCACTTTAGAGGTACCAGGTCCACTCTGAAAAACCATGTAGGAAGTCTCACTCTAGATAAGAGTATCTACTCTGCTCTGTTGACATCAAAGTCTGCTCTGTCCATTTAATTTTCTTATATTGTTTGCAATAGTCCTTCCCCATGCATTGAGTGTTATTAATGTAAACATGCCCTGGCAATATTATGTTTAAATAAGTAAGAGACATGTCAGAATATCTCAACAGTATTGGTATTGCATATTTAATTCAAAAACTTGCATGTGCTTTTAAAAGATTCTCTTCAAACCTGCATTCCTTACTGGAAAGAGTTGTGTTGCAGTTGGATTGCACATCATTATCTAGTGCTGACTAAATATTGATGTGTTATAGCAGTTTATTTTTAAGCTGCTCAGAATGAATCCCCAGCCAGTGTAAATTGGCCCACTTTTAAGGCAACAGAGTGAAGCTGATTTATACCAGCTGAGGCTGTGTCCTTATGCCCTGTTAAAAGCTCAAACTATTAGTAAAAATTAGTAAAGAACAGGGCAAAAATTATGAACCCAGGCAATATTTTTTTTCCTATTTTTTAACAGAAAAGAAATACAGTGATCTTATTTCAAGACTACACCAAAGATTCAGTAGTATTGTAAAATGTATACAAATATCTCATAGCTAGTATTTAGACTAAGAGGTAGATGTCATTCTAGGAATAGTAGAGTGTGGAATGATGCTAATGGCAGTTGCTAAATACATCTATTTGCCTGTTATGCAGGACACAAAGGAGGGTTATAGCAATGGCAACCACAAGAAGGCTTACAATATTATTTTCTTCTTTTGCTATTCTATGTTATCTGTCTTCCGGTGCATTCCTTCTAGAAGGTTATGATGGAAAAGTGGTGAGAAGTAATAAGATCAGTAACACAAAACTTCACGTTTTCAGAACCTTAGCTTTATCATTAAAGGTATCCTCTGTACTTTGACGGAAGCATTTTGTACTTACAATTTAAGATTACCTGGCGTTACTGAGCAAGTAGTGGAAATTCCAGGTGAGGTGATTCAGCAAAACAGGGGTCAGAAGAATGCAGCTTGCTCTCTCTCTTTCTCTGCTGTTCATGCTAAAAATATCAGGGCATATGGCAGCATTTTTCAGCATCTTAACATACTAGGCTCCCTTGAGGACAGAAAAAAAAGAGGAAACTTGTGCTGTTGAGCTAGAAATAGATTACAGAACAGTGTTGCCTGATATAGAGTGTGCTGGCAGCAGAGCCATTAGCGGAGTCAGTGTCTTACTTTGCCTAAAGGTGTTTCAGTGATATTTAATGGGCCTCAAAGAAATGGAAAGCAAAGCTAGTGAGAATGAGTGGTATAAGCAGTTTTATAAATTAGTTATCATTGCAAGTAGAGGAATTACACATATTGCATTAAGATATCCGCTGCTTGTATATGTACCTTCCAGTTTTTCCTTGTGACTGCTAGGGGTCATCCATTCCCCTGCTTGAAATAATCAAAATGCATATTATAATTACACGGTTTTCCAATATCCATACAAAGCAAGTACAAGATACTTACATGTAAGTACACTGTATTTACCTATATTTTTGCATAGTTTTTAGTGTGTACTTTGTGCCACTTAATAAAAAGCATTACTCATATTGTTGTTGTTTGTTTTTCTCTGTTAGCTTATTCAATTAACATTGAAGTAGCTGGATTTTTGGTATGTTCATCACAGATTACCAGTTCCTAGGAGTGTAAAGATTAGACACTTGGAGGAGTCTGGATAAGCGGTGGGGAAAGCTGCAGTGTGAACATGAAGTTTTAAATCACCTCCTTAATTAAGAAATGCAATATCAGATTTACGGTGCTAATTTAATAAACTTACCTTTAATTTGAATGGAATTGTAAAGGTAAGAACTCCGTTTTCCTTTTGGTAACACTTTACAGTAAGTGGCACTAAATTACACTATAACTGCTATGTTACAGGGAATTACATGTAACTACACTGTAACTGTTGAAATAGCTACTGTACATGTGCGTACACGGTAACTTCAGTGCTGTTACAATCATGAATTACATAATTACAGATGATTCTGTCCTTTCTTTTCATTGAAATAGTTATATATATTATACTGTAATGAAAACACACAAGATGTTAACTTTCATGTCTTTTAGAAAAGTTGGTTTTCTTCATGTATTCCTTTACAGAGGGAGTCTCAGTGCAAGACGAACCATCCTTAAGTAATGTGGAAACTTTCAAAACTTTCAAAGTGTTCTAGCTTAAATTCTGAGCCTCAAGTTAGACTTCATGTTCCTTAAACTGTTTCTTGGTTTGTCAGATGACACTAAAAGAGTGGGAGGATGCACCCCTTGTCTTCTGATGCACCGCTTCCTTGTTCAAATCATGAGAATGTTCTTGAAGCATAAAAAAAAAAATAATCTACATCAAAAAGTTTAAAAATAATCAGCAACCATCACTGTAAACAGTACACTGGCAGAAACCAGCTACCTGGTCTCAAGAAAACTACTCTGCAAGTGTGTGTGTGAGGATGCCACACACATTTTAGCGAAGGCGGTTCCCATTCAGAGCCTCCATTTTACACATTCGCTGGATACCTCACACCATAATCAAAGTGGTATTTCAGAATGGGATCTTGGACAAAGGGAATGGATGACTGGCTTTTAGCCTGCTGAATGTCATTAGCATTTAGCCATGGTTCTGCTTACAAAAAAGAGGGATGCCTCTTTACACCTAGCGTAATAATTTAAACCTGTGAAGACCAGACAGGCCCACAAAGTGCTATCCAGGTAGAATGCTTGGTGTGGATTTTATCAGACCTGCTTTGCAGAGATGCAAGGGACATCAGCAGGTACAAGATGGAAGATCAATTATGTTAAATATGAACACATGTGAGAAGTTTTAATTGAAAACCGGTGAAATAATCTATTTTAACCATATAACTTAGATCTCTTTTTGCAAAGCTTGAATGCTGTTTTGATGCCACTAGAGAAAATGGTTTGAAATGGTTACCCCAAGAGCAATCCTGCTTTTGAAGGTCCTACCTGACCTTGGTTAGGCAATGGGTCAAGAACCAATCCTACTATTCAAGCAAGCTGGAGTTAGGAAGAATGAAAAAAGGCATAAAAAGCACACTGGTAGGGAATTCCACTTAAACAAATAAGGCCCTCGTCCAGGGAAGCACTTATTTTTAAGCATATGAATAGTGCCTTACAGTCCAATGGAACTTCTCCCACACCTGAAGCTGAGCATGTGCTTAAATGTTAAGTTGAACTGGGCCCCAGGTCCTGAAATAAAGCCTTGTCGTATGTGATACTGTATTGTAGCTAATGTAACTTACTGTTGTGACAAGAACCCATATTTTTGGTATTAAACTAAATTACTTCCTTTGCCAGCCTTTTTCATGTGTATGTTTTGAAAGACATGAATATCTTGTAAACCTATACTAGTTTTCAATGTGTCTAGTAGCACCTACCTGGTTCTCTCAAACTACCATATTATATTAACATATTATTGCATTTTTCCACAGATGGGTATGGAATGAACTGTAAAAACAAGCATGCAATCACATCAATGCAGACTTATTTCTTTAAAATGTCATACTGTATATGATTTATTATGTTAACACTCAACCACATCATATTATTTATGTCTGTATATTTTGAAAAAAGTGCTGCTTTGATTGACGTCACCCTTTTTTCTTAGAAATTAACAAGATAAATGTTTCAACAAAAACAATTAAAATACTCTAATATTGTCCTTAAAAGGTTTATACTCTTCTGATAAATAATCTGACACAGCACCTTTATCTTCCATTTTACCATACTACATGATGTCATATTCCAAACTCTCCCTTCCCCACACAAAAATAAAATCCTTTACAGCAGACCATCATGCTTTTAGGCTTCACAAGTACAGCAACCAGAGAGAAATACTCTTTTGTCAAAGGTGCAAAACTTAGGAGCAAGACAAGCTCCGGCTAGACTAACTTGCGTTCTCCAGTGTAAAATAATTTCCAAGAGCTGTTATGGCAACCTTTTTATTTCATTGGAAGAGGAAATAAGCCGATGGGCTTACAGTGTTTTGTTGTCATATTTAAGAGCATGTGATTTTTCAGCTGTCAATTACACAAAAAATTTCAGAAATAATCCAAACAGAGACTTTCACTGTGGAGCTAAAAGCATGGCAGGAATTCTCTATCATTCACGGTGACATAAGTTTGTACCTCACAAAATGCATAGACAGGAATTTAATATAAAGAATTAGTCCATTTACTGTATACACAAAACATATATCTTTTGTTTTAACACTTCTATTTTTTCTTTTTTTTTTTTTTTCTTTTTTTCTGTTTTTTTTTTGGCAAACCAACATAGAGAAGCAGCTCCGGAACTGCCAAATTAAACATCGAGAATTTTAGCAACTCAACAGTATTTTTTAAGGATAGTAATCAAATGTGGTTGTAATTTAAAACCTGAGGCTGTGCACTGGTTGTTAGCTTAAAACTACCTTTCCATATAACATTGTGCTTCCATTGTATAACAAAGAGAAAATTAACAAGAACTAGAAAAGTTTGCTGCTGAACAGTGCTAGGACATACAGACAAAAAAATACTAATACATGTTATCTACTTAGAATATTGACTTGAGTCATATCTAAAGGGATATAATGGACATTAGAAAATGCTTACTTGTGACTGACTTAGCTACTGCCAAAAAAGTTAAATATGTATCAAATAATGTTTAATTGAATTTATTATATGCACTATATACAGATACTAAAATGCCTTGCAGTTGTGCCCCATGAACACTTCAAATTTGAGTAGGCAGGTGAGTTCATGTGAAGCAATAAATTATAAAAACAGAAATTACTCAGATCTCTAAACTTTGCGAACCCAGAAAGCATTAAAAGGGCAGGACAAATTTGTTTCAAATGAAGCACTATTCTCTAACTTTGCAGTATCTTTATAGCTATTCAGCACGTTTTTACCACTGAAACATGGCACTGTTGTCAAGGTACCATTTAAAACATAACAAAACAAAGCAAAGCAAAACAAAATATTCAGTGGACTGATAGTTTTGTTCTACCAAATCCAAGCATACAAGAAACTATACTAGAAAGATTTCAGTTTGTGTTTCCTAGGGCATATGTTTCAAAAACAAGTTGCTTTTTGAATTATAGATAGACATGTATAAAACATCCTTTGTAAACCTCTAATCTTAGACTTAACATTTTATGTCAGTAAATTAGGTCCTTACCTAACAGTATTTGTTATGAATATTGTTCTATGCCATACTAGTAGGGACATGATAAAAGAAAAGTGAAAAAGCAGAAAGCTGCGTAACATTTAAAAATGTAGAAAACTTGGATTAAGATGATGATTAACATTGTTAAGGCTGTATATTCAAGCACTGTATGTTAAGAGAGCAGTGGATATGAATTTTAGGCAATAAGAAATGTCCTGCTTTACGCATGATACTGTAATTATAGAATGATGATGTCAACAGCTGATTGTTGGCATAAACTGGCTACTTATAGCAGGTATGTGAGTTAATAAAGATAGCAGAAGATGGCAGAAATGAATTCTGAGAAATGATAGCCAGTTTTCTCCAGCAGTCAGCCTGATAAGCAAAACTTCAAGATTCTAGCTCTGCATCTAAATGAAATACTCTTTTTTCTCCTCTGCATTGACTTGGCTGCCTTCTGCATTGATAATGGCTGTGTCGGCATCAGGTGCATCTTCAGCTCCTTTTGCTTCATTTGTTAAATATGTTCCTATAGAAATCAATACAACAAAAAAGAAGAAACAAAAGAAAGATTAACATCTTTTTTAGCTTTACGCTGCATTATAGGAAGTACATTTCTAACGATGCTCCAATTTCTTCATGAATGGACAAATATTTTACACAATTTTAGTACACATCATACTGGTATGCTCAACTTTCTAATTTCTCTAAGAAATACCTACATTATTAATACTGACAATGCACTTGCACAAATTTGAGTATATCTACAATAAATTAAGGAAATCTTTTAATAAAAATCCACTTTATCTAACTTGAGTAATATGCAATATATTTTGCAATCATAGAATAAATGATAAAATCTTGGTTAGTTCATGGAACAGCTACCCATAAAAAATAAACCAGCTTTGAAGACTTACATATTCATAAATGCTTATTTTTTTTTAAAATGGACATTGATTATTTCTGTATTTGTATTTTTTCACGATTGTATCTATACTTTAATTTTACAGTAATTTCCAAGAATTATAAAATTGAGGTAGTTTTATTAACTGTACTGACTCACATTATACTATCACAGATATTTTTATGCTCAGGATATGAATAAAAATCATTGTGTACAATAGTCAGCTTTCCCTTTGTGTAAAGCATTGTTTATATTGGTGTAAGACGTGCGTGTGTTCATTCAGGGAAGTAAAACAGAAGAAACACACTTTCACTGGCTCATTAAAAAAATCTTGGTTTTCCCCTGCACAATTCAATCAACTTAAAACGATGTTTTTATCAGCTTATGTCTGCTAGCCATATGATTATCCTATCTAAAATAAGTTTTAATGAGTTAATACCAGCACTAATCCTCTCTTCATTATTTTTTCTTTTTTTTTGGTGGTGGAAAGGAGGGAATCAACTGAGTTTTTACAACTGGTCTGCAAGCCATTCAGAGGTTAAATCTCAAGAAATGATTTTGGAATTAAATGGGTCAAAATAGGATCACAGAGAAATTTAGTCAGAAGTCAGAGTCACTCCATCCCTGTCATCTCTAATCGGGATTGAAAACGAAAGGGGTAGAATTCTTAAGGTGAAATCTCTGAATAAAGCAAAGCTTGGCCCAAGAATGAAACCCGTATTCCAGTGGGATCATTGGTAAAAGAGTCACTGATCTGAAAACTTGCCACTGGCTTCTAGTATTATCTTGCAAACACATCCTTAAAATATTGGCACAATTTATTAAAATGAAAATTCTTGTTCACTAAATGTATATATATTGTGCTGAGTTGATATACTAGTGAAAACTATGAGATTGTGTAATCAAGTATCTAGAGCTAAGGGCTAAAATGAAAGGGCAATTTTATGTCTGTCTCTCTGACTTATGATATGACCCTGGGCATGTAATTCCTTTGCCTTAGCCAGTCCACTGGAAAACTGGGTGAAATTCAGGGACTTCACTCATGACTGGACTATGAACTGAGCTTTCTTATCCAAATCAATTAGCAGATGAGGGAAGGCGAAAGGGAAGAGCACTCCCAGGTGAAATCATGCCTTGCTTCCGGAAGTAACTGGACTTCCACTAGATCTGTCTTACCTTTATGTCTTGCCAGGTATCGACCAAGGAGAATTATAGAACATAGCGTTACAAAGACAACTACAGCCACTATTCCTCCTATAAGAGCATGATCAGGTCCGGTCTGTCCAGCCAAAGCATTTGGATCTAGAGGGAGAAGAAAAAGCAAACGCGGTCCTACACAGACAAAAAATGACAGGAAAATTCACAATACCAAGTTTTATACTGATCATCCTGAAAATAGGGCATTTCCCTCTTTAATATTCAGCATGGTTATTCCCACTTTTACGACCAGTATCTTATCAACAACATAGTGCTGCTTGTATTCCCAGATTGTTAAAGCCCTGAGGACATCACAGTTATGAAAAATATTACCTTATTCTTCTTTGGCAGAGGTTATTAAATGGGAAAGGTTTCTGATTTTGTCCTCACCATTTTACCATTGAAAACCTGGCCATAGCTATTTATAGCAGGAAAAACAAGGAACTGAGAATTGGGGATCAGATAGCATCAGCAGAATAGTGTCTGCATAATACATAATTTATAGAACTGATTCTCAGTGGGGATCCCTTATATATTCTCTTCCTCTCATTCCTATCCTATTGCACCAGAAATAAAAAGGCAGATAAAGTGCAGCCGTGCAAAGTTCCTCTGCACATGGCTGAGTCTGCATGAATTTGGTCAGATAAAGGCATCAGGCAACCTGAAAGATCATCATTCATTCTCAAGCATCAGTTTGTGAATTTACTGTGAATACTCAATTAACGCCCAATGTGAGCAAGCAGTAATAGATATAACAATGTATAAGCAGGTTCGTTTTACTAACTCTGTGCAGAGTGCTAGGAATACTGCCAGATTCAAGCTTTCTGTGCTGGTCATTTGCCTGTTCTGTTGCCTGGTGCTTCACAAAAGTTGGAAAGAGGCAATCATGAGAAATGGTACTACTTAGGGGTGAGTAATTCTCTGGAGCTTTTGAACAATGAACCAGCAACCTATGACTGTTGACTCACCTGAAATATGCAAAAGAAGGTAAAAATTCAATCTAAGGATCATGGTAAGATTTCTATTTTAATGAAAATGCCTCTGCTACAAAGTAATAGTAATTCTCTGAAGATGCTATTAGCATGTACTGTATGTTGCGATCAGTCTACTCTTACTGCTTCAAGGGCATTTCCCCTGTAGGAGCTGTTTATATTCTACAAATAGTTTGCAAACAACTTCTTTGCTTTGCAAAAGGGAAAGGCAGGAAAAAAATATTTGCACAGAAAAGAGGGCAAGTCTGTAAAGATGATAGATGGGCCTCTGATAATGCCAAGGAGGTGTGATTCCATGATACCATTATTACATTCTGCTGACCCGGATCACTGTATAACAGTAAGATGTATAGATATACCTGCATACACACAAGTATACGTAAATATAATGTTATATAGATGAAATAAAAGAATCATGTTTTCCCCTCCTTTTGTAAACTCTCAGGCATACGGAAACTACGCTTTCAGGTTTGCTGGAGCACAGAGCATTATGGCCACTGTTAGAGATACAGTTCTGCTCTTAACAGTCACTGAACCCATCAGGCATGGCTTTGTCACTTATTGCTGGCTTTCTGAGCTCCCGCATCTTTCTCTTCTGGCTGTTAAGAGGACTCTGGGGAAGCTGGCCACAGCATGTCCATGGACATAATGGCAAACAGTAGGTATTGGCCTCAAAAAAGCTGGAAATACCTCATACAGTCAGCTGTGCCTGCCCCCTCTTCCATCTCCATGAACCTCCTGGCATGGTGTTACTATTGGTAGCCCTATACTGAGTACACAGAATCAGTCCAAGGGGACATTGGGCCTATTTTGGTGATTAAAAATGACCCTGAGTTCTGTGTGCCAGCAGCCTCGCAGGGAAAAGCAAGACGGCTGAAGTCTTGCCTCCCCAAGGCGAGAGCTCGGAGAGCACAGCCATCCTTTCCCACCCCTCACAGAGGCTCTGTTTTCCGAGGGGAGTAAGGAGGAGGTGACTGCTCGCTTGAGAAAATGTAAGGTGACAGCTTGCTGCAGGATTGTCAGCCTGCTTGAGCCATCTAGCAAATTCCTCTTTCTGTGGTGCCTGTAGTAACGTTGCTGTAAACCTCCTCCCTACAGGAAAAAGGCAGCACCCACTTGGGCACTAAGGAGCAGCTGATGTCCCTAAGTGCTGTGTGTGACCTGCAGGAGATACTCTTCCCCAACACTGGGCCAGGAGCAGCATGAACATGTTTTCCCACTAAAAGCTAACTCCTGCTACTATATTAGCAGTAAAATTAAAGAACGAAAGGAGGTACTTTAAGGGATAATATACTTTCTGATGCAGAGTATAATCCAGAGAAGGGTTAGTACAGCACTTTATCTAGAGGCATTTTTTGAAAAGCTGGTTGCAGTGTACAGCCTTAGCTCAATACCCAGATTTACAACATATCTCCTCTGTGAGCTTTAATAAATATTATAGATAAAAATCCTCACAATACACTGAGATGAATATGCTTCTGTGTTTTATCCTTAGGTGATTTCCTATATATAGCTACTCACTCCTCCTCTGATGTACCTGATGTGACAACATGTAGTGACCTAAAGCCAGCAAAAATACGTTTCCCACCTATTGGTGTGGATTAATAAGATTCTACTGCTGCTACAGGTTGAAATTTTTAACTCTAAAATCTATTTAGGTATTCATGGGATTGCAAAGTTAGTATTGTATTTCTGTTATATCTCTTAACCTTGGTATGGAAACCAGATTATATTGATAAGTATTGCTAGACAAGTTCCACGGAAAGACTTGTACATGACCTAGTGCCATTATGTTACCACTGAACATTTTATTTATTAAAAAGAAAAAAAGGAAAGGAAGGAGAGGAAGGAAGAGGTGGAAAGGAAGGAAATAAAGATCCTCAAAAGTGGCCAACATTTTCTTGGGAAACAAGCATTCTTTCATCTCAAAATGGAAATCTGTACAACATAAATAATATTCTGAACAGGAAGTGCACCTCATAGAAATATTCTCCTCATAGAAAAATAATGTTAGCATTAAATATAAATATGCTCTACATTATGCATACAGAGTAATGCACTATACTTTTGCCTTTCATGAAATGACCTAAGCCCCATGAGTGAATTATAGATCTGGGGCTATCTATCATCTTATAAATAATTACTATGTCAAAATGTGCCTCAACAGTATCTGAAAGATAGAAATACAAGGGCTTGGAAACTATGCCATTTTGTGTTTTAGGTATTTGTACAGTGAACATGTATAATTATTCAAGTGTTCTGGGCATTTGTATTAGCAACTCCCATTAAGTTCCTGAAAGTGCTAAGTGTGTATTTGGGCACTGACCACTTCACAGTTTGTTTTCCAAAAAATTGAACAGTTTTCAGATCATTTTTAGATTCCCATTATAAGTTTCACGGGCTTTATCAGGTAAATCCTATCCTGCCACACACATAACATCAGCAAATGAAATCTTAAGTATGCAATTGTGCAACAAATACTTATAATCCAACTCCTCCATTAAAAAAAAAAACATAATTAGTCTGTTCCTGTTTTAAATATAGACTGTTTTTTACTGCATGAGCACAGGCAGCTACAGTAGTCACAGCCTGAAACAATGAAATTAAAATTTTTGTAATCAGACTAGATCTTCAAAGATCAGTTCTGTTTATTTTATCCTTTGATGAGAGTAAGGAAATCTTATAACAAGATAATGACACAAAAGATCATAATTATCTTTTGTTTGTTTTTGTCCTAAATTTGGAAGCCTCTTCAAAATACTGATTGCTGATGCTGTATAGTTGCACCCATTTTCAGCTTCTGGGATTTGCCTGTTACTGTTTGTTCACAAACCTACAGAGATAACACATTTAAAATGACTAAGAGGAAAAAAATGTATCACTCATTAAGAAATGAAATACATCAAATAAATCCTAGACCTATTAAATAAGTAGATATGTGCTTTTTATCACCAGCTGACAAAGTTTCAATGTAGAATATTTTTATATGAATTCACACGTTATTTAAGCAGAGAAATTTTTGAACAGTTTTTCATGCATTTGCATAAAGTATATGTTAATTAGTCATCTAATTTCATTTTCTTCCTGCATAAGTTTCCTTCTTATTTATGCATAGTTGACTTGACTGAGCAGGCTGCAGGAAAGGGTCAGATAACCCTTTCCTGAGCAAAGGGAGAACAAGAACATTTGTGAATGTTGAAATGGTATATTTTAGGGAATGTATACTCAAGTAGTCCTTTTTATTGCAGAATGTTATTTATGTGTATTTTTGGCACAGGTGCTGAAGTTTTAAAAAAATTACTCTGAGCGTGAGGTGTACCTGCATTTGAGGCATTCAAAATAATAACTTGTTTTGATCATTTCTACAAAAATAAAAATTGGAAATAAAGGTCCTAATTTGCTGTGAAGCCTAAATAGCATTCACAACATGAAGACGTATTAAGCAGATGTATTATTCATAAATTACTGTTCCTTAAGGCTGGGAAAAGAACAGGGATGTCCCATTTCTCAGACAAGTACTGAAAGCACTAGCCTACAGTCACTTATACTGATTTCATGAAAAATCAATTGCTGAGGCAAAGTAGAACCGCTCCAGCAAGGGATCCTGGGGCATGGCTCCATGTTACAATTTATGTGGCAGTAAAATCTCTTCAAGTGACTCCTACTTCTTTCTCCATATTCAGGGACTTCTAATCACCCCCAGCACAACTTTCCAATCCTTCATATTTTGGCAAAAAACAATTATTTGAAGGGCCTGGGTCAAAATCAGATCAATTAAGCAGTGTGCATCTTAGGGTTGGGAAACTCAAAAAGCACAAAAATTGAACAAATTTCTTTGACATATTTGAAGGGCTATTGAATTGTTGCAGATGAGGGGAGAGTGAAAATTAGTAATGGAAGCCTGTGAACATTTCTGGAGAAACCACAAATGAGACAGCTAAATCTGCACTTCTTTTAAGTGCCTTAGCCAGAAGACAGCAAACTGCAAAAACTATGGGAAGCAAGTAGTTTTGGGTTTTGTGAAGTCCGCCAGTGAATGTAAGTTAAATTAGAAATATTACCCATTGAAATTTCTCTGCCATTCAGCCGAATTTCCTAAGGAGAGATAGATTGTGATCATGCTCTTTCACTCTGTCCAAATTACTTAAGAACCATGGATCCATTACACTGAGCTTTAAGAGACAGTAAAGATCTCAAGATTATTGCTTTCCTATAACTAACTTGAGAGGACAAGTTGCTGCAGGAGCTCAGACCTTATTAGATATCAGAGAACCTATAGTAAGGATGCTGTTAGAAAAACCCTGAAAGAGACAAAAGCTTCAGACAAAACCTGTGCCCAAGAATCCATTTTTCATTAGAAGTTTCTCTCCATTGTGAGACCTTTGGTGTCCAATGTGGCACAGATCCTGTTTGAAGCTTTTCACATGGTTAGGTGGCATTTCCAACAACTGAGCCCTTTCCAACTTTTTTCCTGTTCTCCCCATACCCTCTCTTTCTGCTTCTCTTCATTCTTGTCTCATAACAGGTCAGCTCACACTGCAGTATTTGTATAATTCAGTTAAAAAGGCAGTCAACCAAGAGGCACAATCTCATTGGAAACTAGACAAGATTTCTTTCTGCAGTTTATGGAACAAACTTGTTGTTTAATATATATTTCAGCTAATGAAACTTGACAGATTGAACAATAGAGTCCATGTAATTTTTAACTGTCCCACAAAAGTAAGCTTTGAAAAAATATTAAAAAAACCCCAAACCTCAATGATTTGTTTAACATCAGTAGGAGAAAAGATGAAAATAGGAATTAACTCACAATATGGATATGTGGTAGGACAGGAGTGATAGCTGACAAGCTATGTGCTTTAGGAAAAGCGGCAGCAGTGCTGTCTGTGATAAATGTCGGTAAGTAGAATTTAAACATTTTAGCATCTTAATTTGGGCACCCCAGAGTTCAATTTCCCTTGCCTGGCCTGGAGTGCTGAAACAGGTACTTTTAATCTCATTTTGTAATATACTGCTAACCACTAAAATACATGTACGTGAAACTTGTGAAAGTATTGTTAAGGGGGAAAAGAAAGTTTCTGCACCTTCATTTAAATTGCAAAGAGTAGCTGCCCACAGGGTATGGTTGTGAAATTCATTGAAAATGTGTTTTGTTATTAACCAAGTCTGAACTTAAAATATGTGACAAGCTGCTTTTTCCTTCCATGCCTGAAGCAAGGAAGAACAAAACAGTGTACTAATATACAGCATATATAAACTGCTACTTTAATAGTAGAACATCATCAACCATAGAGAAGACAGGCAGAAAAAAAAGTTTACTTGTAAACCTTCAAAGGAATTGATAGCCTTTTCTTCCCATGTTATTTCAGTAGCACATTTGGCACATTTTGCCTCTAAGTGTTTTTTTTCACAGCACTGAATTATACATATATTCCTATTAAGAAGAGCCCACATCCCAGAAGGATAGAAGTCCCACACCAATGTTTCAGAAGCTGAACCTACAGCTCCTTTTGAGGAGTCCATGTTCTTCTCATGTATCTAAGACTTCTTTCAGTGGAGAGAAAAACCCAAACATCTTCTGATGTGTATTTGTAAGGAGGTGGTCGTTGCCAAAGGTAAATAAAAACACTGTCCATACCTATTTATTTTGTAAATGTATTTTTTGCAATGCTAACAAGAGAACTGTATACCTACAATGTTAAGACAAAAACTTTAACAATATTTTTCAGGGTCCTTAGGGCCTTGTTCCAGATTTTGTGCCTTGTGTCATTGACATAGTTTTTTTAAAGTTTTTTTTTCTTTCCTTTTTTTTCTTAATGTTCCTTTAAAAGCTCCAGTTTCCTGAAGGGAACAGTTCCTCTAATTAGAGCACATAAAAGACTTTTCGTATTGACAACATTATATTTTTGTCCATCAATAGACTCATTAATTGCTTCAGACTTTGTCTTAGGAAAAAAGAACTAAAATCTTCAAATTTTTGCCTTCATCCTATTTTCTGTAGAGGATAATTAAGTCAATTCAGGGTTTGAAGAAATACTTGCAGCTTGTCCAGCTATAACTTCTAGCTACTGAAACAGGAGACTGTAAGGAAAGAGACAAGTGGCACAGATGACTAGAATTTCCCTGTTAAGTTTCTCTCCCCAAAGGAGTCAACTGTGGGCTGCAGCAACAGGCAGGTGATGACTTAACTCGGCTTCCAGCATTTTAATTTCTTGTCTTCTTCTGAGGTTCCAGAATGCTCAGTGCCTTCATTGCAGAAAACAAAAGCAAGCAGATTGAAGTTTGGAAATTTCAGCCTATTAAATACTTTAAAAAAAGAAAAAGACAGTAAAAATGAAAAGGAAGAACCCATCCCTACCTACCTAGAAAACCAAGATGCCTGACTTCCTACTTTGTGAGAAAAAACACATTTAATGTGTCATCTTTCCTCTGATGACTTTCCATTAATGAATATAGGAGGATCCCTGCTCTTCTTGGTTTTCTTCATCAAAAAAAAAAGTACAGGCACCAGCTGGAGTAGGTGTGTGTGCGTGCATGCACAATGCCTTTTTCTGTCATCAGAATCATCAGAAGCTAATTATCTATACAAATAATGAACCATTCTCTAATTAACACAGAGACTGGAGATGCCAATGTACTCTTCTGCTCCCTTCCTTGTAGTACTTTATAGTTGTGGCTTTTGGTCACTTCCTACAGATTTTGATTTACTAGAGAGAATATGAACATCATTGTGTGGGAAGGGAGTGTGGAGCATGTGCTCAGCAAAGTTTTCTGAACATAGGCATCTACTGCTGCCTGCCATCACAGGGGTTGGGGCCAGGCACTCAGGTGGTCTTTGGCAGTCTTATCTTTCATATACCATGAGGAAGCATCACATTATCACCACAACTGCACATCATGAACTATGATGAGATTGCTAAGAGAGCAATCGCTCAAAGCATTTAAGGAAGTTTTTCTGCTAACATTAAGGAAGTCCCAATAACTTAAGCCCACTAGAAAGTAGTATAAATGTTTCCACTGTGACTTTTTCGCCACTTTGTTTTTACACTATCTGTTATACAAACTCCCTCACAGACTGATCATCAGAGCTAATCAGTACCACTGCAGAGCTCGAATAACAAATACCACCTCAAGTAAGCAGTGCAAGAAAGACATGCTTTCAGCTGAGAAATAGCATGAAACAAAAGGAGAACTTCAGCGAAATGTAGAGATAGAATCAAAGGTGTTCCCAGTGGCAGAAGCTAGGGAGGAGAAGGCTTTCTTCTGAGCAAAGCAGAGCCACAGACATAAAGTTAGCTGAGAACACGTATGGTTGTATAAGGATCAGAGAGGCATGAACGGATTCACAGTTGCACAAGGTACATTGTACTGAATATGTTCATGAGAGTTTTAAAACCAAGAAGGGTGGCTTTAATTTAATTGAAGAACAGCTCTAATTAAAACTTACTCTGTGGTGGAAGAAAACCTATTGTTCAAATGAATTCTTTATGCTTGTCATACTAATTTTTTCTTACCAAATCAGATTAGAATAATTATAAGCCTATAATGACATCAAAACACCCCAGTAAACCAGCCACTTACAGCCAGAATCTGACACCTTATTCATGCTGAATAGCAATTTAATATGTTGTGGGATTACTCAGTATGAGTAATTGTAACAGAATTTCTTCTTTGGCAGCTAATAACATATTTTATCTGTCAATATATCTCTAGAACATTAGCCAGGCATACTTGTGGTTAGGGTAACTGATCCAAAAGAGGCTGTTGACTTACCCAGCTCATCTCAGAAACAGAGATATGAGAGATATTAGCAGAGACAATCTGTTGTAAGCACACAGTAACAGAAGAGTAAATTATTGATAGGAAGGTGAGAACCCTTGTTAATATGTGAGGCATCTTTTATAGCTGTTTTAATTAGGGCATAAAATCTTATGTAAATTCTTTGGGACAATGGCAATATCCATTAGTGAAGTATCTGTCCAAGCAATAAAACTACCTTCAATTTGTCTGAATTTTTGCCTGTGGTTTAATTGAATGCTATCCATTTTTTATGCCAACTCTGTACTAATGGAAGCAACAATATTTTCCCCATTTAATAACGACATGCTTGATGGAATTCAATATCTTAACCAAATTCTCCTCTGGGAACATTAAGACTTTGTTGTTTTCAGATGCCTTAAAGTTAAATACCATCCAGCTATTAGTAAGAGAATGTTTGCTCTTAATGCCATTGATCGGTAATGGATTTGCTAAGAATAAGGTTGATCTTTGCTTTTCTAAAGGCTTTTTGTATTCATAAAAAAAATAAAGCTACACAGTTTTTGGTTTATGGGCCTATTTTTTTTAACTTGGCAGCATGCATTCATTTCCAGCTGCACTCATAATCTCTACTGTCAACACCACTAGCTGCAGTACATCCGGATTCTACCAAGGGGGTCACATCCACACCAGTTTGTAACTGACAGACTCATTTCCTACCTTCTCTTGACACACCAATGAAGACTGAAAAAATCAGAGGTCCACTGTAATTATTATGTATATTTCAGATTAAGTAAATGTGATAAAAGCCTCCATCTGGCTGTTGATCAAACGTGCAGAGGCAGGCTGATTTTCAGTGACATATTACAATATGTCTCTTGTAACAGTCCCTTATGCCATCCTGTGAATTACTTACATTTGGGATTACTTGACTATGGCAGACAGAAATATTACTCACTGCTTAAGTGCTGCCTACTGGGAGTATGGGAGACACAGTCTAATCTTAAAGTTGTTAAGCAAGGCATTAAGAAATAATGGGGCCATGTTTATTTTACTAAATGCCAATTGTGCTTCCACTATTTGAAGATGGCAGACCCAATTTAATAGTAGCCTGAGCCTGTTCCTGATGCTGGAAAGCTGTAAAAAATCTAACGCTGGGGAAAAAAGTGTAACTGGTGTGCTGGAACAGTTCTTAAAGAGAACTTTAAAAATCAGAAAAGTCCTGCAAAACATGTCAATAGCTTCAAACTATATTCTATCTGCTGAAAAAATGCTGGCCTTTCTCTGAATTGAAATTCAGAGATTCAGGGCCTTTCATTAAAGAAAAATCCCAACCAGCTACCTGAAAAAGAAACAATAGAAATTTCAAGGGAAGTATATAAAATAATGCTGCCATTTCTCCATTACTTTACACTTCTCCTTGCAGTGGTGGTTGCAACGTGTGGAGAGACAAAATTTACTACATTATTGAAGGTCTTTTAAAAAACTTATGGTAAGAAAGGCTGAGGAAAAATATGTGTGGGGTATTCACAGAGCAACTAACTGTGGTTACAAGGGCTGTTCTTTCTTATGATTTAGAGCTCCTCGAGGTTTACAACTCACAGAAGAACAACAAAATTAATTCAAAATTGAAAATACCAGTGCTATTTTTAAAAAAGACAAATCTCCTCCCATAGCCAAACTATGGATATTTCTGGTCTACAGTATCACATTTGTCCTTCTGTTGAACATTCATTCTGCCCAGAAAGTGTACCAGGAAACTCTGTGTAAACCAAGGTGCTGACTAGCAAAGAGAGATTTGACCCTTTGAATTTGGCCCTTTGAAGGCCCAGCAGAAAGCCCTTGTTGCTCTATAGCTCTTAAGAAGACAGCATCTTTGTACTGCAGTGGTTAAAATCAGTTTCCTTCTAGCCATAGCTCTGGAAAACATTCTTGGAAACATTCATTAGCCTGGAAAACATCTCATGGCATTTTTTGTTCTAGAAATATTCTTTTCATCTCCTATTTGATCACTCCAACAAGTAACTTTCCCTTCCTTTCCCTATCTAGTTCATATTCTGTTTTAACTGCATGCGACCTTCCATATAATGCCTTCACCCTAAATTGTCTCATTAGCCTACATCACTTGGCATTCACTCTTACTTAACTGAAGTGGTTCGTTAAATGACATTTCCTCTTAAAAGGTCTCTAAAAACTTAGTTGTCTCTTTAGGAAAGCATGAACATAAAATGTGAAAGCTAAAAACAACATTCTAAACAAAGCCGGAATTAAGACAACTCTTCCAAATGTCACTGCTGAGCAACTTTTCTTTATCTCTTTCCTTCTTCCCTACCTTCCTAGTAAGTCTGTTCCCTTTACATTACAGCCATGAACATGATGTTTCTCTCCGAATTATTCTGTGTGCTTAAATCAATTGAAAATAAAGATGCACTCCAAAAATGTCATTCTAATCATTATGAGATTCTGTTCAATGCAGGTTTTGTTAGTCAGCAAAATTTTAGTTCTGACTATCTCACTAACATCTCTAACAATATCATTCCCAACATGAAGCTAGTAGATAATACATTCAGCTGAAAAACAGATTCTTTCTGAAAAGTTGAGCATATGACGCCAAATGTGGACAGATATTTCAAGCTTTCTGGTGTTGCAGCTCTTAATTCAGTAAAACAAGTAAGTATGCAACAAAAGGGACTAAGAACAGGATTAAGTGCTTTTGCTGAGTTGGAACTGGACTGTTAGATCCCAGCTTCAGTTTACTAGATGCTGGCTACCAAAGGAGACACAGATAAGCTAAAGAAGGAGCTAGAACTCCTTTAGCTGTAAGAAGCAGTGTTTTTAGCCTTCCTTGCCCTCTGGAAAGCTTTGGCAAGCTGCTCCTCCTCCTGCGGAGGTGAGATTCATGAATTCAGAGCCCATTGCGACAGCTTCTCTCTGACACCAGCATGTCTGGGTCTAGCGCCAGAAGCAGCAGCGAGCCCGCAGGGCTGGGCAGCGCATAATCAGAGAGTCCCCCTTGCTGATAGCAGCCTCTCATCAAAGCGCTGCTCTTGTCACCTGGGCCAAGGAGGCAGCATGTGGCTTGTTCCTGCAAAATCTATTTCAGTACTTAAGGTGGGAAGGTTTTTTTACACATTGCAGTCTAGCAAAATCATAAAACTGTACCCTTGCTCTGCCTAGTGACTTAGTCTGCTCACAACAACATGTAAAGCCTAAATGTTGGTGAGGTGTCCCTCCAGGACACCACACTAGTGACATCCCTTGAGATGGAAGGTTAGTTTTTCCAGGGATAAGCATGGTAAATCAGGTTTAAATCCTTGCCATGCAACAAATACCTGCATGTGCGCTTTGGCAAAGTGTTTTCTTTATCTGTGCTTCAGTTGCCCTAAAATAAATTGAGACTCATGAACAATGTATAATCTTGACTCATAAAATGACTCATAGAAGAATGAATGATTCTGAGATACTGCAGTAGTAGGGGTAAGGGAGGTACTTCACCTGTCCTTACAAAATAATATTATATATATAGTATTTTAAAACATTTGAAATTGAACTTTTGTGGGTTTAATTTTTACTAAGCTTTTGTTGAATATATTTTTTGTTCTTTGGATAAAAGGAAAATGAGCATCTGTTATTATGTGTTTGCATAATGAAGAAACTAATAGCTGGATGCCTTTATTTCCAAGAGATGAGACTGAACAAGATATACTTACACAGCTACATTACAAAAGTAATTCACACCAGATAATTGATGAAGATAAAAATAAAGAGAAACATGGAAATAAGCCAGAAATAGGATGAATCTACTTCTGGATTACGGAAACAATCAGAGAAGTATTAGGGATGTTGTTAAACATTGTTAAACAGGTTGACATGAACCCTTGGGTTCATAAATAACCTTGAATTTAACAGGAAAAGTTGTTCCATTTTAATAATTGAAAATGTATGTCAGATGATATAAGAAGGGAGCACAGGTTTAATGTTCAAAAAAAATTAAAAAGTATAGTCTGCTGTCTTCAGTTTTCTTTTTCATCCCAGTAAAGTCTACTTTCTCATAAGTGCTAATAATTCATGCATTACAATTAAAATTAGAAAATTATGATTAAAACTTCGTTATAGTTTTCGTTACAATATTTTCCTAAAACTTCAGGGGAGCATTTAAAAGTTAGTTCCTTTATGTGTATGTTAATCAAATGCAACAATACAGTTTGGACCTTTAAAACTACATGAAGCAAGCAAACCTGATCTAGCTGTCAAGGTTTCAGTGAATGGCATTACAAGGTAATCGTACCATTTTTGCGACAACTGAGCAACAAAAACAGTCACAACTATCGCAATAAAAGACCCATAAAATATTACTGTGTGTACAGGTACGGTGACTTCTCTTAATAACTTTAGTAACTGTTCCAAGACATGAACATGTTAGATATTTCAAGGAATATTTGTGCCTTTCATTGCTGTCACAGTGTCTAAGAGGTTAAATCTTCATGGTACTCTAAACTAGAATTGTTTCAAATGCTGCCATGACCATTCAAATATAAGTCCTAATATGACATATTTCACATATGTTAAGCATGAAAATCCTGGTGAATGATACACAAAAATAAAAAAGAGCAGAAGATTCATATCCTGCAGAGGACAACTAGTTAGTAGCTGCCCACACTCATAGACAGTAAGGGTGAACAACATGGTTGGGGGCTGGAACACAAAAAGTATGAGGGGATGCTCAGAGAATTAAATTTTTTCAGTCTTAAGAAGAGAGGGCTAAGGGAAGAAACATTATTGCTATCTTCAGCTCCTACATGGGAAGAAGAAGAAAAGATCGAGTCAGACTCTTATTAGAGGTGCGCAGAGGTGAGAGGCAATGGACACGAGCTGGAATATCAGAAATTCAAACTAGATATTACGAAATTCCTTTTCACCACAAGGATGGTCAGACACTGGAACAAGGTACCCAGGGATGCTATGGGTTCTCCATCATTGGACATACGTAAAACTCATCTGAACGTGGCCCTGAGAAACCTGATGTATGGTGGATCAGCTCTAAGCTGGGCTTGGAACAGATGACCTCCAGAGGTCTCTTACCGCTTACATTATTCTACAATCCTAGGAAATGGGTCATAAGCCATGAAAATGAAGAATACATGGAAAAAACAGATAAAGATGTCTTCCAGATTTCTGCATCTTAAAATGAAGAGTTAATAATAAACCCGCATCCAGCTGATGGATGCTAAGATCCTACTATTTTTTTAAGATATACTACTGTTCTTTCTGTGGTGTCTTATATTGTTACCATCAATGTTATGTCCATATTGTCAAAAATTCAACAGGGTCTCCAATTACTTTTCTCCTGCCTTCTAGTAATGGACACATTTGAATCAGGGAGCAGGAGTTCACATAAAACCTTAGAAATTAGACCACAGAAAGCAGTTGCATGTTGGCAGAGGAAAACTCTATGTGATATAAAGGGCTTTGTCTTCCTCTAATAATTTTTTTTTTTCTTGAAATAAATCTTTTTTTTTATTTCTAAAACAGGGTCACAGCAGCCATTCTGAAAAAAAAAAAATATTCCCCACTAGATTAGTTCAGATAATGTTTTACAAAGCATTATACATAATAAGAATGTCAAAGATCAGCAAATTGTTCCAATGGACTTTCCATCAAATTATGTTTACAATTACTGAGAGGTTAGATTTGCAAAGAAATGAGCTGACATTTCAGCATTCTGTGGCAATTGCAGTATTTTCAGTCTAAGGATTTCAGTTTTATGGCCAGCTTGACAAAACTAGTGTAATTCTGTTTTTCTCAGGTATAGCTAAGTTTATTTATAGCAGGGTCAACTCATCTGAAATTTCTTGTATCTCTTTACTCACTAGAGAAATTGTCATGCAAGTAAAACCCTGGATGGTGTTGTTTTTCTGTAATAGCAGGGAGTAAGAACCAGCAACCACAGAAATTGCTTCTCTGCCTGTCAGACTTGATATTCAATGCACAAAACATTCCATAGATAAAAATATACTGCAGCTTATCTCCATGTAATACAGTGAGCATGCATCTTTCAAAGTACATTGTAGGCCCCAACACAGCAGGGGCTCTGATGGGACTACCACGTGGAAGCTCTCATCCAACAGTCTGACAACTAAATATATGGTCCAAATCTTCTCCACAAACCTGAGGCGATAAAATCCTGCTGCAAAAATTCTGATGTGAAATCTCCCTCCATCCCCAAATTCTGTGCGGAAACATTCTGGAGTGCATCAGCCATCTCTCTTTTCTTCCTGCTCCCCCCATTCCCTTTCTCTTTCGTAATTTGACTTCAAGGAGAGGAAAAATTCTCAGAAAATCTGCTAATGATAAGAGTGATCAGACACTGGAACAGGCTGTCCAGGGAGGTGGTTGAGTCACCATCCTTGGATGAGTTTAAGAGTCGCTTAGATGTGGTGTTGAGGCATATGGTGTAGAGAAGACCTTTGTACAGTAGGGTATATGGTTGGACTCGATGATCCCAAGGGTCTTTTCCAACCTAGATGATTTTTTGATTCTATGATTCTATATTTAGGAGTGTGCTTCCTTATAGTTTTCTGTGTCTTCCACAGCTCTAGAACCATCCTTCTTCTCTGTTACTTTTTCATGAAAGATGCTCATACAGCTTCAACAAAGCTGTCATTTAAAATTAATTCTCCGGTGCCACAAGCATGTACATAAATCCTCTTATTGCCTTGCTATTGTGTTGTTATTAATTCCTGCTATTGCTTTGGAAATTAAGAAGTTTTCCTTGTCCCAAAACTAGGTTCCATGAGACCTCTTGCATCTTTTTGTATTCAAGGTTACCATGTGCTCAGGATGAGAACCAAATGCACATTTAAATATTTCTAATATATCTTGAGTCAAATTTGAGCAACGAAGTCTTGAAGTGTGTTCACAAAAGCATGGCTTAAGTCATTTATAGGACAGCGAGACAAATGTGTGCCTGAGGAACACACCTTTGGATAACTAACATGCTGTAGTGTGCATGCCTAGAGGTAGCATTGTTTTGGCTGAACTTATCATCTATGTGCCTGCTTGCCCCATAAATTTGTTTTAAATTCACAAAGTAGGTGTCTCTAGCCCTAAGCTGCCTGAGGGCCCAATTGATTTGTTTTACCTCAAGAACGTTAAATACACACTTGAAAACACTGAATTGAAATCAAATTGTACTACCCACAGACAATTTTATTCAAGATGCAACATGAAGAGGAGCAGAATCATTATGTCTCACTAGGGATGTGGAGATTAACAGGGAATATTAAAATAAATACAATTCTGGCATGCATGAAAGAGGGTGAAACCCCATGAAAATCCTAAGGACATCACCACAACAAAATGGAATGCCATGGCCATGACTACCTTTGTACAATGAGACAGAAATTAAGTCAAGTCCCTGGAAGCTGATAGTCATGTTATCTGAGAGGTAGGGTTCTGTGACGTTAATTCAAGAAAGCACCTCTTTTGAATTGAATTGTCTTGGAGCACAGGTACAGTGAACACACGAGTTATGGTACCCAAAGAACAGCTTGAAATGTCTAATTCAGTACTGATCTCCTCTGCTATAGCTGACTGCTTAACATCATGCACTGAGTGTTGGATTTCCTCTTCTTTGGCCTTGTTCTCTGCTGACTAGGTGTCCCTAGAAAGGCAAATTCCTTCTAGTCAAAAAACTCAGAAGATGGATGCAGCGACACATCTCTCATCTCCCTTTCATGCATGAGCAAATATATGCTGACCAGCAATGGTATGATTTGGCCCTGGGCATGATCAAAATGTCCCAGCATTCCTAACAAGATATAAACTACTTTCAGCTGGGTCATTCCTCAACAACGCTTCCTCTATGAATGAACTGCAACGCTCTATTTGAATACATCATATATGAAGGATGTGGTGTCACTAACATGTTCTGCTACTTACAGTAAAGATCAGTTTGATTCCTGGCTGTATGTTCAATAGAATACAGACATTCAGTTAAAATCTCTCTCCATCTTGCATCTCTTCAGAGATGTACTTCTGACAGGGCAGTTGATTAGAACATAATGTTTTTAAGCACATTTACATTTAGTTGATAGGGTGCATTGCTCATTTACGTTCATGACTATCCAGTTTAAACAATTCCATTTTAGCATCTTATGACAGGAATTTATAATTCATTGACTAATTTTCTACACTGTTAACGTTTTTATGGGAACATAGAAGAAAGTAATGTATGGGAAATCTTTTGAAGTTTTCTTCTCAGCTCGGCTTTTTTTACAGATTTTTTTTTTCTAGTTATTAAAAGAAAAGTTTTAGAAGCTAAGAAACATGGTTAAATGTATACCCATATCCTGGTTTGAGGTAAAACAGAACCAATTCTCTGTTCAGGAATTTCACTTTTTAGCTGGGCCTCTTCTAACTCTCTGAAATTAACAGCATATTGTTCAGAAACTGCTCACTATCACAGTGATAAGGCCTGATTATGCCAACGAATGGTATGCGGAGAGGTTCTTGCTTATACTTATTGCTATAGCAACCAAGGTCAGCTAACTTCATTATTTGCCCCGTTAGAGGGTCAAAACCAGAAAAACACAGAAGGGTCACACCTGTGGGGAAGAGCGGACAGGACAGGGGACTAAAAACTGACCAACAGGGTATTCCATCCCATCTGCATCATGCTCAGTATAAAAGCTGAGGGATCAAAGGATCACCCCTCTTTCTTCAATGACCAACATCTGAGGAGCACCCTGACTGTTCGTCTGCCTTTGATCCCGATCCGAGCATTCCTGACTCCAGATCCGGAATCCAGCTCCTGTCCGTCGCTGAGTCCAGTCTGGGACTATTCCCTGTGCCTGCTGGTGATGCGATCATCATTCTGGGAGCTTGATATGGTTTTGTATATACTGTATACCTTCTTCTTATTATTATTTTTTTTCATTATTTATTAATATTTTCATTAAAGTAGTTTATTTTTTTTCTAAACTCATAAATATCTTTATCTTTTCCTCTCCTCTTTTTGGAGAGGGAGAGGGGAGAGGCCATTCTGATTGGCCAATCCATCCAAAACCAGGACAATCACATTGTCTAGTGTTGTTAAGATTTGTTCTTTGAAACGTCTGCTTTTCAAGCTTTATTTACCTGTCCGGTGATAGACAAATTACTGCAAGATTTTTTTTGCCAGAAGAGATGTCTGTCATTTCACAGAACAGATGCAGAGGAAAGAAGTTGACTTGCCTTTTTGTGAAATATGCTGGAAACAAAAGTTGCCCAAACAAAACAAATGTTTTGGTTTTCCATTATGTCCATAAAGAACTACACCAACCCTTCAAATAAATACTATCATGATTGAGGCCCTCATCAGAAGCTTAACCATAAACAGTTTAACATTGTGCATGCTTCACGCTTGCTTTACTTCAGTATCCAAGGATGCAGACTTTCTCCCATCTGAATCAACACACCTTTCAAGCTTTTAAATATTTTAAACAACTTAAAACTACTGCTAAGGGGTGTTGGCTGATAGACATGTTTCTCAGACAATACAGACTACTTCCAGGACCTTCTTGGTGTGCAATGTGGTCAAAGATGTGTTTCTTCTTAATACAAAGAATACAGAAAATACTCTGAAAAGCACTGAACAGGTATTTATCTCATGCATATATTTTTGTCTTGGCCTGGCATGTATTTAAACACAGTATTATCGGGAAGACTTCTTGAACCAGTTTTATTATCTTTAATAGAAATCTGTGCCATTATCTCAGAACGGAGAACAAACTCGAGGAATTACGTGCAGCCTGGTGGCAGTTCTTTCCTGGTGGGAAAGAACAACACTTATGCTGGAATGTTGGCAGCAGCCAAGCCCAAGCAGCAGAATTTCAGGAAGGATAATATTTATTATTTCAAATCGCACATTTTGACATAATGCTTTTTTATGGACTGGTGATTTTTTAGATACGAGACCAGCTTTATAATCAGTTATTGCAGAAATCCTTGTTTAAAAGATGACACGTGAAGGACAATATTAAAAAACTGAATATTTAGTCCATAGACTCATACACAGAAACAGATACTGAGGGAACTGCTAGAGAAAGTCTCTCCTTTTAACTCCCAGTTCTTAGAATCTGACTTCAAATAATTCCACCTCTTCATATGCCAACAGCAATATAGGATGACACTGAGGATTATCTGAGGAGTAAAATACCATACAGTGTAAGAATTTCAGAGTACTGTCCTTTAAAGAAGTAACAATGTGTATGTGATCCATGACACGTCAAGAGTACCAGTTCAGGGGGCTGCTTAAAGAGAAGAAAATGAATGTTGTGAAACGCTCCAATACAACACTTCGAAATGTCTCATATGCGCCTTTTGAGAAAACATAAAAAATGGTGGCTGTGATTGCTTTCTGTAGCTGACAACAGCATTTTGATAGCAAATCTTTCTTTTTTTGAGGTAGAACCTGTGTGAAACAAGCAGCTGTGCATCAAAACTGAAGAAATCTCTTCTTCCAAAGAGCTACAAGAAAGACCTGAGACATAAAAGGACTGATAATTATAACAGCACAAACATAACGAGCTCTGACTGTAATTGATGGTGAGTTGAACTATTCTTTCAAATCAAAAAATCAAACTTCATTTTCAACATGTTTAGGGAGTGTTATTTCAGTGCTAACATTTTAATAGTGTTTTTATACCTAAATTGTACAGGAACCTTTTATTCCCACAACACCCTGAAAACTAGATGACTCATTTCAATAGGTTACGCCTTGTGAAACATTTTAAACAAACTTGAAAATCAATTATAACAAAAGAGATGTTACGCTGGTTGTGGAAATTTTGGTAAAAGAAAAGCCATGCTTTTCTTTACAGCATGATGTGCCTGTTAAAATCTTTGATACAAGAACATAAACAAGATACTTTAAGAGATTTTAAAGAAACAGAAGTGACTGGAAAGACTGGGAAAGGGGGGGAAAGAATTTGCTCTATGAACAAAAAACTTCTTTCCTTCCATTTTTCCCATAAACAACGGGAACACTTTATGAACACTTTTTTCATAAACAATTTGGAATCATAAAGATGCAGCCATGGTCTCTGAATTGTGGTAATTCCTACATGACAGAATGCTCTAAAATTCAGCAGCAGTTTCTGTGCCTGTGGATTAAACCAACCAGGACCAAGAAAAAGTAATGGGTACATTTCTTCTCTCTATGTGATAGGGATGGGGAAAGGAAAGACAGATTATCAGAGATTCCTTAAAAGAATAATGAATTAAAACGAGCATGCCCTTCTCTTAGTTATTGCTGTTATTATTAGTAGTAGAGGTAGGAGTACGAGTTTTATCTTACGTATATATTTCTCTCTATCATTCAGCAAAATTAGAATTAGTGTTATAAACTGGTCTTGTGCTTTTTTCCTCCAAATGCTGCCTCTTTACACACCATTTAAAAGAAACTGCAAGGGATTCTTTAAATAGTGACAGGAAATAAGATACAACTTTCTCTGGATTGCACTATTGCCCATTTCTATGCTTATGGCATTGAAAAACAGATGCATACCACCAGTGAAACAAAATATGTGCTTGTATATCCCTATGCATCTTTGATTTTCTATTTGAACACCACTAAAGGAGAGACTGAGATTTAGGAAGTTCTCCTGTTTCCTTGGTGTGCAAAATTCAGCCTGCTTGTGCACAGAACTGCTGGGTCTCTCCCTCACATTTTGAGAGCTGCCCCCGCCTAATAGGGAACCAGATCTGAACTTTGTCCTGTTCATCAGCCATAACACTTAAAACATCAATGGCACAACCAAGGTCATGGGTTCTGCTTCATATTTTGCGTGTCTTCCTAAGTATTTAATGTTATCAAAAAGAGGATGCAAAGACATGAAATAACATCCTCTTTGAGAAGAGTAAGGATGGGAATATCTACAATGGTGAAACTCAGCCCCTATTAAGTCAACAGGAAACTTCAACTAGGAAAACCAGATTTCAAGCCAGAATATTAGCCAATGCTCTATTCACTATTGTATGATTAGGAAAAAACAGATGGGCAAACAATACATATTTTAGAATGTTTCTCCCTTTTTTCCTTCTCTTTCCCCAATTAGTTGGTTGCTTTGCTGTTGCTAAATTCCTTTTGTTTTCAAAGAATCTCTTTTTCTGTCCATTGAAGCAAAACTGAGGAAAAGTAGTGAGAAAATGATGGAGCAACTAGGCAGGTAAAATCCTTGTAAATCCTACTCCAAACTGCTTAATATTCTGAATCCCCACTTCTGGGAGATGAAAACCCTGTTGGCATAGACTGAGTTGCACTGGTTTCTGAGCAGGAAGAGTTTACTGTAGATTTGGAAGCTTGACTTATAAAAAGGAAAGAAAGTGCAAGAAATTAAGATTCCTCTGTCATGCTTGGGTTTTCTACAACACAAGCCTCTCTGATAAGCAGAAATATAAACAAACAGAAATTAGAAGCATTAGAAGTGGTCACAAACTGCTGAAGGTCTTCATTTAATTAGTATTCAAACTACTAGCAAACCATCTAGCTCATTTTGATTCATTATGAAACATTACTGGAGAAACAGAAAAATAACATAATTCCTAATGATTAAGACTGCCATTATGTATATTTGTATAGGCATCAGATTCTTTTCAAGTTGTTGGGACCAAGCCAGGATTCCAATTTTTGCCTGAAGCAGGCAAGAGACTGCTGACATGAAACTTTAACATCCCTATTGCAAACAAAAGTATGCCTTAAGTGAGTATGCTGAGTTCAATTGCCTGAATATACACACAGAGGCAGTCTTCTCTGCATCATCTACTGGAACAGAAGCGCTGTTATATGTTTGCTATATATTCTTTAACATACTTCAAGCATCTTATGTATTACTCCAGTTGTAGCACTATAGCTGTAGTATCACTTTTTTTTTTTTTTCTTTAGTAAAAGAAGATATAATTAGTATATACTTTACAGATGGGCCAGGAATCACCTCTATATATTCTTCAACTACCTACCCACCCTAACTCCCCCAAACAATCCAAACCTGAATGTTCCCTCACATATTCAATGTAACATGCACGATTTTTGATACATAGAGTTACTAGGTTAGGCTCACAAGGCTTGAGTGCTGTAAGCTACTGTTATACAACAACCTTCACCAATGCGTAGTAGCAAGGAGCCTGCTCAGGGTATGTAAAACTAGATCATTTGGATGAAAATGTCTACACAGATCATTAACTTCTACTTGTTGATGCCTTTCTAATTGTTTCCAGTGATTCTTCTCTCACTCATAAATGGGTGAGTATTGATAAAGGAGAGTAAAATCTGTGTGCTTTTAAATTTCCAGGGCTAAAAGTCATGTTTCTGATTTATGACTGGATATTAATTAACTGTGCTTTCTTCTACTAAGTATCAGAGGGAGCAGGGTGGACTGACCAGGATACATATCCTTTTAGTAGCGAGAGTTTCACACCCAGCATTTCAGTACAAGTGGAAATTGAAAATGGCATGCTAGTAAGTGACAAGCACTGCAGTAGTTTCATTGCTGCGCTGCAGCAGGGTTACAGCTTGGAACCTAGAGAGGATTATGCCTCTCCTTGCTCTCTGTGGGAAGAACCAGGACACAGCTTCAGCTGGGTGCCAGTTTCCAGTGCTTACTCTTTCAAGACAATAAGCTATAAGAGCTCTGTTGATGCACCTCAGGTCTGAACAGCACCATCTTTGCTACATGATCTTTCTATGAGTGCTCCTGAACATGAAAATCAGTCTGAATTTTACATATATCACCAGAAGCAAAAAGGCCAATGAAAAGCCTCTGATTCCATAGCTCTTTTTCCCAAGGCAAAAAAACCCCAACCAACACACCACAAAGCCTCACCATATTAATTATTTTCTTTAATCCACTATATAAGATCCTTATTTTTCTGCCTTCATTTATGGATTTTGTAACTTCTGAATATAGAAACGTGGGGATTTTTGGTGGGAAAGACAATGGATAGGTATAAAATAGTCACAATGTATTTAATGCTCATATAAAACTACCCTCATTGGTACTACACTCAAATTTAGATTTGTGTAATGATCACCAACTTACTCTGATTTTGTAAGAACTATACCAAATATTTTACTTATGTTTGCTGTGGTAAATGGACTCTGATATAGATAGCAGCATATTTACATGGTTTGTATATCAGTAAGGTTTTAACAGCAAATTATACTACTAGAAGATTTAGCTTAACTACATTGGATTAAGGTAGAGGGTTATAATAGTTGTGATTTTATCATCTTGAAATTTTTAGTATTTTTACCCATGGTTTTAAAATCTGAATTTGTATTAGCCCTCTATATGCTTTATGTTTCCTATTCCTACCATTATAATAACATAATGGTCTTTAGGTTACCCCTACTACTTTGTTTAATTGTAGAACCATTGCTGATATTACAACCTTGAGTCACCCATACGATATTTCTTTACACATACACGGTATTTGAGACTTGTAGGTTTATAGTACTGCTATTGCCCATTAGGTTGACATTCATTTTACGATGAATTCACACAGTATCTGGCCATGGAGAAACATTATTTTTTCCCTAATAACAGTAAGAGTCACATCCGATGAGCATTCTCTGTGTTATGGTATCTTTTTTCTGATAAATTACATTATATAAGAGGATGAGTAAATGCCTTTTTCATCGGTAATTTGTATTTGCATTATCAGGAAGGAGGAAAACTCGTAACTTGGGTTTTATGATTTTATAATTTAATTGAAACTGTGGGACTTCGCAATAAAAAGTTTAAATACGTAATTCATCTTGTTAAAATGTGTTACATCACTATTATTTATGACAATAATGGGAGAATGAAGCTGCACTCTCAAGCATCTCCATCGCCTTCATGACCATTAGACTTTTTTGGGCCTACTTACAAATAAAATCTTAAATTTAGGGAAGAAACTTGCAAATTTTGTAACAGTTAAAGAAAACACACTTGATTCAAAAGCATCCTCCAGGAAAGCGCATAGTACTTTACTGTTATGAGTATATGCATAATAAGTTGCCCATTTACTTTTATGTTTTCAGGGTTGAGGCCTAATTAAAATACACCATGGCACCTTTAAAAAATGTTTTTCAGTGTCAAAAAGTTCAGTATTTGCTGTTTTTCACAAGCCTTCAAACTCAGCCCTGTCTTAGTCTTTAAATTCTACACAGGTAGATAAATGTAACTTTGTAAAAATAATCTTTCAAAGCATTATAGACTACTTAAACAATCTACCTTTACTAGTTTATAGCAAGAGAGATGCCAATTGAAACTGTAACTGCTTTTTCTTTTTACCAGACAATAAGAGAGGAATGTTTTTGGTTTAGATTTCCAAACAAACTATGTACTCAAATCACAGATATGTTTTCCAGGTACAGCTAGAGCCACAATGGGCAGGATAACAAAAATGCTCCCATGTTGCATGAAGGCATTTCTCCAGCAGACTTTGTTTCTCCCTGTTAAACCACATTTTTCCAAAAAATTATAGGAAGTCTCTTCTAAAACTAGCACAAGTCAATACAAATTTCTGAATGGCCTGTTCATGAGAAGAACAGGGACATGGTAGTTCTTGAAAATCTTGATGATTTGTGTAATGATCGCTGACTTGGTCTGATTTTGTAAGATTTGTGTCAAATTAGTTTTACCTATGTTTACTGTGGTAAGTGAACTCTGATACGGGGAGCAATATATTTACATTGTTTGTACATCAGAAAGTTTTAATAGTAAATTATATTCTTAGAAGATTTAGCTTGACTAAAATAGATTAAACTAGAAGGATATTAACAGTTCTGATCTAGTCATAGAATCATACAATCACAAAACTGTCTAGATTGGAAGGGACCATTAAGATCATCGAATCCAACCATTAACCCAACACTGCCAAAACCACCACTAAACCATGTCCCTAAGCACCACGTCTACCCGTCTTTTAAACACCTCCAGGAACAGTGATTCAACCACTTCCCTGGGTAGCCTGTTCCAATGCTTGATAACCCTTTCGGTGAAGAAATTTTTCCTAATATCCAATCTAAACATCCCCTGGAGCAACTTGATGCCATTTCCTCGTGTCTTATCACTTGTTACTTGGGAGAAGAGACGAACCTTCACGTCTCTACAACCTCCTTTCAGGTAGTTCTAGAAAACAATAAGGTCTCCTCTCAGCCTTCTTTTTTCCAGGTTAAACAACCCCAGTTCCCTCAGCTTCTCCTCATAATTATCTAGTATTTTAGTATTTTTATTTGTGGTTATTAAATTAATATATTCAAATTTACTTTCCTTAACATTGCAACAAAAATATCCTTGTAGTCTACAGTTATCTTAGTCAATAACCTAACAGTTATAAAGACCCATTTTGATTTAACAATTTTATTATTTTTAATAATAATTAAAGCTATGATATAAGGTTGGTATTCTTTTATTCATTTAAACGACAATCAATTTTGCAATATTTTTCCTGTGCAGAAAAATCTTAGAACATAGGAATAGGTGTAGTAGATCAGAAAACATCACAATCTAGTCTAATTTCATTTACAACCAGATAAAAAATGGAATATGTAAAGTTCCCCTTGTTCACTTACCCATTTTCCAACTCCAGAGTCTAGAAACTTTCTGCGTTGGTGACTGTATTCACGTCGTTCACTTTTTTCATGTCATTTCTAATTTAATTTAACTGCTACCACCTCTCTTTCCAGCTATGTCTTTCCCAAGCTGAAGAGTGCTAGTCTGTTTAATCTCTCTTAGCACAAACACCGTTTTCAAACACCAGCCATACTTCCCACATTTTTTTTCTCATTTCTATAGTATCTTTTTTATGCCGGATAACCAGAACATCATGCAGTCTTTCTGTTGCAGAGGTGAGGTATTAAGCATGTAAGGCACACTATAAGGTGCACTATTTAAGGTTCACCATAGATTTATGCACTGACATGGCAATGATTTCTATTTGGGTTTCTTACTCCTCTTCTTTTGGTGCCACCATTTTACCTGCCTTTCTGTACTGTCACTGAATCTTGACATGTTTTCAAAGAACTATCTGCAATGATCCACAATGTCTTTACAAAGCATTATCAGCAGCTCATTCAGACCTCACATTCACTGTTCAAGTGTGTACAGTTGCTTTGGTTTTCTAGAACCAACGCATCACTCACACTTATCACTTTTACTATTTTCATTAGATTGTTTCTGCAACTGTGCATTGCTATTCTACAAAATTTCTAAGTTAGTTAAATGTCACGTGCCCATAACAGTCATGTCTTTTTGTTCAGGGGCCTCTCCCTGCACAGTGCAGTCCGGCTCTTCCTCCTCTCTCTGCCTGGCAGTTGTCCTCTCTCTCCCCAGCAAAATGCAAGAGCACTGTGGGGTCAAATGACTGTCAATGACACAGCAGGGCCCTATGACTTGTTTCTTGGTAGTGAAATAATTAATAGCACTTCAGATAGCAAACAAAAGACTTTAGTACTATTCGCAGTCTTGAATTATCTCAAGTTATTTTACAAGCGGCTTGTGAAAATAGCAGTACTGGGCAGGAGGGGTAAGGGCGAATTATCCCCTTAGTACGTGAAGGAAAAATACACATAATCTCTAGCAGACTTCTATAACTACTCTGACACTGAAAATTATAAATCTTTCATAATTTTATCATAAAAGTGATTTCAAAGGTTATGTGAATTGCAAAGTAATAATGTATTTTTTGTTAAATACTACATAAAAGATTTGTGAAATGGGAATGGGGACTGTTCACCATATGAGCACATAGTTTTAATTTATTTTAAATTTCTGTCATAAAAATACAGTTATACTATTGCTGTCTAGTAGCAGTAATATTTAGCATTATCTACTATGGTACTGCAGATGTTCAGATATATATTTTGAAAACAAGTCAAAATTTGAAATCCTATTACTTTTTTGTTCTTTGAAGCAGGTTCTATGGACACTTCAGACAGAATTCAGGTCTTATCTTAATATTCACACCTTATCAAAGTTGTGAAGTGTTACGTAAAATGAGCAAATAGAGTAAATGCTTGATAAGTGCATAACAATATAAATGCTTTAACCTTATCATGAAAATTATTTATCTATAATAACACAGACTGAGTGCCAAGAAAAAAGAACAAACCAAAAACCTCATTTTTTTCTACTTGTCTCAGTGTGCAACGAATAAGTGAAAAAAAAAATCAAATTAATGGAATATTTGGGCATGATTACGAAGCAGTGCCTGTTACACAACCTTCCAAGTAAACTTTCTTAACTGAAGGTCAAAGAACAGTGTTTAGCCCTAATGTTAAATATGGTCCTAATCTCCCAAAGACACACATGCATTTGACTTAAAAAACAGATGTAGCTTCCCTGATTTCCATGGGATTGCTCATAACGCACAAAGTGTGCAGGGAAGTTTTTGCAGGATCAGGCTGATATCTACAGCCTGATTAATGACATTTGTCCACAAGACAAGAAATCGCAGATCATAGGAAGGCACCTATCAAAGTGCTGATGTTAACAACATACTGCATGATTATTTAGTCACAAACAAATTCAATTAACATGCAATTGTAATGTATGCTTAATGTTATGCAAAAGTGATGAAAAGTTCTTAAGATTTCACTACAGGCCTGACACAAAGATACCAGCTATAAAATTTAGACTGAATAACACTGCTGGATTGCAAGCCCTATTCCTTCTATTGCTTTTGCCCTACTATGTATGTAAGTAGTGCTTCCAATGCAGCACAGAGCTGCTGCTGATACATCATTTTGGTTTTGATTGCTGAAAGAATAGCTGTGGAATGCAGTCAGGATTAGTTCACATTCCTGTAATGGTTAGCGGTCATCATGCATTTTATGGCAATTATTGCCACAGTCTTAAAAAACCCACTTTTTTCAGTGCTATATACCTTTATTTCTACGTTTTCATCTGTATTTTTCTTTCACTAAGATACAGATAATGCAAAGACAGTAATTAATGCTCATGAAATATCAGAGGATAAAACTGAGATCTTAAGATACAAGATGTTGATAGACAGAATAAATGTATTGACAAAGGTCAATTAATTAAAAACTAAATAAAGAACAGGCTTTTTTGACAGAAAATAAATAATCTGGGGAAATTCCAACACATTTACTACATTCACTAATAAATAAATGGTCCACAGTTATTTTTGACCAAGATCTGAAGCTAGAAGTTACGTTTTAGTTGTTGTTCAGGATGAATAAAACTGATTTTTGGAACTTTCAACTAACCAAGACTGACTCTGAGAACATCTGACTGCCATTTTCATTTCTCCCCTTTCCAGAAGACTTCATTTACAATACTGTTAATATTGCAATATGGCTAAGAAAACCTGCACTTTTCCAACATTAGTCTTTTGAACACAGTATAAATTATCATCTACCAACACATATAAAGAGAATTAAAATAGTTGGTTTTTTTATATGCCCATATACAGAAGGAATCCAGCAACAGATGGGGAAACATATGACTGTAACACTTCTAAATGTTTGTGTGTCTTTTTTTTAAATCACACTATATTATTTCACAACTTGAATCCTTTGATTATAATTTCTTTGGAAGGAAAGATTACCTAGATTTTTATGTGTGATATTAAATATAAAACTTAGGTCTCTTCAGGAACCTATCTAAAGTGGAAGTTTGTGAGTTCTAGTGCAACATCTGGTATCTGCTGTGACTACCATGATATAAATCTTAAGGAAGGATAGGATAGGATAGGATAGGATAGGATAGGATAGGATAGGATAGGATAGGATAGGATAGGATAGGATAGGATAGTCAAGGTGGAAGGAACCTACAACAATCATCTAGTCCAGCTGCCTGACTACATCAGGGCTGACAAATAGTTAAAGAATTTTATTAAGAGCATTGTCCAAATCCTCTTAAACACCTCCCCTGGTGCAGCTTTGAACCATTCCCACATGTCCTACCACTGGATACCAGGGAGAAGAGATCAGCACCTCCCACTCCATGTCCCCTCCTCAGGAAGCTGTAGAGAACAATGACGTTGCCCCTCAGCCTCCTTTTCTTCACACTAGACAGACCCAGAGTTGTTAGCCACTCCTCAATTTGATGAATTAATGTCAATTCTAAGACTCTGAATGAATACAGCAATTTAAATATGGCCATATCCAAAATACTTCCCCAAGTAAATTACTTCCTTTTTAAAATCAGGTAATCAATAATAAAAGTGCTATTAAAAAAAAATGTGTGATAATAAAAAAAAGTGTGATAGAGAAATATAAGCCTGAAATAGACTACAATAGGAAACTTGGAGAGGTTACTATGCACAGAAGATTCCAGTGAATACGAAGCCACTCATTTTCTTTCATTTCTCCAGCTTTGTTTCTCCTATTGCCTTCCTCAACCATCTGTTTGGCCAATGACGGACCTATTCAGTTTGAGAAACCTGTGATTTTAAACACTCATTAAAAGTTTACTCTGTGTTCTCTGTGAAAGCAAGAAGAAATACCTGCACCATTCTGTAGCCATCAAGTCAAAAGAGAGAGAAGGATTTAAGACATGTCCAATCCTAAAAAACCCTAATCAGATGATTCCTGAATGGAATGAAGACTGTGTTGTGTATGATTCTGTTTAAAGCACATGCTAGCTGATGAGCATGCTTAATTTTCATTTACACTGAGATAAAAAATGTGATTTAGGCTTGTGCTTGAATACAGAACTAAGCTCGAGTGTTGTCATGCATCCACCATAGAGTCAGAATTCTTCACACAATGTTTTAATATGTTCAGATTTTTAAAGTTGTTCAGACAGACTAGAAATTGGGACAGTATAAAGAGAGTTAGTATACTGTAATATAAGACAACTCAGATACATTTTAAACAGTAAAAAAAGGGCAAAAAAAAAAATCCTGAAAGTATTTGAGCAGCATTAACAACCAAAACCCTAGAATCTGCTCTTTGTGTTCTGTCTTCAGAACAGATAGATTAACAGTTCGTCACTTTTTTAATAAAACAGACACATTAGAAAAGGTATTTTAGACTGACCTATGTGTTCTTCTTATTATGAACGTTACTTATTCTGTTATTATATACAAGTGCATGCAAACATTGTCTATAAAAACAGAAGAAAAAGTTTCCTGCCCTTTAACTTTCCTGATGTTCTTAATTTCTCCATAACATTGCAAATATACCAAGAGCAAGATGCTTTGCACTGCATACAACCCATCTATTTTATTATGGTGCTGAAGGCAACCATACACTACTCTGAATTTCTCTTGTGTATGAATTATTCCCCTAACTGTTTATTTGGTTGAGAAGGATTTAGAATTATGTAAAAATCCTACAGTTCACTCATATTTCATAATAAATTTAGAGAAGCACATTCTGCATGGGAAATCAAAACTAAAATCTCTGAGTGTCATAGCAGCAATTTGCAGCAAATTTTTCCACAGGAATTATTTGGTTAGAATTAGTGGATACTACTCAAAAGCACCAAGAAGTAAAAAAGCGTACACTTGAATCACATAAAAACAATTACCACACTTCCCCACAGCCATGCTATAATACAGGGGCCTACGATAACAATAACAACAAAAAAGTCCCATAGGGACTGGTAATCTATAAAACCACACACAAATTACTTGGCACAAGGTCTTGTGGTGGAGGAGAGCCAACCTGATTGTAATAAAAGACTAATTTCTTCTTAGCATTACTAATTCCAGAAATATTGGGAACAGATGCTTCGGAGATGAACTGGAAGCTCTGGAATCAAGCAACCCTTAAAAACTTAAAAAACCCAGGGCTGCTATTGTTTTGTAAAACACAATTTGTCTAAATAAAGAAAAAAAGAAAGAAAAAAAAAAAAGAAAAAAGAAAAAAAAAAAGAAAGATCTGACATATGGATGCCCACATACAATAGAACCCAGCGCTCACACTAACAGAACTGCATTGTAGGGGACAAACAAGTTCAGGACTGATGGCAGTAATTGTGCCAAAGAATTTCAGTGTGCCCAAGAATGTAATTCAGCCCAGGAACAGAGTGAATTTCTGCACTGGAGACAGTAATTGAGTCAAACTCAAACCTAAACATTAAAAATGTTCCTCTAAGGTCTGTATTGAAAACTACACCAAATGAAAAAAAAAAAAGTGGAAAGACTTTACATGTTAACCTTCTATGAAGTTCCATTCTCTAACAAATTAATATAGTCATAAAAGCTAGTTTCTGTCAAGTATGTCCAGGGACCTGGTCCAAAGTCAATGCTAAAGACCAATAAGGCACTTTGAATTAATTAAAAAGAAAGTTGTCTCTTCTCTGTAGGGTGTTGAATGCAGTTCATGACCTGATGTGTATACAATAGGGACTTGTTAGCCACAAGAAAAGAAGTATATAAAATAAATAGAATGGTTTCCTTAAATTGTCAATCTTCGGGATTTGTCAGTCTTGGGGATTTTTCCTTTTTTTTTTTTTTTTTTTTTTTTTTTTGACTACCCATAACATATTCCCATAAAGATTTATATTCTGGCCTTTGTTGCCCAGGATCCTTGTCTCTTACCCTTTATGCTGGAAAAGGAAATTGTATATTAACGTAAATTGCTACTCCTGATACTTCTTTCCCTTGACTGATGGTTTTCTATTACAGGCTTGCAAGAATTCAGGCTGGAAAGAAACCCAAGCATCTTGATTGAAAGGATTTAATACATTCTTTTCAAATTCATGCTATCTAAATCACAGCAGGATGACTTGTAATCAAAGTTTTTGAAAAAGAACATAAATTTGGGGAAAAGGAAAAGGCCATTCAGCCCATTGCAAGTCATCTTGGTTAACACAGTTCCTCCAGAATAGTATCTCCCTTCTTCTTTAATGACCCCAGTGCCTCCAATTCCAAACTTGGCTCAGTAGGCTATTGAAAAATTGTATTTCTCTTTGAGTGAAAAGTACTTCCTTGTGTTGGTTCTGAATTTCATTTTTTCAGTCACTTCCATTTGTGCTTTCCCGTTCAGTCTTTTATACTCAGCCAAACAGTGAGTCAAGTGTTATTGAATAAGGTTTTCCACCCTGTATTTCTCAGAGTAGATGAGTTTGTAATTCTCTCTTTCTCAATTTTTAGGATGAAAAAAATGAACTTGGCTGTGATTAGGTACAGCCATTTACGATACTGTATACTTCAAACCAGACTTCTGCTTCTTTCCACTCAGGTGTGGTTTAAGTTAAGCTTTTAAAACATTGGTATTCAATTTTTTTCTCTTCAGCTTTGTTGATTCTGCTTCTCTAAGACATGTCCAATTTAACAGCCACACTGCAGCAAAATATTAGCCTTGAAAGATTTTTGGTTCAGAATCCTAAATAATAGAACTACAGCAATGCTCCCTTTACGTTTCCAGTCTCTCTTCCTGTCTTAGTTGTAACACAGAAACCCTACTTTCACCCTACTTTCAGAAGCAAAGTGCAGCTGAGACACACACCGCCGTTGCAGTGGGCCCTGCATCTTCAGCATTTTGGCACAGTGTGCTGAGGTGTACAAGGCACATGCTTGGCATTCTGCTCCAGAAACACACCTGTGTGGTGCTGTTACTCAGTCCCTTCATCACTGTGTACACTGCGCATTGAAAATAACCCACATAAAGTAAGACGTCCCATAGAGGGGCCCCAGATGGGTCTGAGAGGAGACCCAGGCCAAGTGCTAAGCCATACTGGCGCTCCTCCTGAGGGAGCTACTCCTGGGAAATCCGCATACAAGCCACCCTCTCCAAGCACCATGGCACCCAGTTTTCTCCATGGTGTCGTCTCCAAAGTCAACACAGAACAGACACCCTAATGCTGCAAAAGAGAGGGACAGCTAGGAAATTGATTTCAATGCTTTGAAAAATGGTAAAATATTACCTTAAGAATACCCTTTTCTGCATTCACTGTCTGAATAAACTCACATGCAAAAATTAACAGGTCAGATTAAATCATCCCCAAAGTCAGTCTTTGTAGATTTTGCTTTTAATTTATTGTTCTGGGGAATCCTGTAGCTTTGAGTTTTGCCAAGGTCATCTTTCATCCAAAAAAAACCTTAATATAATTAGTATCAATTCTGTATTTTGTGAGGCTCACATTGGAAGTTATTAACTGTGTTTCAAGTGGAGTGTCAGAGAAACCAAGGGCAGAGAGAGTAATCTTTTCAGCTTCAAAGGCACAGTTGATGACTCTAGTTCACTGGTTAGTGAGAAGGACGTGCATTTTTTATTAAAGGTGTTAGCAATAAATTTGAAACTATAAGCACTTTTCTCTCTTTTTCTTTCCTTTGCTCATTTTTAGACCTTGTCGGCACCGTTTCAGTCTTTTTTTAACATCCCACATGACATTGGAACAGTTGCTTTAGTTGTCCTTGTTAACTGTAACGATACTTAGTTGTATACTTTTGCTTTTAACAGTGAAGCACTTCATCAGTATCCTGACAGCACAGAACTTGCCAAAATCTTCCTAATGCGGTAATGTCAGAAAAGAGGACCTTGGTTTTCACTGGTACTATCTTTAAATATCATAAATGTTTCTCTAAATACAACTATGTTAGCCTTGTGCTTTGATATAAATAGAGCAACAACGAAACATATTCAACAGAAACTATTTGCCTAATCTCTCCTTGTTAAATGTGTTTCATTTCCCTTAAAACTCATCATCAAAGATACTCTTGAAAACACCTTTAAAACAAATCAACCAAAAGATCCTAAAGAGCATAGATTCAATTCTTTCAAATGAAGTCCAACAACAATTTTGAAAGCATATTTACAGAGTCTTCGTTGCAATACTCACTTTTGAGAAGAAAATATAGACAGAATGAGAAGCCTTTTTACCGGAGAAAGGTTTAACAAGAATTAATGTATCATTGTTAACCTCAAAGACGGAGAAGCAAGGCTCAAATTTCTAACAATGAGGATAGTTAATTGCTGAAGAGAAATACCAAGGGAAATAGTGGCTTCTCCATTTCTTTAGGTCCTAAATTAAGTCTATATATGTTCTGGTGGTTGCTCTTTAGTAAAATAAATGTTTCTGTTCCTCATTATAAATCTATGAGAGTGGAATCTGTACATGAATTTAGGCTAACTGACCCAATGCGTCCCTCTGGATTTAGCAGATTACAGACTTTAATCTATGAATAACATACTAAACTACATATAGTCCCACTGAAAATTAATGAGCTTATGTATATGTAAGGTATTACATAGAAGAAAGGATATTACAGTCTTTTCTCCTGTAGAATAAATTCTTCACCATGTAAAGGAAATTCTTCACAAAACCGCAGGTCATTCTGAAGCTTATGGGGCACTGCAGACAACACTGACAATACATGAAAAATATTCTGTCTCTCTTTGGACTGGAAAAAGCCAGATTCATTCAAACCTCAAAACTACCTGTCAGCTAGATGGGATAAATTCATTTAACAAATTTGGAAACCAAACTGCTTGCAGAGCTGTAAATCCTTGATCCAAAAAGTCTCTCAAAATCAGTGGAATTCTGGCTTTTAAAGCAGTAAGTATGAATATCTAAATATTTTTATTACTATTATTTTGAAAGTCAGAAGATTATTAAGCATGACTGGAATAGGAAATTAGTATGAATAATATAGGTTTCATGTCTTGTTTACATCTGAGTACTAAAAATAACTACACACTAATAAAAAGTAGGAAATGTTCTGACTGAGGTCCCCTCTCAACTAGAGGTCAGATGAAAATGGTCAGTACGGTTACTGTCTTCAGTACATATTGTCTTCGATGTTATGCTTTACATAGAGGTGATGATACTGATGACTTCAGTCCTTCCCATGTACTTTTTTGAAAGGGTAGTGTTTCCTTGCAAGTTACACATGGAGGCTGGGTAGAAGGAGTGCTAAAACCCTATAGTCTGTGGCACCTGAGGGAAAGTCTCAGGATGAATTCAGAGCAAAGGACTTTCTTTGCAGACAGTGAAAATGTTTCCAGCAGAAGGGACTCTTAATTTGGAAAATCTCTTGTACTGCTAGCTTAGAATAAAGACTGTTAGACTGCATAATTCATATGCAGTAGAAAAAAAACACCAGTGTGATCAGAGCTCAGGTTAGGAATGTTTGAATTCCTGACACATTGCTGAAGGCTCTCTGGAACCCAGCTATATAATGGAATCTTTATCAGACCATCAACCAATTGTGATACTTATCTGTACAGCATTGCATTTTGGGTTAAGTGATAATCCATCAAGGCTGGAAATCATTGTGTACTTTTTAAGTTGCATACTTCATTACTGCAAGCTGACAGCTGGATGGATTTGTTAGCACTAGAAATATTTGTTCCAGACACAAAGACCAGGTTCCTAATATATGATATTATGATATTTCCTTTCTTTTCATGCACTCAGTGTGCCTATGTTGTAATCTATGTCTCGTTTATGATGTTCATTTACATGGCAAACTATTCAGAGTATGAAATCTATCTTTATTTGTTCCAGAACGCAACAGCCTCATTTCATGAATAAAATGACCAAATAACATTTAATAATGATGACAGTCTTCATCTTGTGGCTAGACTGCTTTAGTGCTATGCATGTTGACTACTTGAGGATTACTCTTGGATTGATATTACAACTATAAAGCATCTTTAAAAAGTATTTGAGAACTGGGAATTCCACACAGACAAACTTGGCTTTCATTTCGGTCGGCTCACAATATAAACCTCAGGCTATTTCCATTTTTTTAGCATGCAGAAATACGTTTTACATTTAGTTTCACAATGAAAAAATGCTTCCTTTCATAACCGCAATCTGACACTACTTACTGCCCTGTTGTCCTGTTTCTTCTGAGCCAACAGAAGACATCTTCTGTGGATGCAACAATATCCAAAATTCCTAACTTTAATTGCAAAACCTATAGTTTATTTTCAACTACGTTTGAACAGCCTCTTGTTTGAAGCTAGCATGATTGTAGTGATCTATGATCACCATCCATGTGAGCATGTACTCTTTGTCATGATTCTAATTCTCTGTGGATATACTTCCAAAGCTGTAGAAATCTAGTCAGTAAAGTAAGAAACTGCTTGAGTTTGGTTTTATTGGGTTTTGGTTGGTTGTTTTTTTGAGGAGGGTTGGTTGGTTGCTACAGGGAGATACCTTATACCATGGGTCTAAAGTATAAGAGGAACACCTGAGAACTCCTAATTTAATTTTTTTTTTACATCTATTAAATCTGTGTACGTGATCCACTGCACTAACATTCTCAAAAGCCACTTTAATGATATTATAAGAAGGCTTTTCCTGGCTGTGTATCTATCAGACCTAAAAACCAAAGAGTTCTTTGAGTTAGAACAGATGTTACATTTTCCTCTGTTGATCTTAATTCTGTGAGCTTTGAGAATTCGCAGCATTAATTGTACCACCAAGCCTGACTAATGGGATGAAACCCTAATTAAATGTTGCTTATGCAAAGGAACAAATACTCTGTTTCCCCTAAAATGGGCACTGTGGACTACTAAGCCTCTTGAAAATATACTTGTAGAACTTTAGAAACTCCAAGTCCTGTTCAACACATAAGGAGCCAGAGAAAGCACAGACACATGAGAATTGGGCAGGTACACAATAGAAGAATAATTTCCTGAGAAAAAGCTGGAAAAATAGACTTAAGCAGCAACATTATAAAGCTTTGCGGGTTGTTTTGTTGGTTTGGTTTTTTTTTTTTTTTGGTACCAGTTTTAATGCTTTCCAGAAACTCCAGAAATTAGCAAGAGTCATGCAACTTAAAGAGCAAATGAAACCAAATAAACTGTATATACTGAAGGAGTCAGGAGAAACACTGAGAGATCTACAAAGAAACAGACAGAAATAATAACAGTTTACCTTCCTTTCTCATGTTGTGCAAAAGTATTCTGGATTCTCCTGTGCCTTGCGTACCTCTTGTGCACCCTGCCAGTACCACAGGAGAAGTGAGGAGCCCAGGACTGCCTAGTATTTGTTTTTTTTTAAATTCTGGGTTCTAATTTCCTCTTATTTCCATGAACATCATGTTTGAATCTCACCATAATAGGTATATTTCCACATAGAAAATTCAACTGTTTGATCCAAAAGCAACAACTCTCAAATCTTGTCAACTTGCTCTCTGCTCTGAATACATTGGATCTCTGCTTTGCGTTTGTCCCTGTTGCACAGAAGCCTAGGATTTGGCCCAAGGAGACACCTGTCTGCTGATGAGCTGAGGCCATACACAAACACAGCTGTGGAGTTTTTCTTCCAATGTCAGAGCCCTTCATGGCACGGAAAAGGAGCACATGGAAAAGGAGGAAGATAGTGTTACACTCCTGCCTCTTCCCTCTGTACCTGTTAGCTAGTAGTGGACCTTGGGAAACTGGGCAGCATTTCTCTTCCTGGTCTTCTCTATTTAGTCCACACTAGCACCAAAGGAACGGAAGGGCAGTTTCTATTCCTCACCTTTCTATTAGCTGGTTGCAGGTGTTGACTAGGGAAGGTTTCTCAGCTACTTCTCAGCTGTAGCTTGCAGATGTTTCACCTGGGTAACAGATAGCTCTGACCAAAGACAACCCTGGAGGTTTCAAGGCTTAGGGAAAGAAACTTGTAAAATAGGTTTGGGATTTCATCATGGTCTAACTTAGGTTTATCTTGATTTATTAGCACACCTTCTAAGCAGCTGGGAAACAAGCAGAATGAAAAATAAAGGTAATGAAAGAAGTCATTATAAAATCAAGAGATGGCAGTTCTTGAAGAATGGGTGCTAAAGGCTTATTTAAATGGCTGGTGGGGAAAAAGTAATCTAAAGAACTGTTAGTTTGAACCTCAAATTATTTGGCTTCCTGGGAAATCTAGAAGTTGAATAAACCAGTAGGAGCTTACTGTAAGAGAAGGGAAGATGAGAAAGAAGAAATGAAAAGCACAATGTTGTAATTTTATTACCTTGTTTGAGTAAAACCAGACACAAATTAGATTTTATGTTACTGCTACAGCTATAAAGTAGTATATAAACCGACTAGCTTTTAGCACACTGTCATACAAAACTGCTTTTAACATTAGACAGCAATCATTTTATTTATTATCAGAGTTGAATGCAAGTAAGCATACACAACTGTAGTTAAGATATAAGTGTACCCTTATGTCCCTTGTCCTTCACATATTCTATAACTTTTCCTTGCTTTGTTGTTTCTTTCTCTGTCAATATCTCAAAGTGTCAATTTATATTAATAAGATTTTGTGAAAGAAAAATTAAATCACAAGGGAAGAACTGGTAATACTTAACATTTTCTTGATACAAAATAAACTGAGGACTACAAATACTGCCTAGTAGTTTCTGCATTTAAACTGCCTATAATTAAACAGGTATTCTAGTCACCATCTTTTTTTCCCCCCTCTTATAGTCTCCAAGGTAAAAATGGGAGATAAAGAAAGTAATGTCATTTTTAGCTAAGATGGTTGAAATTTATGCTATTAAATAAAAATATACACACTTAATTTGAATTCACAATAGATTTCAAAATTACCACATCCTCAAACCCTTCCTTAATCCACTGTAAACTCTTCCTTTAAACTTAGCTCCACAGATCTCATTTAAGGAATCTTTCTTTTATACCAGAGCCAAAACCAATAAAAGTAAAGTGGATTATAATAAAGCAGGGATTTCATTCACATATAAATGTGTACATTCATTGGCTTTGTGGTCACCCTGACTATGAAATAAACTCTTGAACTTCATCGTGCAGCTGCCTGGGAGCAGCATCATATCTCTGCTATACACAATGACTTCTGGAGATGTTTTTAGGCGTTGCTATATAAAGCTTTGAACATTCTGGCACAGTCATTATACAAGTGAGTCAGCTGAGACTGAATCACACTGATACATGCAATTGAAATGAATGGTTTTATCTGTTGAGTTTGGGATACTCTTGCAATGTTACTTTTGTACCTATTTTGGGGTGGGATGGGGATGGGATGCTGAGATTTCAATCCTCAGTAATAAGTCAAAATTACCAAGTTTCATAACCCCTTTGACTTTTTTTTTTCCTTGACAGGAAAAGGATTTGTATTAAAAAAGTTTCTGGGGGTCTGTATGGGGATGATTAACATAATGACAGCCTGTAGGAGGGTTTGATGTACATTTGCGTGCACAAGATGTTCTCCTCTGTGAATCCAGAAACAGAGCTGTTCTGGCTTGAGGTGGTAACTCCTAGACCATTAATCACACTCCCTCTCCACCTATAGGACTTTGAAGGATTGGCACAGAAGCATCTAAATTAACTTTATGCTAATAAGGAGTTTCTCCAAGGGAGGCATCCCTTGTTTCACTAATGGGGGCAAATCCACAATCCTCTTGTTTCTCTTCCCAGTCACAAAAGGGAACACTAGCATGGATCCATGCACAGCTTTCACAAATAACATTACATAAATCTGATAGATAGGAAACTACTCATACAGTGTATAATTATTCTTTCCGTAGACTCTAGAACTGTTTCTTCTCAGAGCTTTTATTCTCATTTTGTTGTACATTCCTCATCATGGTTATTAGGCTTTAAGATACCCTTGACAAATATATAAAGGGCAATACTCTTCACTGGCATCAAATCGTGTTTAGATTTTTTGAGTTAGTAGGTAATGTAGCAGTAAAAGAATAATTAATTCCTGAAGGACTGAGCACAAAAGCAAGCATACATTTGTCTGAGAAACTGAAAAGTTTGACTAAACAGGGTGTTTATGAATTATCATACTGTCATCCAACTGGATCAGTAGCTTTTTTTCATGTTGTTTACTAAATGCCATGCAAATTAAGACAGAGGTGGGTCATGCAGTTCCAGAATTAACTGATGATGGTTTGGAATTTTTTTTTTCCCATTAATTTAAGCTTTTGGTAATGATGAAGTACAATCATCATAATTTAAAATGCCATAGATTTACACTCTCTGGGCTCTTAATATCCTGTATCATATTCCTGTAATGATACCTCTGCTGACTGGATGTGGAGTAACATATCCTCAAGGTGGACTATGTAAAAGTCATGCAGAAGGGAGGAATGTCTTAAAAAATTTACTTGAGGTGATTCATAAGTATCAAGTCATAATTTTAGAATAGAATTAGTGAAATCCATCCAGCAAGACTATTATATCAGATATTGGAAATCCAGTGTGAAGGTATGATTAATTAATATCTACTATCCCCTCATCTGGGGTGAACTTCTCTTTCTTTAAGGCATGATCAAACAAGATCTGATAAAGAAAGATAAAGAGAAATGCTGCTTCCACATACCTGGAAGCCAAAAAAAAAACCAAAAAAAACCCAAAAAGAATGGTTTGAAGGTTGAACATATATGAATAGCTTCTCAACTTTATGTCCTTATATACTACTTCGTGTCAAAAATCTTATTGGAATAAGAAGCAGAAGTGTCAAAGGAAAATATGTTTATGTGGTACTTTTTGCTCCGGCAGAAACAGATACTACTGAAAAACTAATCCTCTCCAAAGCGGCTCTTGTGCAGCTTGTACCTCTGGTGTGTAGGTGCTCTGATAACCTAGATAACGTTCAGTCTAATATTTCAGGATGGCAGAACTCTGCCTTCACAACATTCACTGTAAGTTTATGAACATTATTTGTTTATGGGTCCAGGAAAGATAAGGGAGGAAGCAACCTAAGGAATGCATCTTGTCCATTTTCCTCTGCTATGAGAATCAAGCATTTTTAAAGAGACCAAGGGTGAAGGAAGTCATAGAATTTCAATGACGCTACGCTGCGTCATTGCGTCCTATGTATTTAGAAAGTTTCCCCACTAAATGCCTTTGCCACTAACTCAGTGGATTCGTTTTCCTCATTGAACTGCAAAAATAACCCTTTATCAGAGTCATATTGACTTTTCTTTTTTGAAAGCAAAACCAAACAAACTGGTGCCTTCTGCTTCCTCACTGAGCATATCTTTAAACTTCCTGTCCTTGTTCTTTGATCTGTCTCTGTGGTCATCTTTCAATGTGACACCCCTATTAGAAACGGCACTCCAGTTGTCATCCATTGCTGGATAAACCGAATTACTACAGCCTTGTCTTAAACGTTCATGAATAGGATCATTATATTTCTTTATTTTTATCTTTCATCTAATGTATTGCTAAACCCTTTTGTTTTGTTAAATTTCTCACACCTTGCTAGTTGCAATTACTTTTGCATCTTGTTTATCCTGATTTTATACCTGGTTTCCTTTTTCTTCCGCACTGATATACTCTATGACTTGCACTTATAGTAATCTTCACATTTTTATGGGTTTCGATTTCTATTGTTAGATAGACAACTTCATTAGTCTATTACATCTGTCCTATTTCTCCTCTGCATTGGGACAGACTGTCATTTTCCTTTCAGTACAAGCTTTTCAAGAAACAGTCTTCCCACATTCCTTTGTCTCTGAGATTATCTGCCCAAAAGACCATATCTACCAGTTCCTTGAGGTAGGAGTGATCTCATCTTCTCAGCCATTTTGCTTCATTCACTTCTTTTTCTGGGAAATGTGAGTGCTCATGTTTTAGGGATTGATCCCCTTCACCCAGATTTCCTTCTTTAACCTTCTCTTAAAGCAGTATCTCTTTATTACTGTAGCATCAAATTGCATGTGTTTTCATATGTGTTAGAGCTGAAGTTTAGAAGAGTGTTTCTCTTTTTCCAGATCTTTATCTTGATGCTGGGCACACAAATGGTGAAAATGAATACTTCAGAGTAAAGAAAAATGAGGTCCTAAACCACACTTAGGAGGTAACATAATGCCTTAATAACATTAATAGACTAAATATACAATCGCATCAGCAACATAGTTTAGTTATGACCATGTGACAAGAAGAGGAAAACAAGTCACTAAGGATGACAGACACCAACATGGCACACCAAGAACTTTGTCCTTCAAGTATCCAAGCCCCTAGAAAGCCAGGAAGCCTCTACTGCTTGACCCAAAACACTCTTTATAAAAGACATGATAATTCCTGTCATTCTGTTCCTTTTCAAGAAATGTTCCTCTTGCAGCTACTCAAACCCATGAGCACGGGGCTCTTTTCCATGGTCTATCCTTTTTTTTTTCCTCTGGAGGGTAAGAACTACTATAACATTTTTTTCCACTAAAAGAACAATATTTTTTACACTACAAGTAATATTAAAGCTTAAAATTTTAATTTCAAGTTTGATGTCAGTTTATTTCATGAAGGCCACAATATTAAAATATCAATGCCATATGGAGGAAGAAGTTGGGTGATCTGATACCATCACAATCTTTATACAATGGACTTGCACTTAGCTCAGCTTATTCTTGCAAGTTAGGCAGGTCACTACAACTGATTCGTAACAATGCTTCCAGAAAGAAAGGATTTCATAACTCTGTCTTAACTTTCCTAGGATACTTATACCTCATCTCGTGAATACTTGCAGTGTGATAAGTGAATATTATTTCTTCTCTCCTTGCACAATGAAAGCCTTCAACAGACCACATAGGAACCTTCTGCCATTTCACTCACCATGAGAGATTACTAGCTACCCAGAGATGATAATCTGTGAAACCTTACACACACATCTTTGCTATTGAACAGTTATCTGATCAGTCACTGGATACAACAGTAAAATTACGCTGGCTCATAACAAAGCAAAGCATTACTAGAAACATTTAAAAAACAATAACAGACAAAAAAACCCAACAGGATGGTGGGAGAGAAATTTCAGCTCATTTACCCTAGTTCTAATAAGATAAAGACACCCCTAAGTTAGGTATAACTTATACTGTAAAAGACTAACAAGGGTGATGTAATGCTATGCCTCTTTGTTATCAAGCAAGATTGCATCAACAGTAATTCCAATGCTGAGACGCCTATCTTGTTTTAAACATTAGCACCCAAAATAACCAGTCTTAAAAGGTCATGTTTATTTAAAAATAGCTTGCTTGCATTTTACATTAAAGTTAATTTACTAATCTTAAAAAAATTAAATGCAAATGTATACAAATAATTTAAGCATCCTGTCAAAGTTCACATACAGACTGCTAGAGCAATAAAAATATTCAAGGTCATATGGAATCTTTCTTAACCATGTACCATTCTGTGGATTATTCTATTAAATATATATATTGAACTAAAGTGTGTGAACCCTCTCTCTTGCAATTTCTATCCTTCTTAAAAAATTAAACCTATAATTTCCTATTTATAATGTGTTTTTCAGGCCATAACAAAGAAGCATACTGTACCTCTGGTGCTGATGGCTGTTGCCGATGTGGTTGTGCTGGTTGTTAAGGCTACAGTGGTTGTGACTGTTGCAGTGGTAAGGGAGGGGATGACAGTAGTGGGAAGCAAAGTGTTGAAAACATCTGGTGAGTGGAAAAAAAAATATAAAATAAAATCATATCATGCAAACAAAGGAGAATCATAATAGTGGTTTAATTTGTAAATACAAGTATGTTGAAAATGACTAAATTAAAACATGATTAACATAAATTATTACGGGTACAGCGGAGTACCCTTAAATTCTTGACATTATATCACTCTCAATTTTTATAGTCAATCTTCTAGCATACAGAATTTAAAACACTGTTAAAATGACCAAGTTTCCACAGATCTGGAGAGTGACTGTTTAAGTGACAAGAATCTATTTCTTCACTGAGCCATTTTAAATGTCTCATATAGTAGAAACCATATACAGATGAAACATGCTGTGTCAGAGTGGGAGATGAAAAAAACAACACCATCATGCTAAAATAAACACACACATGTTAACGAGAAATGGCTATATGTTAAAACACCCACTTTCAGACAGACTCAATGGAAGGAAAAAGGGGAGAAAATGCTACTAACTATAAGAGCTGCTGTTTCCGGATTGTTTTTCTTCTTCCCACACATTTGTTTAAGACACAGTTGTCTGCTAAGATCCAGAGCAGAGTATATTTCAAAATCTTTACCCTAATTAGCAGGCACAGTCATCTTTCAGTCATCCTTAACACTTAAAATTTATGATTAATACACACATCAGTATGTCTAAAACAGCTTAAAACTAAAAAATCAGAAATGCTAATAATACTACTACTAAATAAAAATGCCTGTGTACACAAGACAGAAAAAAAATCATAGCCCTGATGACAGCATCCTACAAAACCCTTCAGCTTTTGATCAAGTAAGTGCAGGTATGCCAGCCTTAGGTATGCTGCTGCTTCACTGCAGAGGAACCAACAACGTCTGTTGCAAAATGCTCCAGTACAGAGCTGAACTTAACCAGATGTACAGACAGAAAATACTTTGATTACACTGCCAAAAGCAATAAAGACCAGCATCACTTTGCTTATAAGGTGGTTGCAGGTTTTAAAGAACAAACAAACAAAAGCCCTGAAGAGAACTAGAGAAAACCATTTCTGTGAGGAAATAAAAAGCATCTGACATTTTTCAGATTATTTATACTGCAGGTTTTAAAGAAAAGGACTAGTTTCTCAGCAGTTGATGGTGAGCAACCCATTCCACATTGACTTCAGTGGAAATATTTCTGAAGGGTGCTATTCAATGCAATAAAAGAGTAAAAATCTGACCCATGATCTGTCTTCCCTTGCTGCGGAAAGAAATGCAATTGGTCTCTGAGTACCATCAATTCTGACTGAAATCAATGGAAGCTGAAGTAGCTCAGAGCTTTACAGTATTGGGCCCTGCAGAACACATTTCAGACATGGGGTCTTTGATTTCAGCATCGTGTAATTGCTCTCTTAAGACTTCAAATTAACATGCTTACCTTATTTTCATACCGAGTGACAGTTTATTTTGCCACTTAAAGTCTCATTGTCAGTTAAGATCTATGGGTCACCTACTATTTTATGTATTCCTCTGTTTTTGACAAACAACAGAACTATTCTCTCTGGAATCTATACTTGTGGGATTTTCCACTTTCAAAGCCATCAGAAAATGGCATCTTTCATCCATTGTACACTGATATTTAATCTGTTTCTCAGTACAAAATATTCCCAAAACAGAAAAATTAAAATAGGCTTTGAAAAACCCCACAGTCTAGCCACATTAATCTTCAGGAAAAATGGTAACATTACCTGGAATGTGAGTACCACGATAATTAAACAGAACTGAGTACAACAAGCGTTAGAAATAAATTAACATGTTAAAAACATACATGCCACATGTACTGATCTACGCAATTGCTTCCCATAAAGGGAAACTCCTTCCCTGATAAATATCTCCTAAAAATTAAATAAAACATAAAACCCCCACCTACTTCATAAGGAAACAAAGCCTTGTTTATTGGAAAGCTTTACAAGTCTTGTACGTAAAATCTAATTAGTGTGACTTCTGGTTCCATTAATTATTTTTCTTAATTATACCATTTACTTAAGACTATGCAACGGCAAGCTAACTGCAACTGGCAAATACAGTTATGGTTTTATGGCAGTGCTTTCCATTCTGTGAACACACCATCTACTCATTTTACCACATAAAAGCTTAAATGAGTCACTGGTGAATTCAGAAGTTCATTTCTTTCTGGTTTCTCTTCTGATTGAAGTATTTCCAACAAGATTTCTTATTTTAAAAGAAAGGCTACCTAGGAAATAGACTAGTTAAGAAGAACTAGAATATATCAATGTATTAATACAGATGTAATAGATTTATCTTTTCTAATCAGATCAAGAATAATGAAAACTAGTGTGGAAATTAATTTCCTGATCAAAGTCACAAACTCTGATGCCAAATATCTAAATGGCAGCTTGTCAGAAGCCTGAAAGGAAAACATATATTCTCAAGAGAAACATAAATACAAGCGATAGCATTGACTTTGTTTCTTTCTTAGCAGAGTAAGGGGAAATTCATCATGCAAATGGCTGCAGTTGGTCTGCTTTGCTCACGGCATTACAATTACTTGTTCTCAAAGACTGCAGTACCAGGTAGCAACCAGCAATAAGCAGCCTGGAGAGCACTGCATTGCCCGAGCAATGAAATCTAAGTCTGCTCCAGACTCTAGAAATGCCTGGTTCATACCTGCTTATGTTCGAGGCTCTTCCTAGTAGAATCACTTCTTTAATGACATGCGAGTGTGCAACAGGAAAGCATGCGTAAAGTAACAGAACGGCTCTCCAGACAGTACGCTTTGGAACTCATGGACTGTATCCCATCCTTAAGCCCTATTCTGGACAGCCCAAATCCAGGCACAGATTAGCATTCTGAAAAGCACCCAAGCCCCACATTCAAAAGACTTAAGTGTACGACTCAGTCCTACTGCGTCTGACGGAAAGACTCCTTATCAGTTCTTCCAAGAAGATTTATGGATTCTCATGAAAACTTGTCTTTGACTTGCAAATGTTTTTGCATAAGAGAACGTATCCAGAAACATGCTATCAAAGGGATTATGTAGATTTGTCCTCTTGAGCTCTCTGTCAAGAATAATAGAATCACAGAATGGGTTGGAGCGGACCTCAAAGATCATCTAGTTCCAACCCCCCTACCATGGGCAGGGACACCTCCCACTAGACCAGGTTGCCCAAAGTCCCATCCAGCCTGGTCATAAACACTTCCTGGGATGAGGCATCCACAACTTCCCTGGGCAACCTGTTCCAGTGCCTCACCACCCTCACAGTAAAGAATTTCTTCCTAATATCTAATTGAAATCTCCCCTCTTTCAGTTTAAAACCATTACCCTTCGTCCTATCTCTACACTCCTTCATAAAGAGTCCCTCCCCATCTTTACTGTAGGGCCCCTTTAGGTACTGGGAAGCTGTTCCATGGAGCCTTCCTTTCTCCAGGCTGAACAACTCCAACTCTCTCAGCCTGTCTTCAAAGGAGAGGTGCTCCAGCCCTCTGATCATCTTTGTGGCCCTCCTCTGGACCTGTTCCAACAGGTCCATGAAGAAGGAATTTAACAGAATGGATTTGCAGACTTCTGCCCAAGAAACCTGTGTCGGAGTGAAACTTAATTCCGTTTTTTTGCCTTGCAGTTTCTGAATCTAGTTGTACACAACGTTTAGCTGAATACAAATTTTTGTTTATGACTCTTATGCCACTAAATACTGAGGATCATTACGACCAAGAGACCTTGTAGAGTGGAACTTTTTAATTCAAGTAGCCATACCCAAATCAATGCACCAGACTGCTATTTCAGTAATACTAAGGTATTAATCCTTAGCCTCTTATGAAGCAGAAAATAGCTATATTTTGCAGATGGGGAATCCAAGAAGACAGGAAAGCCATGCTCAGAGATCTAGAAGTCAAGCAATAATTGTCACCATTAATTTTAAAACCTCACTCCTAAGATGAATGTTTGCTGACAGACAGATATTCAGTCAAAAATTCAATAACGTATTTAAGTTGGTATTCAGTTCATCACCTTACTACCTCTGAAATAGAAATAATTCACAGGGAACTAATTGTTTCCATAAATGTTGATGAAAATAGGAAAGGGGTTAGACTTCATGCCAAAGGGAGTAACTGACTACAGTCCCAACTGTTTTTCACTTATGTTCCCACAGGTTATACAGGTAAGACCTGAACTGGATTTTCAATGAAAGAGATGGGCTCCTAACTGCTCTCTAGTGACACAGGGGCGTCTGAACTGCGATGCAAATGCTCAGCTAGGAACTCTCTTTTCAGAGAGGACCTGAAGTAATGTCACTGTTCAGTGGATGCAGAGAAAAGTGTGCGGAAGGTTTTAGAAAGGCATTCTTCACAGCCACTACTGTCTGTTAGCATGCCATCCAAATACATGAGCACTGGCAAGGTGAAGGCAGACAGCTGGCAATATGATGGCTGACTGCAAGCGGAGAGTGGAAAAAGGAGGAGCATGCAATGCTTGGTTTGGTCTAGAGGCTGCTCTTTAGCAGAGGCATGGATGTAGTCTGTTTATGAATGGCATTGTACAAGATCAGCTCAAAACACTGTCAGGCCCTGCCTGATCAAAAGTTCCTGTTCACCTCTCCCTCTTTCTTGCATTGACGCCACATTCTTCTTACTAAGGCAGAAGACATTCATCCATTTAAGTGCAGGGAGCCTGGACAATTTACTCTCACTGCCAATTTGGCCCTAAGCATTTTTACTCTCCATTTCCAAAGAAATGAGAAATGGTTCTGTTTGGTTTAGCAGGCTTATGTGAAAGATAGATTTGACCTATTGAAAATATTTGACTTGTTTGGTAAAAACACAAGCGATATTCTGAAATGACTGAGCACAATTCAGACAACAATAGTTGCAGTTGATAAAAATGTAAAGGCTTTTGTTTCAAGCTTGACAAAAGCTGACAGAAAAATTAAAGGACAAAGTGATAATGATGGATGGCCCTTGCTGTATTTTGACTGAGAATGAAAGAAATTTTAAGTGGTAAACTGAACTGAGTGATGACCTACCTGGGAAACAATCTCACTACTCCGTGCAAAATTTAATCAGTCTGTGGTATGTAGTACTAAATAATTTAGCAAGGTTTTAAATTCAAAGGGAGCTGCATTTAGCCTTGTTCTGAGAAAACGGGATTGAACAAAAGGATCATTCAGCTTGAATATCATGTGCCAATAGCTCCTTATGACTTAGACTGAACGATCATGAAGGCTCACAGACAGGAGGTCAAGGGGTTCTTTTTACTAATTGATTCAGATTTATGAAACTCTGAAATGGCAATTATGTGCTTGACATTTTTGCTAGCAAATCAGATGTCATTAAAAAATACCCAAACCCTTTTAACAAAAGCTCCATGTAGATCTAGATCCCTAGTTAAAACCATTGGAGACTTCCGGTGGATGAGTTCATAATGCAAGGCATATAGCTAGGCCAAAAATGCTAGGCATCTTAGAAAGAAGAGAAAATAAATTCCCATAGTCACATGATTCTAAGACGGCCTGTAGATTATATTAAACGTTAGAAGATGTGGGACAGCTCAGTAAAGTTTGATTAAGCATAGTTTGGTTGCACAGTCAGGGCAGCGGGAAAAAGAATCAAGTCATAAGAGATACTAGGATTTTGATCTCATTGCTCTTTTTTCCTAAATTAGGAACTGAGAAGAATAATAGTTCTCTCTTCTTATAGAAAGTTTGATAGTTTGGTTGAGGTTTTTTTTCCCGATTTCAAATGCAATGGGTTTCAGTAGAAAATGGAGGATGAGATGTTACAAAATTATAGCAAAAAAAGACAATGTCTTATTCTGTTTTTAAAGAGCCAATCAAAAAATTGGTATCTATACATCCCTGGCCAAAATTCTATCCTTAGAGAGTTGAGAATATAACTCAAAAGAACAAAGCCTATTTAAATATTAGTACTTAGTATTGGCAGCATGGTGTCATCCCAAATCACTTGGAAGTTCATCCTTTAACATGAGGACCTGATATCACACCATGGCACATTTAACAACGCGTGGTCTGACCCGAATTGCTCATGACAAAATAAAAAATGTGATGAATATGAAAAAACAAGGTGTAGTAGCAAGTTATATCTGATTATGCCATTTCATTTGACATTGAAATATGAAGAAAAAGTTAACTGCCCTTAATTGTCTTGAAAAAACTCCTCTATTGATTATTTCATTTATTTTGTGCACTAGAGCAACAGCAGGACTCACAAAGACTACAGGTGTGTGAAAGGCTAATTTTCCGTCAGTATAGCCAGGTTGGGCTCAGGATAGGTGTGCAAGCTGACAGAAAACAAGGAGCTGTGGCTCTCAGGCAGGTGACAAGAAAGAAGTAATGGGAAGGAAGTGCCTTAATGTGATAGGAAGGACACGGTAAGGGAGGACAAGTTCTTAGGACTGAGTGCAGTGACTGGCTCTGCAACTTCCCTCTCCCTACCAGGTGGGGTTGCCTGGGCTCAGGCCAGCTCTTGCGCAGTGCTGTGGGGCCCTGGGTCAGGCGACAGGGAGAGATATTTAGATAAAACACACCTCTACCACCTTCCATGAGCCTGCTGAGCGGGGGTAGCCCCAAACTTCCTCTGGAACCTCTCCCCTTGCACAGAACAGATTTTGGGATTTAGTGGGCACTGGGTCTATGCATAGTATAATGCTCATGAGTACTAAAATTCAAAGAGTAGCAGTAAACACACACACAAAAAAGCATTCTTCATTTTTTTCCTGGCTAGAAATCCATGACCTTTCTCCACAGCACAGATGTTGCCACAAATGAACCTTGTCACCTGGAGACTAGAGTAGTCTGTTGCACATATAGTTGGCGGAGTTGTACATAGGGACCACAGGAAATCTGAATCAAACATTTCACAGGAAAGAAGCTAACATGAACATTTAAATATTGCACTAGTGGCTGATTACTTTCAAAGTGTAGGGTTTGACCTTTGAAGCCTTCAGTGCTTACTTTAGGGATCACTTTACTCCCCATACCACTCCACTGAATTTGTGATCAGTCAAAGCACTCTAACTGCAGCTCCGTTGAAACAGAAAGAGAAGTTTGCAATGAAGGCCCTGGGATGCAGGAACACGGTCCCATTTCACTGTTCATCAGGCTCATTGTTTATCACCAGTCTAGCCATTTAAAAAGCTCGCCATTCTTGCTCTCAGTGAAGCAGAAGAATAAAAGGTGACAATGTAGTATCTCTCAATACATTTACCTATTTTTGTTCAGTATTGGTGGGGCAGATTATATGAATTGCTACATTTGTACTGTAGAAAAATAGGTTGTAATGCATTATTTTTTAATTTCTAATTGTCCTAAAACCAGGTGATACACAGAGAACATAAAAGGATAAATTTGATAAGATAATAACTTGACCTGATGATTAGCTATTGAAGGTTATCTTAGCACAAGGAAACTCTAAATTCTCAAGGAGGCAAATTCTTTAATAGTGGAGAATCTCTTTTCAAGTGCTCTAAGTTCTATTTTATTAATGGTTATTACTGCAAGATGTACCTCTAAGGACAAATCAAAACAAGCATTCAACAGAAGGATTAATATTCCATGTTCTGGAGTTATATGGATACAGTATACACTTCAGATCACTCCAAAAGTATAATGTAAGACCTTTTCTTTTCCCAAAGTTACCATAGATTTTGCTAGTAGTTAAAAAAAAAGTCCTCCTATTTAATAGTAGTAATATTAATAAAGTCTATTATTTTAAGGGAGTAGTTCCATCTTGTATAAAAGTCCATCTTTCTAATTAAAGCAGTTACAAATACAGCACTGAGAAAAATTACTGACACTTATGCAACTTGCCTGAAAGAAATTAAGTAAAATTTGCAGAGCATGCAATAGGCTAAGAATTTTGTAATTCAACATTTTTAATAAAAAGGTAAAGTTTTAGAGCATTGTTTGAGACTGCAGCCTGAAATGAAGTTGCTTTACTTATAAAAAAAACATCTATGCATGTCTTGATTTTGTTCACAACTCTTCATTAACAAATATATATGCAATAAAGAAGGGATCTCTGCCTTGACGTTTTGTAAGATCATTATTTAGACAGTACAGACCAAATGTTAGGGAAAAGGAGGTAGCATTATTCCCATTTCACAGCTGTGGAAATGAACAGAGAAGCATTAAGTGGAATGTCTTACATTTTACAGACTTCTGAGCCTGACAGGGGAGTTCAGAACAGATCTCCCGAGTCCCATTTTAATCTTCTACTAAAAAACCCAAACCAATCAAAAACACAAAAGAAACCAAAACCTCTTAAAATTGTATTTATAAAAAAGCAGTTGTCCGTATACCTGAAGTGCCAATTTCACTGCATTCAAGACAAAATGTTACCACAAAAGCCACCAAACATCTTGTATGAATAAAGCCAGCACAATTTGCCCAAAAGCGCAGCACTCTATCATTATTAATATGGTGTTCTAGGCCCATTGCCACTGCTTAAAAATCACATTAAGGCTGTGATGTTCATTTTTATTCTTTTTAAGTAAACAGACAAGCCATATTTCCTTGTTTCTCCAAGCCATAAAGTAGAAGTATTCAAAATTAAATGAAATAAAGTACTGACAGCTGGCCCTTGAAAACCTATAAGGAAAAGCTAATGTACAATACAAATTCAGACACCAGCAGCCTTGAGCAAAGATGACAGCTTTCTCAGAATGACACTTGACTCTTTCTGTGCAAAAAAATTCAAAAAGCTCAGCCAGAATTGCACTAGGAAGAAGAAAGAGGCCAAGGAGAATTTTCTAAAATTTCCCCACTAAGGAGACAAGTGTTGAAAGTAAATGGAGGTAAACAGACTGCTGATCTCTATTTTATTATGGTTGTTGCTTTCATTTTTCTGAAAAATTCAGGACAAATCACTGAAATTGCTTAAACAATTCAAAACTCACTGCAATAATTTTAAGGTTAGCAAAAAGAGATAACAGAGAATGTTATTTATATTAAATTACTTTATTTCAAAATGAAATCAAAGAGGTCCAACACTAATCTGAAATGCTTTATCACAGTTGGATAGCTGTATCCCATTGAAAATCACCTTGGGCAAGTTAATAGCATTTTTGCAACCTAAAACGTAGTTTATTGCACTCCTTTGCACTGTCTTTGACTAATACACTTAATTCTAGCATTCTTATCACCATACCACATTACCTGAGAAAACAAGGCCCTATCTTTCTAGCTGTCAGTCTTTTATGTTCTGTCTTTTTTTGCTCAAAAGAGTTCTATACATGTAGTTGAATTACCCCCATGACTCTTTGGCTTTGTATAAAACACTACTATGAATGGTGGGACACATGCATATTATTCAGCTTCCCTTCACGCTGTCAGACATTTGGTACCTTAACTATCAAGCCATTAAATAGGACAGTTCACCAATGGAATATCGCTGTACTTATTATAAAGAATGCTTGGTCATATCTGCTAATTTATTTTGAACAAAATGATATACAAAGCAGCGCAAAGAGATTTTAGTTCCTGCTTGTGAATGACAAAAGCCATCCAGATCTCTCCTCAATCAAGCAGCTAACTAGCACTTCAGCATGTCAGCCTCCTAGAACTCCTCCCTGCCTCCTACTAATCAAGGATTAGGAAACCTACAGAAAATACAAAAAAAATAGAAATGACAGAGGGAAAAACAAACCCAGTAGTGCAATGACCCACAGCAATACCTCAAGAGTAAAACAGTTTACCTACTCCTACAGTTTTACCCTGCCAAACTTTTTTCTGTCCTTCCTCCTCTCCTTTGGTTCATTTCTTTCTTCACTTGTGATAAGGATTAATACATGTAGTTTCAGCTGAAAGATACCCCCCTCAGACATGAGGTTACCAAACAAAACCAATTTTTTTTCTTCAAGTGTGTATCTGAGGAATAAACAAGCTATGTGGGGACCAGGGAAGAAAAAGTAAAGAAAACGCATGCTAGAGTATAAAGTAGATAAAGAAAAAAGAAATAAAAAATTTACTTCTTCTGTCTTCATGCCTTCTAACAAAGGAAAAGCAATCCTGACTGGAAATTGTTTGGACCACTCTTCTCACAAATAACACATCACCTTATGCCATAACATGAACTTCATCAGTCATAGCAGATATCTGGAGACCTGTTCACAGGCACCTGCAGGATAAGTTTCTTCAAAAGGGGTTACAGATTGCTTTGTGCCAGTGAAGGAACCACAGCCTTGTGAAAGAAGTCAGGGTGTTAGGGGAGATCCCCATATGGCACTGGCCGTTCCAACCAACTTTATCAACTTTGGTAGATCCATACTTATACTTGCTAGCAATGGTTTTGTGGGTTTTTTTTTTTGCCCCTGCAACTTGAAAATGGTTTTGAGATATACCATTATTATCCTCCTGGCTAGTTTTTGCTGTCTCTTCCCCTTTCCACGGGAGCGACACAGAAGGATCGATGCAATGAGCTTTCTTGAAAGTTGTCAAAACAGTTCTGTATCTTTGAGACAAAGTCAAAGCAATTCACCGTAGGAGGGCATAGCAAGCCAGAGGAAGATCCAGTGCAGAAAGGCTATGATATGGCATATTAAGAAGAAATGTGGCTTTAATTACAAAGCAAAGAGAATTGTGTTATATTGGGTCAAGAATTCAAGCAGTAAGAGCTAGAAAAAATAGTTTGTGATTGAAGATTAGAGGTTTCCCTTTTGGAGGAGGGGCTAAATATGTTTTGGGTCCCACCACAAATTTAGACTGAATCTATGCTGTGAAGAAAGATGTTATGAAGACTTTTTAGATTTTCTTCAGGGAAATTTCAAATATTTGTCAGTTTGATCTGTTTTTTAGTTGGAAGAATACTGAAAACAAGGGTAGAAGAAAACCTTATTTGCTACAAGTAAAATACTGATAGAATACTGTAACAAATATTTTATTGAATATTTTTTCCTTTATACAATATAGAAACGTAGGCTAAAATAAACTCCAGAAAAAGTACACAAGTCATCAATTATTAAAATTACAAATAGCAAAAATAGAATAATCAGAAGTAATAATTATTAACATCAAATTGTCTATGTTAGAAATATTAATGGTTTGAGATCATCAAATTCCTAAGTGTCTACTTCTCTGAGCCTCTATGCTCATCTTTACATATTAGAGACCTTAGATACAGAATTTCTCAGAGCTCCCTAAGAGAGATGCATAATCTTTACAGAAGCTTTCCTTATCCTCCTCAGACTCAGGATGCTGTCTGCAGTCTCCCCAAAGTATTTAGATCTATCTCCATTTGCTCAGAACCAATGATTTGTGATACCTTCGCAAGGTTTGTAATCTCAATTGGAACAAAACATGGTACTGATATCTTACCAGGCTAGCAACACCAGTTGACATTTTAAGTAATATCACTGCATAGTATCTCATTTTCCTTTCTTGAATTGAGTGAAAATCTGAGCAACCTATTCTCAAAAGAAAGGTAAGTTATAGAAGCGCCATATGAGAAAGATAGAGACAGGACACCCTTATCTGCATTCCACGTAGCACCTAATGGTGCAGGAAAGATTTCAATTTAGAAAATTACCAAGTCACTTTAATAATTTCTTTATGGTTTGGGTTTTGTGAATAATAAATGATCTAGATGGAAACAGAAGATCATTAGCAACTGTTAGACTATAACTTTGTCATCAGTCTCAAGTGAAATTATTCTGTTAACAGTTATATTTTTTTCATGAAGATTGCATATGATGTTAGACACAGTAATTTTACAGTTTGACCCCTTAACTAAAAAGGTTTGATTGAAATAAAGTTCAAGAATGTTAGAGGTATAAGCAATAGCAAAGCTTGCAGTCCAGAAAAATTAGAGAGCAAGCTGTGCTACTACAGCAGAGTGATAATAAAATCAACAGCACAATTTTAGAAATACACATCACTTAAGATGTATATTTAAAGCAGTTCTTTTCAAAAGAGCAACAGCAATATATCTAGTATGTCTAGTTCAACAATTACTTTATTGTATGCTCTATCCATATACAAACATACAAAATATTAACTTTATGCAATTGTTGTGTATGGAGAAAGAAAATCATTATAATTCATTACTAACACACAATAATTTCCTTTCCAGAAATCACATAGGGAATACAAATCAAGAACTATCACATCAGCCAATTATATATGTACATAGAAAATTAAATATTTTCAAGTGTAGTTCATTATTAAAGACATTATCCAACTTTACTTTTTTTTCTTTTAGAATAAAACTTCTATTAAAATAGAAGTGGAGTCTAGAATAGACTAGATTTCCATTCCAATAGACTGGAAGTCTATTCAAATAGGACTGGACCTGGAGAGAGCTTTTGCTGCATCATCCACCAGGAGGGGGGGGGAGAGAAAGTAAAACCAGGACAAATTCAGATTTAATTCAACTGAATTGCTCTGAATTTAGTAATTTCAAACAGTACTCCGGTATGAAAAAAAAAATAATTAAAATCTTCCATATGTTATATAACAAAATCACTTATTTTAAATGTTTTCTTTCATCAAAAGCAGTACTCTAATATAAAAATGTAGAAATGTCAAACAGATTCCCCAAAAGTGTTACTGTGGTTTGGAATGTTATTTTCTTGACCTTTCCAAAATAATTCTGAGCTTATCTGGAGGAAAAAAAAGAAGTGTACCTTATTTTTCTAAGGTCACCATACATGAAGAAATATCAGTTCACATAACTCAACTATAGACCCCACTATTCAAGTATTTATCTGCTGATAAATAACAACAAAATAAAAACAATTTCAAAGTAGTTGCCTTGTAAGTGTTCAGGGATAATGGCTGGACAATTCATCCATAAAATTAAGCCAACAATTCCACAATAAATTTCATGACAGACTTCTTATACCTGAAAACGTCAACTAAACATGATTCTTCTTTAGTCCGAAATAAAAGCTATATTACACAATGATTTCTTAATTCATCTGATTGTGCAGCATTCATCTGCATCGTGCTTTAAGGTCTGGGCCACCTTTTTTAATGTAACTGAGATTTAATACCTTAGTGTCACTTTAGAACATTGACGTATATACAACACCAAAATATTTCAACACAATTTGAAGGGCTATGCTTTGTAGAATAACATATGAATGAAACAGGGTTATAATGAATTACTTTCTTAGGCCTGACACAGTGAAACTTCACTCCTCCACACCTCAGCTTTTGCAAGAAAACCATCCAGCTGGTGTGGATTTCCAAAGATATGAAGAAGAAAAAAACAGAGATATCTTCCCGGATAACTTACTAGAATTCTGTTTATTTGTGTGTTTGGTTATGGTTTTGTTTGGGGGGGGGGGGGGGGGCAGGGGGAGGGATAGCAAATATGTGTGTGTATGTAGGAATGCATAGTAGGGGAGGGGAAGAGAGAAAAAAGGGGAAAAAAAGATGACTGGTGGAAAGGAAGGTTTTTGAGAAGGAGAAAGCCTTCATGACCATTCTTTTATTTATTTATTTTTCAGCTGAAAGCTCAGACTCCTCTGTCTGTGAGTTGATTTCTGTACTTTTTGATGTTACTTTTACTTTTTATGAGATGGGAATAGGAAATATTTTTCACCTCTTTTTTAAGGACTCAAAACTGAGACACCTTTTTGCTTTTAATTCAAATACAGATATAAAAAAAAATCTCAAAACTAAAAAGCATAAGTATTCATATGCACAGAATTTCAAATGAAGTCCTACGCAGTCTTCTGAACCTCATATTCTTGATAGGACTTGATTGCTATAACAGCAAGGTTGTTTCTTTACTAAAAAACCTCTGTCGTATCTGTATATGTTATTATTGTTCCATTACACCATGGATCTGCTCAATTCTCTTTTCTCAAAGCCTAAGCTTTGTTCAGTCAAAGGGTAGGATTCTCCCATAAAGTCTTTTCTCTGAGATGTGTTTGTAAATGAGACTTTTCAATTCAGGAACTATAGAGGAAACTTTATAAATTGTCCAGCTACCTCAATGGCTAGGGTCTTAACATCAAAACAGAGGGCAACTAGATTACTGATGAGCGGGCTGCTCCACGTGGATGGTGCTTCCTTTCCTTCCCTTTCCCCCCTGCCCCTTCAGTGAATATTTTTGATATGGTTTTGAGATATGTTTATGAGGGTAAGGTGTCCAAAAACAGCACACAAGATTTATCAGCAGCCTATAGTGAAAATATTTGCAAACCAGGAGATCTATTGCCTATGCGATAAGCTCAGTTTTCAAAGGAAACAAAAAAAATCTCAACTCCTCAGTTCTATATCAAATTACTGTTCTACTCAGTTTTTAATTTCATAGAGTGAGAGATGTGCACAAGTGAGTTACAGAAATAAAGGAAGGAGAGGGTCCCCTATGAGAACACCACAACAGAAATTAAACTTAATAAAAATGTGATAGTAGGCAAATGAACAGCAAAGATAAAGGAATCTAGAATAGATACAGGTAATGGAGTTTGTCTTATTTCAGATGTGGTCTGGATTCCACAGAGTTTCTGCTAATTTAAAAAGAAACTTTTATAGAAGTGCAAGGTGCTGGAATTATGAGTGGCCACAGAATGTGAACTTCTATAAATGTATTTGGAGACAGGACTTCATAAACTGTCTTGTGCAAATTTAGCATAGTCCTGTTTCAGATACGGAGAACTGTCAATCACAGACATTTACTACTAGACCAAAAATGAAGAAAAAGGTGAAAAGGAGACCATGAAAGGAGAGAGGATAAAAGGGACAGGAATCCAGGAAATGCAGAGTCTAAGATCATAATTAGTGAGAAATTGAGAGCGAGGTGGAAACACTTGAGAAGCTATTGATGCAGCATGAAAATGCAGTGATCAGACTAGAAAATGGCAAAATGAAGGTAGAAATGAGATCATAGAACTAACAATAGCTGTGGGACTTAGAAGAGGATACAAGCCACTGGCCTAAGTGGGAGAGTTTTTAACAGGAAATGTACTGGGATTTGAAAGAAACAACAGCAGCGATGATAAGAGGAATGAGACAATGCCATCAGAATAACAAACATGAACACCCATCACAGCGAGATTTTTCATACTTACAGCACTAACAGCAAAAGAAGCCAAATAGATTGGAAAGTTGGGAAGTGAAGAGATCAAGCAGTAGGCTTAAACAAACAAACGAGAATACTTTTCCCTCAAAGCACATAATTCAATTCAGAAATTTGGTGCCACGGGTAGTTGTGAAAGCTAAGATGATAAATGTTTTGAGGTGGGACTGAACAAGCAGGTGGAAGATAAATACATTATAATCCAAAGGAAAGATGCAGTGGGACCTTTGGTCTTATATATTGTAGGAGATCTTCTGTTTGACGGTACATTTCAAAATATTAACGGGGATGTTACTTGGTCTTTCAGTTGCATTTGTTTGCAAAAAATAACTTGTCCAAGAAAAAACTACACAACAATTGAGAGGCTGAAGCAAAGGGAATATGTTCTACCACTTTTTATTCTCCAGAGATACTGAGTTACGGGCTCAATCGCTTTCTACTGTATGTATAACTGTGGCAGCAAGAACTGCATTGACCATCCACAGCTGCTGGTTCATGTTCATTTCTATATTGCTTTGATAGATAATTGATATGTGACACATTATAGCTCTGAATATTTTAATTAATTGAATGTGTGTCTTTATACTAGCAAATCAGGATATTTCACCAAGGTACTTTATTTCCAATAGGTTTGCAAATTATCAAATGCTGTTGTTTCCATTAAGATTTCCCAATGAAGTGGACTTCTGTCACCCACTCAATAGGATGTCGAACTAAGTCTTCAGCAGTGACATCCAGAGGTTATGAACTACTGCTACATACATAAGACCTGTCTTCAGTTTGATGATGATGGACTACCTCCTTTCTCATCTCCAGCTAAATCAATGCAGTTATTACCTAAGCTTTGCAAGTAGAATCTATGTTTTTGGGTTGAGCATCATGAGTTTGACAGTTAGCTCTGTTTACTGATGATTAATGACTAGTATTTGGACAAAGGTAAACAAAAATTCTTAATAAATTGGAAGAGAGGGAAAATTGCCTGGGGCCCATTACCAAAGAAAGGGTGTAATATATCTAGCCAGAATGTGCACTTCTAAAGGACTAAGCTCACCAATTAGAATACAGAAATGACAACAGCTACAGGCATTAAAGCTTGTGCCTTTGCTACTGCATGAGACAAATGTTTGAGCAAACTACACGTCTTGCCTTTGTACTGCTGCCTATAAAGTCTGACTTTGTGCCCACCTTCCCGCTTCATGAAGTGTTTTCTTGACATTTATTATTAATAATAAAACTTAAGAAAAATGAGAGTAGCAGTCGTATTGATTCAGCAAAGCAGCAGGAGCATATTTAATAGCCTATGCCTTTTACCTGATTCAAATATATTCAATTTCTCTGAAGTCTGATTTCTTTAATTACACTACAAATATAAAAAGACTTTTTATGTTATCAGATACTAATTATATTAGACAGATTGCCATTCATCTGCTTATAGCAATATTTATTTCCACTGCCATCACTTAATATCAAAACAGTATTACCACATCATCATTGACAGGAGGAAAAATACTACTTTTCTGTATAATTTTGTGTCTATGTTGGTCCAGTTTAAAGGCATGGGTTACTCTTTGCTTTGTTTGGATAAATTAATATGTATAAATACTTTGCTTACTCTTAATCCCTAATTATGATAAACTATACCTTCCGTTTATAGGCAAGCTTTTCTCTGTGCTAAATCTGTCTAAATCTCTTCTGAGTTAGGAAGATAACTTCAGAAACTGAGAGAATTAGTAGACTGAGTCTCACTGAGGGGGATTTCATAGGAGGAAAAAAGGAATAGAAGCCACATGTAACTTTTGCAATCTTAATGAACAGAAAGACAGAAAATTTGTTGAAGTAGAAGTGAAAAAATGTAAAGGAAATCACAGTATGGACAAGAAAAGAAAAGTTCTGAATCAAGTTACCTCTGCAGAGGATACCTTCCCTTGATGTCCCCTGCCTTCTCATACAAGCTCACCTGGAAAAACTGAATCAGCAATAGCATCTCTCCAAAGCTGGACATGATTATCACTCTTTCTCTCCATCACTGCTACTCCCCTGGTCTTGAGAGTTTCCTTTAAAAACTATTAGTTGCTTAACAACTGTGGAGCTGGACTTCCAGAAGCTCTGTTAATGCAGTGGTCACTAGCACTCAGGGCATTTATGCCTTACTCCATACAGATCTCGTAGGTGACTTTTCTTAGACCTTACTACCTTGGCCTGCAATTTAAAAGAATCTCTTGTGAAGAGATTCTCTCCTCATGCAGATTCCTCCCCTCTCCTCTCCCACATCTTTGTGAACATACTTTCCCCTATGTTAAATCTGGTATGTACTTGCATTAGAAACCTAACATTCAAGTAAGACTACATACTTATATGATAAATCAGCTCCAATGAAGGAATAGAAAAAAAAAAAAAAACAAAACATCAAAAACATTAGGCATAGGGGAAGGTATAAGAAATCAAAGGATGTATTTAGGAAGATACAGAAAAAAAAATATATCTTCTATTAAATAGGAGAATGCATCTCATAAAATGATAAAAAGTAGGTTTGCTAGCCCCTAAAGAGAGAGAATATTGTATAATTTTGGGAGGATTATGTATCACTAGAGACATCTGTGAATGCAATGAGCTAAGAAAGGGATAAGACACTGCCTAAATTGATCTGTACAACTGATTGCGCTACCCCTGATAAAATAATTGTGTCAGTTTCCTCTGAACTTAAAATAAACTTAACAACTCTGAAATGCAGTAAGTTGTTAAGCACTAAACATCATCACATACTCTGTCACACTACTCTCATTGTTTCAGAAACCTCAGAAGCACCTGACATTTACCTTCTCTAGTTTTACCACTGGAATTGCAGAAATGCAATTAGGAAAACTCTGCTACTCATAACAGAAAAGGTCAGCAATGTGCAAGCTAAACCTGATAACATGTCTAATGTGCTGCCAAACATAACAGAATGCCTTCCTGATAATGAATGATTTTACAGACTGCCATGAAGTTGTCACAAGTTAATCAGATCAACAGGGGGCACGCCACTATGCAAAAACACATAGGAGACAGTGAAATATTCTTTGATAGAGGTATATTGCAAAGTCACCACTGATGGAAAAATCTACCATTATAAAAGACTGTGTTTTCAGAAATAGCCACACAAATACATTGGGCAGAAAGCACAAACAACGGAACTTTCAAAATTCGGTAAGCACAGAAGCTGTTACCTCATCAAAGGCAGGGCACTTTGTGCCTGCAGCCAACAACCAATACAACACTACCTCTGGGATGTAAAAAACATTTTTTCTTTTTTTTTTCTCTTTATAATAATGAATGTAAGTAGAGGTTAGAGGGTTTAGTTTCTCTGTTTGTCTTTAATATAGAAATACTCACGCAGCAGTACAGGCTCTGTGATCCTCATGTAAAGACCTCCTCCTTACTTGTGCCACTAATCCTACATAAACTAATAGTGAACTTGAAGAAAAATGAAAAGTAATCTAAGGGTTTCTTTTGAGAAATCACATTTCATCAACAGCGTCAAAAATATCTCATTACTGAAAGCTGAAAGTAGCACTTATTAAAAGTTTTCTGCCACATACCTAAAGGCAGGTTAAACCTTCAGTGAAAAATGTTTTTGAGAGCTTGCAAACACCAAAGAAACACATATTTGTTATATCTGATATAATCATAAGCAAATAAAATCTATATAATTCCCATGTCTATTTACAGACTATAATTTGTATTAGATTTTTTAATTTTTCTTTGTCATTTTTATAAGAAGTTGCATTTTTTCTAAAAATCTAGAGGAAAAAAAAGTACCGTCATGAACTACAGTGGAGCTTTCACCTCTATATTCACTTAGGTTAAAATTCAAATTACGAACCTCATAATTTTTCAGGAATTATCACACACATATCAGCGATAAGAGAATATTATGTTTCAAGACTGCTAGATCCATATTGCAAAGCTGTATTGAAGGCAAATGCTAGCTTTGTATTATAGTTTCTCTTATACCTGAGTTATGTCAATCTATTTCATGATTAATGTAAAAGCCTACTATTCTTTCCATGTGACACATATTGTTTTTTAAGGGAAATAAATCAATTGTAATTTAATTTGAACCTTCCTGTTTTTCAATTTTATTAGAAGAAATAACATGAATTTAGGACATGACACATTTTTGTGGATTGACTGTTGACGATAGGCCAAACGATGATCAGCTAACTTGTTTAAACTGAATTTTCTCAGTAGCAGGCTATAACTTGTGTGAAGAGAAGTATCTGATATCCTCAAATCCCTGTCTATCTGGCATTTCCATATTTCCTTTCATATATCCTTTTGTAACTAGCTTTATCTGAACAGTGTGTGCCTGAGGCAAGTATTTATAAAACAGTACCGACACACTGCAAAACATTTTTACAGGTGCTTACTTTGCAAAAAGTTCACAACATATGTGAATATATTTTGTTTAAACTGTATGAAGAGGGGCATGCCAATAAAAGGAAGTAAACATTCTCCCCACAACTAGATGACAGGACCAATAAAAGTGCAATTATACTTCCAGATTTTTCTTGCTATTCTTTTGGTAATGATCATAAACAACTGATTGTGTTTTCTTGAAATGCTATATATGCATAACATGCACCAAAAACCTAATGAGAACACACTCACCATGTACTATCAGGACATATTCTGTGCTGTTTCGGCCAATAGGATTTTTTGCTTCACATCGGTATGTGCCATTGTCTGTTTTGTTTAGGAAACTGATGCTTAGGACTCTGCCGTTGACAACCATTCTCTCTGGATCTGGTAGTTCTCCACCATCCTTTGTCCACAGTACTGGTTCTGGCCTGTTGAATCCAAAGCAATGCATTTAGTCAGATACATGAAGCATATGTATGCAACATATACATCAAAACAGGAGCATCAGAAACCTATGGATAGTAACCTCCCATCGAAGAATATTAAATGATTACTTGAGTTACTGGAAAAAATGGACTGTCACTATTTCAATTTCACCATCCTGGATAAGATCTACTAAAGAAAGTGAAAGAATAAGCAGAGGGAAAAAAAAAAAAAAAAAGAAAGAGACTGGGCCGGGAACTGGCCAAGATCTTTCCTAAACTAAAAAGAGGTGCTTGTGAGGTTTCAGAGCTCACAATTTGGCAAGATGCTTGGCAAGCCAAGTGAAAACAGCTTTCCATTTGTGTGATGAGCACTATGGTCCTCTGTGGCTGATAGGTGTCAGAAATCATGCAAGCAGGCTGAGGTAGATGTAAGTGGTTTGTAAATGGATTCTAAAATTATTTGGGCTATTCACATCCACAAGTGTACTTGGATGCGCTGAGTGTTTCTTCCTGAACCAGGTATATCAGTCTTAAAGTAGTACATCTTACACACAATCTAAATTTGTTTCTGTTGCTGCATTGTGTCATGGCCCATCCCTTTCTCCACCCTTTCTGCATCCCTCCCTCAAATAATTGCTTGTTGCAAATGTTATCACAAGCAATATAAAATTTGACTTAAAATCCTTCTTTTGCAAAAGCTTTCCTCTTGTGCCTCATGAACTCGCATCCAACAGGCCAAAGGCAAAGCGCTGACAGCGAAAACCCCCTAGGCAGTTTGAGGGCACCACAGAGAAGGGAACTGACCATCTTGCAGATTCCCATCTGCCTTTGCACTGGCAAGTGATACCTCACTCTTTCCTAAAGACTCTCAAGAAGCTCCACAGTTTATGAGATTTGCCTAACAGACAGTAGGATGTATTTATTGCTGGTGTGCAGTCTTTACTTCCATGTAACAAGATCTACTTTGAAATATACATGAGGGAAATCACCAAAAAGACAGGTCTGTGACTGGGAAGGAAAAGCCGTCTTAGTTAATCCTGACTGTCTCACAGATGGAACACCTCAGGCCCTTAGATACTAGTCACTAAAGCAAAATATATCCAGCCTGGGGATTCACTGCTACATTACTTCTATCTGGTATAACCCAAATATCAGTCCCTTTCTTTCGGGTACACTACTTAAGTAATTTCAGTCAGAAGCAGTTCTAGATTTGCACATTTATTTGGTAGGAGAATGTTACATTATATTTTCTTATCGAAGTATGCAGTTGCATGACTAAGTAATAAAATAAAATATAAAGCACTGATTTAAAATCAGCAGATGCCAAATTAGTCACTAATCTTACTCAAGAAATACTTAACTTCATTAATTTAAGCACATGTTTAAATCCTATTAAATATAATAAGTGTTAAGAGTAAGAATTAAGCCTAAGGAGAGATATTTTGCCAAAATGTGGCCTCATGCACAGAAGAATAGTCCTACTGACTGCAACGACATGATTTTCTTTTAAGTTAGGCAAGACATGTAAACAAAGTGAATTTTTCTGAAATGCACTTCCTGCTATATAATTTATATTACTTCTTAAAGTAAAAATATTATAACTTATGTTTCTCTTGGAAGATAACAGAGACTTATACATATTTTAGTAATATTTGGATGACACTTAGTTAAATCATTGTTGAACTTGTTACCTACACTGGTTACTCTCTGAAGCTATAATTTTTTTTTTAGAAAATCATATACTTAGGGCAGATAACAAGATTCACATAATTTTAAACCAAGGATTAAGAACTGCCAGTGTAATGAGCCTCACTTACACCTTTACTGCAAGTATGTCTTAATGCTTGCAGGAAACTGTGAACTAAGTGAACTTTCAGCAACTGGTATCTAAATACACATGACACACAACATACACACTTCCTTTCTGCTTAATTTGAGCAGGGAATCTAGGTGTCCATGCTGTTGCAGAAACATTGCCCTATGGAGTTCACAACATTAAGGTGTGATTTGCTTTGATATGTTAAGGTGGATTTGTTCAATTTTCTAGCAAACCCGTCATTGTTCCCCATTTACCAGTTTACTGTCAATCTGTAATCCCAGGAGTGGAAACTCTGAAACACTTCTGCTACAATGTGCACCATTACCTTCATAAATGGCATGTTAAAGCAACTTCTACGCAGTGGTAATTTATCGAACTTACTTTTTAAATTGAAATTAGATGGCATATCCTAGGGGAAAACTCATAGGATAACAAATAACTCTGAAATGGAGCCTTAGATATAAATTATTCAGGGAGCTTTGTCAACTGTAATATACCAGCTCTAGTCTTATACAGAGCAGTTAGCTGTGTTTGCAAAATGATGGTGGAAAAAAAATCATGGCTTGGAGAGAAAGATCTACATCTGGGTGTCAAGGAAGCTGCTAATTAAGAATTAATATTAAGCCACCCTGTGCTGGCTCAGTGGCAGCAGCAGAGCAATTCCTGGGCAGCCAGCCCATGGTCAACGTACCATGGTGGTGGGGCACAGCTCGCTCTCTGTCTCAGCACTCTCAAGGAGGATGGTGCCTAGAGCAGCAATTCTGTCACAGCCACGAAATTAAATTTTGCTGCATTTCTGGGAAGCTTTGAGACACTCTGGTCTAAACAATTCATTAGTTAGGCAGAAGTCAGCTAAGAACATGAGACATGCTCATGCACCCAGGCCAGCATGCTGCTGTGGTCAGTGACACGGGGAGCGGCTGTTTAAGGAAAACATGTGAGTGTGGCCATTTTCTGTGCTCCATCCCCCCTGTGCTCTGCCAGCGTCCACAATCATTCTATGAGGGATGTTGGAGGGCATATCTTTTGTTCTCTTTTGTATCTTCTTAGTCTTTTGACCTGCTGCCTATGAATGTCTCTAATATCTTCTTGAATTGGCTTATACTGTCTCAACCCAGCCTCCTATAGCAATGAATTCTGGAAGCTCCCTACCCGCTGTGCAAAAACGTATTTACTTTTATCTGTCTTGCAGTGATCTCCTAGCAGTGTGAATGAATATTGCAGGATATGGTAAGTAACGCTTCTGCATATTATAACCTTGTTAAAAGTTATGACAGCCTTGTATTTAGTAAACCTGCCTCTCTCCCTCCTTCTCTGTTTCAGTTTGATACCTTCCAAGATTACTGTCAGGGAAATAAAAATTCATGAGAAAAAAGGGTAAAGGAGCCATAAATTTAGAGCATATTGGCTACTCCTTGATAACTACTTTAGTACCTTCATTGTCCAAAGCACAAATGCAGCTGAAACTCTGATGGGGAACCTTTCCTTCCATAACATGAGGCACAGAGAACTGTGAATTCCCCATAGTTTATCCTATTGAAATGTGTTCATGGGTGCTGGTCCAGACAGAGCTTCTTTCTCTTACCCAACATTTTGAATGGGTTCTGACTCAACCGGGGGATATTTAGGTTTCACATTCTAAAACAACAGGTAAATATGTACACTCCTAATACTGCACATTTTTCTCCATTGCCTACATCTCCAATATTGCAGAATTACATTTTTTTTTTCACATACCAAAGACTTGCCATAATGCTGTCTTTTTTCTTCACATACTAAAGAGTTCCTGTAATGCTATCCACTACTGTGTGGACTGGAACAAACAGGGTATCCCTGTGCCTTACATTTGTGCTTACTTCAAGTCGAATCACACTTACCAGTTTAATCCCCATTTTTCTCAGACAACCCTGAAAACATCTTTCTTGGAGCACAACAGCTATAAAGTCAGAACGAGCACTGTGGCCACTAATGCAATTGCACATTACTGCCTTCACACATTTCGTGGCACAAACAAGCTCACTGACCTGCTTTGTCCTAACAGGAGCATGCAGCCTGCCAGTACCAATGCAGTCACCCAAAGAACAAGTCTGTCTTCCCTTTTTTTTTTTCCCATCTTGGGTGAGAGGTGCTCTTCTATACCCCTGGTTTAATCCCTCCCATGTGGATGCATTTAAGTGGAAATGAGCTGTGCTACCACTGAGACCTTTCATTGGGTTGAGGGAGGTAGCAGAGATGAAGCACCAAAATGTTTTCTTCCCCAAAACACAGCTCTGCTTCTGGCTTGCCTATTCTAATTTTCTCCCACTGTGACACCTTCTAAAACAACAACAAACAAATTAAGCATGCTGTACTGAAGAAATGGTTTCAAAGGCACAGCTCAAACGTGACAGTCCATGCTATTTCTTTGGCTGATATGTATCACTTTACTGATACGGTTTTGCACGCAGCTGCCCACAGTGGCAACATCAGGATGGTGTTAAACTGTAAGAAGCCAGAGGTACTAATCACAAGCATATAAAAAAATCCTTAATTATGACCAGTGACTTTTCTGCCGGCCCCCCAAAAGAAATTTGAACTTTAGACTCTCTCTGAAAAAGTGCTAAATGGCCTTAGATTTTGGTATAATTTATGCTTAATCCTAGTAGAAATGCCCAGAATCTTTCAGTAACTGAAATGCAAAAGGGAACTGGTTTTTGGTATAAATAAACAATCTCATTAACTGTCTTCATGTTAGCCTCAAAACTTGACATAAAAAGTAACAGAATTTGGTATTCTTTCCCAAACTCAAATGGGACTGCAATGAGGATATCAAAAAATGGTATCATGTTCCAGGGTGATATTATGGAACAGAGGTTTTCTTGCAAGTAACTTAAACAATCTGCAAATAAAATGAAATAATTTTCTAGTCCTGAGGCTAAGAAACCTTTCATTTGCAAATAAGCCATCGAGAAAGATAAGGGTGAACTGGAATGTGATGGGAAGGACATGTTTTAAAAACCACAGTCAGGTTTGATTAGAAAAGAACACTTAGGCGCAGACATACATTTTCAACAAATGTTTATGTCAGTAGTAACTAAGTCCACATTAATATTTTTAATAACCTAGGCTTTTAAAAGTTACACAGTAGTATTTTAAAACAAGTTTGTTAATTTAACATCCCTTTCTCCATCCCTAACAAAGGGACTGTGGTGTTTCAGTGCTTTCCTACAATCCTCCTTTCTAGCGATATCTTTAAATCTAACCATTATATTTATCTTAACTTAGCCTTCGTATAAAAATGATACATAGATCTATTGTATCACTTCTTTCTGAAAAAAGTGAATTTAAGCAATGCAATCATTCTCACTTGAAAGTTCTTGGCTCTACTCATTTTTGTTGCCCTTTTCTGACTTTTTTGTACAGAAACATCATGTACAAATTGTTCTTCATTGAGACCTTAGTAAACAACACTCAGATAACTTACAGGCCCATAATAATAGGACAGAATAACCTTTTAATTTCCATAAGATCACGCTCAAAAAAACCCCAACCCAAAATAAAAACAACAAAGGAGTACTGGCTTTTTACATACTCAATCTCACCCAGATGGATGATAATATCCTCAGTATCTAAGCATCCTGTCAAAATTTTGTGCCATTGTGGATAAAAATAAGAAATCTGGTAGAAGGATTTGTGCAACACTAACAAGACAAGTAAATTCATTATTCTGAGTATGGCCCTCTTGAACACTGCCTTTTACTTCTCCAAACAGGGGCACACTTTTATTCTCTGAAGTCCATAAAAACATCTAGCAGAAATGCTTAAATGAGTAATGGAAAAGGTATCACCACATTTATCAGAGCATTTTTTGTTGAAATCCTGGTGCAGTGTTAGAACTTATCTAACGGAATGATTGCTCATTAATTTGAAACTTATAGAGTTTCTCTGTATTGAGAATCTGGATTTTTAGCTTTGTCAGTTAATCATCCAGTTGAAAGTTTAAATCCTGAGGGAACTTCTTGTTTATATAAAGTCTCAGTCTGATGAGTCATATTGGGATGAGCTGGTTTGGGAGTACTTCATCTATCAAAAACATCAATATCCACAGTCACTAGCCTTTCATAAAAGGCTTGGATAGATGGTTCTTATTTTATGAGATAAGAAGTCCCTCTGACTTTGTAGTTCTGCAAAGCTGGACTAACCTTCATAGAGTACTTTTCTCCCCAGAAGAATTAGTCAAGAATATCCTAAGTACCTTTTATGAAGTTTTCTTTTTTTCAAGAAGGAAGTTTTGATCATCTGAATTCACTATTATATTTGTCTACGCTTTTCTCTTTTAAGCATCTCAGCAAACATAAAACAGCCTAAGAATACCTATGATGCCTTTTACCAATGTTTTTAAAATGGTTAAGATTTAAATTACCAACATATATTAAAAATAAGGTGGCAGCAAAATATAGATTTCTACTTTTTATATCATAAAAATTTGACAGGAATTCACAGCTATAAAGAAAACAGGAACAAGAGGAAATATTGGCAACATTTGCAGTGTATTAAGGCTTTGAAAAAGTTGCTTGAATGATAAACTTAGAGAGGAGACAGGAATCTCAAACAGTGTTAGTATTCACCTTTTAAAAAAAGAAAACACCAAAAAATATTTTAAAAAAGAGAAAATGGAAGAAAACCAACAAAATAAAACAAACAAAAAACCTCCAACCCTTCATCCCTTATCTTCTGTCCTGGATACAGATAAAGCCTTTCTTTCGCCCACCACAAATGCACTTGGATGACAGGCCTCTCTGCCTATAACTTGCTTTGGATAAATCAGGCAGTCCTCTCACCTTCAGATTAGCTCAATGGATTACAGATGCTAACCGTGTTGATATGATACACTAAATTTGCAGCTGAAAGTCCTTATCCCTCAGCAGCCTGTGACAGCAACTGACTAAAGTGACTCAAGAAGAGTCTTTTCAAAGCAATGGTATTTGTTCTTTTACCCAAAGATCCAAAGCATAGATTGCTAAGAGGTAGAAAAGTAAAATTACTTTTCCATATTCACATTTCCCCATATCTATACCCTAATCTTCTCTTGCAACCATTTTTAAGGTTCCTTTCAGGTCAGTTAATACTTACTTTGCCTGTAAGAACCTGACTGTTCTGTTTCTGCCATAATTCTCTTTCCTTCTGATCAGGCTCGTAACCCACTCCCCTTTATCCTTTAGTATCTTTAGAGTCTAAGACTCCCTTTGACCCAAGGCTTTCAGCCCTTAACACAGATGTGTTATGCTGCTAGTCTCTGTCTAGATATCTATTTCCCAGTTGATCACTAACCCATTATAACGTTAACTTCTTTGCAACTATTTACCTGTAATTTTTCCCTTTGCCTTTTGTGCCTTTCTTGTGGGTTCCTCCCCCTCCTTCCTGTTTCCTTTACGTTAATTATTCTCAAGAAGGCAAGGCAATATCAAAAAAAAATCTGAAAAGCGCATAATCCATATATATACGTATATATATATGAAGTTTCTTACCTAATTCCAGTATTATTCACAATCTTCCCAAAGAAATATAAAAAAATATGCTGTGAATCACATTTTGGAAACTGGCTTTCTCATAGTCTTGAGAGAGGTCAACAAGAGAACTTAAGTGAAATCAGAAGATTCACCTTATCAGTGAATTGCATCAGAAATATCCCATGTATTCTACTATTGTAAGCAGCAGGGAGGCTAGAGCTCTACAAAAAGATTGTCTCCAAAAAACCCCCAAACCTTTGTGAGGAAGATGCCATAGGGATGTAGGCCAGAATTTGATTAAAAGAAACTCAAAATCCATTGCCACATGAAGGCATATGTGGGGCAGTCACAGAACAAGAAACCTTGTTCACGAAGTACCATCTGAAGTTTAACGTGGGAGGATAAAGAGGACCCCAAATTGGTCTGCTCATTGCTACAGGTGATCCACTGTCTTCCCATGATCACATTAGAAGCCAAAAAAAATAGCACAGAAAATTATGATTCCTTGTCAATAGTCACTGTGTGTGTTGGAGAAGCAGTGTTTTGTCAGAGTGAGTTTGGTTGTGCCAGCACTGCCAGCCCGTCAGCTTTGAAGGAAATGCAAAATCAGAGAGCTCACAAATGCGCAAAATGGCTGATGGGTCAATGTCAGAAAAAGCTCCGTCATGATATCATGCAATACATCAAAACAGAGGTCAAGTCAGCAGATTTTCTTAATGGTGGAATACATAGGAACCCATCACTGCAGTATGTGATAACACAGTTACTAATTTAAGTGATTTCTTATGACCCCAAATGGCCAACTCAGAATAAATGCAGTGAGACATGAAATCAAACTGTGCACAGTTGGTTGCTGACGCCATTTATCTCCCCAAGTACCTCTAACTACTCAGAGTCAGGAAAACACTTACCTAAAAATGCATCTTCTTAAAAACAGTTCTTGTTATCAATATTTTTAAGACAATACTATAATAATTAAGGTTACATATTTTATTTTGCCAGTTTCAGCAGTTCTGCTCTTAATGCTATTCATTTCTTTTAAGGCTTTTACCTGAACTTCTTGTCTGCTCTCCTCTATCAGAAGGAATCTCCTTTTTGTCTTAGATTTATTAAACTCACCTTGCAGTGAAATTACCGTTGCATGCCATAAAAATAACATGCTAACCTCTTACAAGTGTCACGTCTTTAAAGAATGCAGACAAACTGTTTTGCCTTCCATTTTTAGTAAGTTTTGAAGGGACCTCTGTTAAAAGTTCCTCTATGTGGTCATAATAAACAAGAAAAAATAAAAGTCATTCTAAGAAAGACTGTCCTCTTGATCTGGAAGAGAAATACCGGTTATTTTGTATTTCTCAACTTTATTGAACATTTCCCCTCCACCTGGCTTCCCTCCTCTCCTATTAGATGCTACCTGGTATGAGGTTACGCTTAACTGCCAAATGAGCAAGAAAGAAGAGAGTTCTGGCTGTAGAGTTCCTACTTCCCTTACAGCCCCCTATTACTTAGGCTAACACAATTAGCAGAGGTACTAGCAAATCCTGATCTACCTTTCCACTGCAACAGACAGCTGTATCTTGTTCTAATAATGGAAGGTTTGCAGAGACACTCAGAAAGTCAGCTTTTCTAATTGATATGAATAACTTCAAATCCATATATCAATTTATTTGCTGAATTGTACCCTATAAATTGAAAATCTTATAATTTTTTTTTTCTGATTAACATAAGAAAACATATTATCTTCAGTTTACATAAGAACTAGAAATGTTTTTGCAAAGTTCATAGTCTCTACAAATCACGTGGATCTCCTGTAGAGTGAACAAATTTGGGTTTTATGTCTTAAAGATCTAGATTACCCTTAAATGGAAATTAACTATAAATTTATGAACTATTGACAAAAGGCCTTAACTGTGTACCAATATGTAAAGATAGATCAGGACTGACAGGCATCTGCTATCACTTAAGACTTACAGTTCATGCTGACTACTTACATTATTCAGCCTGTGTTTTCAACTAATATTTGTATTTTCTCTTTTTTCTATTGTTCAGCAATTATAATTTCTGTAAAGCATATTGAGAAGCTGTCCAAAAGGTATTGCACCATAGAGTATGCTTTACTTCCTGAGTCTAGAACTTCCATGCCACAACAGCTCAGATTATACATTAAAATATAAAAATACATTAAAATCCTAGCCATCCAAACCTAGTATACATTCTGAAGTGAAGCCCTTTCCAATTAACATGAACAATATTTTGTTCATTGATCAGTGAATAACTCTGTGCATGTCTGAGTCAAGAATTAATCCAGCACTACCATAATGACTTGAGAATACTGAAATGAGTAAACACTGAGTGTGACTATAGAAAAATTCTTTAAAAAGGAATATTAAGTTTTCATTCAATATACCTTTTATGAGTACCTAACAACAGATCACATGCAGAATACTTTCTGCCCTTAAAGTATTAAACTCAGAATCATATTTAAATCCATTTTGAGGATCAGTATCACTAAGAACAAAAGTCCTGCGGTTTATATCATAGTTGCCTTCTTCAGCTACCATTTTTGTAGTAATGCAAAAAAGTAGTATTTTATATCATTCCAATACACAAAACATATTTTCTAATAGCAAGTTCTAGAGAAAGCAAATCTATGAAGGATTCTAAATATCCAATCTTTTCAACCTAGTGTAGGTTCAGACATCTGTGTTTCAGATAAGCTGTAACAAAATATTTTTAACTCTCACGGAAGTGCAAAATGTTTTTTGGTTTTTACAGCTGTTTTAAGAATGGTTAATTGCTTACTGATTGCCAGTCTTATTTTGGTGCAATGAAATCTCTGAATGATTTCAGACTTCGTTTCCAAGTTTGTGCTTTAAAACAAGAAAATAAATTCAAATAATATTCTTCTAAGGAATTCTAGTTTAACTACTTGTATATAAAAAAGAATTAAAAAATGCTTCCGTTTTTATTCTTTAAATGAAGAATACTCTCATGTTTGAGTTTCATTATAAGAGCTCAGAAATCCTTCATTTCTTCATTACAATTCTACTTTTAAACCAATCTATTGTGGTACTGAACATTTCCCTGAGTACACACCCAGCACTCTGCTAAGCCTGACACTTCTCTATAGGCATACTTTTGGTTTTTATCCAAAATTATTTTCAAGTTTTTTTTTTTCTTTTTTTTTTTTTTTAGATCTGAACTCTTCAGATGACTTATAAAATTTCCTACAGGTTTTTAAGTGTTTTATTGTTGCTATTATTATTGCTATCCAACCAATTTGCTAATTTCTGTAATGGAACATCATGAGATTAAGTGGTAGATCTTGTGGCTGATTTTCTTCAAGAATATAAAATCTCATTGTCTTCACTAATAGATTTTTTTTTTCTTCCTTTTTTCCTCTTGATATTTAAAACTGACCACAATTCTCCTTACACTTACTAGGCCCTGCCAATATTTTGATATGGCTGTACTTGTTGGTTGAGCTCCTAAATTCAAAATTCCATTCTTTCTGAAGAGTCAGACAAGTACCATAGAAATGGTTGCGCTTTACATTAGATGCGTGTATGATGTACATAGCCCATATGAACACAATTTTTAGGAGGAGGCTGCCAGTTTCGATTATACAACAGTTTGCATCTCTCTTGCACTGGAGCTGTGTGCTCCACCTTGCATATACACAAATGTTCACAGTGAAAAAAGAGAAGAATCTTGTGCTTACACCCTCCACCTTCTGGATACAAATTAAGATTAGAAACATTGCATGCTTTCTAAGGGGCTGCTGATTTCCTCCACCCTTCTTCTTGGGCGTCTGCCTCTGCTACTTCCTCAGGCAGAAAGTGGGAACACTGCAGATGTGCTTTTTTTAATAGGCCTTCATAGCAGAGAACAGTAAGTGCCCTCATCCACCTGGTCTGCATAGCACCCATTCTATAACCTTACCTTCTGATTTACCGTTTTCCCCAAATCTCTCCTACATTTGTCATGTTCCATCTACTTTTAAATTTTTGGTGTCTCATTTCATACCCCCTTCAATTTTTGCTTTCTCTGAATCTGGCCAATTTCATAAACAACAGATTGGACACTTTTACTTTCTCAACTCTTCAGATGTTTCTGGAACCTGCAGGCAATTACTCTCATGAAAGGTAAAATTTGCTAAACTACTTCATTTGTTCCTTCCATCAGTTATGATTGTAGAAACACAAAATGGAGAAGAGAGAAAGAGATGGCCACATTTCCAAACTTTCAAGGTGTTACTCTTACTTGGGAGCAAACAGGGAACTGAAGAATATAGGCACACTGATGAATGCCATAAACAAAAAAGGTAAACCTCTTTTAAATACACCATTAGAAGGTAAGGAAATAGGCATTTCATTTTTTCCAGTTTTATTCTAAAAGACACCTGGATATTTTCATGCCTTTTTAGTACTTCAAATCAAAATACCGAGTGTTTTAGAACATTTTTAGCAGCCAGCTGTCAACCACACTTTTTTTAAAGTCTGAAGCTCAAAAACCATCTTAAGTTCAGAGACGACACTATAACCTCTACAGCTTATGAACAGCTTTCATAAAAAGTGCACTTTAAAATCTTCTGTCTGTAGAAAAAAATGGTATGTATGGCTATACTGTTCATTCTGTGTTGCCAGTTTATAAATAATTAATATTTCTTTTAAATTTTAACCAGGAAAAAAAAAGTCCTCCACAGAAGCTTAACATCTCTTTCAAAAAGATTCCTGAGGCTAAAAAGGCAGAAGGAGAGGTGTAAGCCAATACAGTAGCAGGAAAAAAAAAAAAAAAAAAAACCGTTAAAAAATCTTATGTCATAAATCCTGCCTTACTTTCTGGGGAATGGAAGCCTTGCAGAAGCGACTGCCACTGTCAGCCAACTGACACTAGCTCAAGGACAAAGTACTAGGTAATACTTTGCAAGGAATATCTGAAGGTTGGCCTGGACTTGACCACAGATTAGATAAAGTGCTTTCCAATTTCTGTAAAGTAGCAAAGATGCTGCTTTTGTATCAGAAGTCTTGTATTGAAGCCCTGATACGGACAGATTGCCCAACAATGAGCTGTTCAGGTGGATGCACAATATATTACCTGAGTCATCTAACAGCTCTCAGAGGCAACGGATAAGATATCCCCAATGACATATCGATAATTAAGGGCAAGTGACAACCTTGCTTCTAGGAGATTGTGCAAGTAACTGAAGGGGAAGAGACCTCCATCAGATGCATCTCCCTTACTGCTGGAGGTAGAGGGGGAAAGCAGACTCGATGAAGCCACCACCTGATCCAAAGAATGGAAAGTCAGCAGAGCCTGAGCTTCAGACTGATGACCAGGTAATCTCACACAGGGAAAGAAATGAGGTCCACTCAAGGCTACAGCGACATTATTCCAGTTAGAGAAATGGATTAAAGATGAAGCAGAGAAACAGTGATGCCCTGAAAGCTCCTTTTAAATTCTGGAGCTGGAAGTACTCTTGGATCAGTACTGGAGCATGTTGGTAATATACACCCTTTCCCTGTTCTGCCTGGGATTGGTGCCATGTATTGATGTGCAAATTAGAAATACAAATCCCCTTCCTTTCAGCCTCATAAGTAAAGACCTACACTCTCAGATAAGTGGAGAGGGGGGAAAGGAGAGGAGAAACTATATACAGATAAGTGAATATAAAGAATAATTGTCAAACCTTGCTTAAATGTTTTATTGCTGTTCCTAGGGGCTTTTTCTTTTCTGTCAGAGTACAGCTGAGATGATAAATGGCATGTAAGAATTTCATTCGCATGAAAAATCATTGATTAAACATAGAAATCTTAATGGCCTGGTTTCACTATAATTCTAGTTCCATAGGTTTCTAATTATGTAGTCTGTGTTCAAACAGCTAAATCTTTGGGCTTCTTATACTGCTGTTTACACCTTGTTGATTCCTTCTTAACCTTTAAGAGCTATTGAGAATTAGTATATTATTCGTTTTCATCAGCTGTGAGTAAAGCATGACTATAAGAACAAAGAGCGGTCGAAAATGCAGTGGATTAAATGGACAATATCTGAAAAAAATGTATTTCAAAGACATGCAAATGTCAGCAGTATTAAGATAATATGGTGCTCAAGTGGATGCATCAGAATGGCTGCTGAAAATTACTGGGATTAACCAGGAACTATGCTCCTAATGTTAATGAAGTACTGCTGGGGATTGGAAAGCAGGAGCAAAGCATAATGATAGGATGGGTACACCTTAGTTACTATGTATTTCATAGAACAGAGGAAAATAACATCTCACTGGCATGTCTTCAGATGTGTTTATAACATTGTGTTTCTGTATACAAGTTTACAAGCATACTGCATGCCCAGCCAGGGCAACAAGAGCTGGGGAGAATACTGATTTATCAGAAATAACAGAAAAAATAGCAGAAGGAGATTCCCCACCACCTCTTTTAAATGTTTTAAATTTTCATGTTATGGGATGAAAACGTACATTCTCTGAAACTAGCTTGGCTTACATAGGCTATGCTGAAGTGCCACATGCAACTCTACAGGTAGAGATAATAGTGGAGGCTGCAGGAAAGAGGAAACTGGAACTCTGTCACACATGATCAACATTATATCTGTTGGTGATATCCCCAGCGCTAGTTGAGGCCCAAAGGGTATATCAAAGTATTAATGAGCAAAGATTACTATGAGCTTTTTTCTTCCTTTGATGAGTTAGGATTTTAGACTGCTTAGATATTTCAGCCTGAGACACAGATGCATATTCACATGCCTAATTTGCACTCTTTTCACTAAGAGCTGTGTCCCAACACTCATAAGAAACTGTCTCTGTTATTATAATAAACTTAGAAATCCCATCTAAGAAACACTGGCTGCATTTTTTGACCTAAGGTCAAATGCCTGCTGGCACAAGAATCAAAGAGGAAAATGAAGAGTGGTTGATTCACTTCTGCTTCTTCCATTAAGTAAACAGTTGAAAATCTCATTCACAGTTACTTGCTTGTCCAAATAGTACTTGTTTGAAATAATTTGCTGTTGATGTAAGGCACAGTCAAGGAGAAGCCTCATTAAACTAAAATTCCTTCATGCACTTGAGGTGCAGTGACAACACCCAGAGAGCTGATAAAAGTACCAGTGCTGCAACTTGAATGACAAGCAAGGACTATACAAACTCTTCAGTACCAACCCTCATTAACCAAGGTATGCACTTGACTTTCAATGCACGTAAGAACGTCATGAATTTTGGGAGATGTAGCATAATATCCTCTTTTCACCAGATAAGATACCTTTAATAACTAGCCATAACAATAACATTTCTAAGATTTGTAGTTGAATCTTCTCAACGAGTAACCAAATGTTTGTTGATATTTATAATAGTTATAGGAACACCAAAAGGAATGGAAATACACCATAAAATTTTTGTATCTGTTACCTTTTTCACCAGCGTCAAGAAAAGCTGATGTTGAAGCATACTGTATTAGATCATAATAAATAATAAAGTGTTTCATGCTTTCAGGAGAATATAATGAAATCTTAATAATAATACCATGGGAACTTATGATTATTTATATTTCAGAGCTAAGTCCTATAGCATGGTCTGTGTCAACTTCCTTTACATCTAAAAATAACTTATGAAACAGTAATATAATAAAGGGGAAAAAAAAAGAGACAAACATTACTTACTTACAGGGGTTTGCTTTTCTTCTCTTAAATGTACCGGACAGAGGGGAGTGCTTTAGTTCACCCAAACTTCTCTCACACAGAAAATTACTCTTTTGTACCTTCATGGTAATAATTTTAGTACTGTAAAGGAGATATCCTCAAGCTCTCAATGGGATCCAGCTCCAGTAGCATCTAGTCCTAGCAAGCCACAACAGTCTATGTTCAACGCTTAACAGCACAGAAACAGCTGTACTGGATCAGACCAAAATTTCAGCTATCCAGTGCCTTATCTCCAACACCAGGGGTAAGCAGATGTCTAGGGAACAGGTCAAGCACAGATGTTGCCTCCCCAAGCACTCCTCTGACCTCCAACTATCTCAGGAACTTCTGACACCAAGCACAGTTTAAAAACATTCTGTAAACCTTAAGGATTTTACTTTCCATGAACTTATGCAGTTTTCCCTTGAATTACCATGAATTTTTAGCATCTGCCATATCCATTGACAACAAATTCCCAAAGTTTACCAGTCATTGTATGAAAAATGTACTCCTTGCTTTGTGACAAAACTGGTTCTTATGAGCTTAATTTACCCTTAAACATTTCTATTTGAAGAGAGACAGAACCAACAATCCCTAAAAGCTATCACTTTGCCATTTACAGTTTTGGAAACATCTGTAATATTTTCCCTCTATAACAAATAGGCCACCACAAGGTACATTTTCCATGCCCTTCAAGGAACTCCAATATGTTTATAAAATAGGATTTTCCCCCTGCAAAAACGATTCCCCCCAGAAAGTTTGTTTTTATTCAGATGTCTGCTAATTCTAGTCCTTTTTGTAGTTTTTACTGTTTGTGAAGTCCGGATGTCAGTTCTATGTGCTTGCACGTTCTAGGATCTCTCCTGAAACCCTGTTGTCCAGAATTACCAAGGTGGCTTTAAGCATGAAGTTTCCTGTCACTGTTCATAATTCATCAATCTCATCCCTGAATTCCCTTCAAATGCTGAGGTGAAACCATCTGGTCCTGCTGGCTTGTTACTGCTCGTTTTGTCTGTTTGTTCCACAACCGCCTCCACAGTAAATATGGACGCAGCAAACTCATCTGGTTTCCCCTTAGACCTTGATCCTCAGTTGATCCTAGAGATGTACTGGCACACTTCCTGATATGTTTCAAGAAAGAATAACTATTACTATGAATTCCCTTTCCTAGTTCCTTCTCAAACATTTTTTTTCTTCTTTTTTTTTTTTTAGTCGTTTGGCTTACTGCATTTTCATATTTAATCTGAGAAAATCTAAGGATCTTCTCTTTGCTTTGAAATACAACTTTAGCTTTTCAAATTATGGCTTTGCCATTTTTATTAGTTTACTTTCTCTTCTGCTTAGCCTCACCAGTTTCTCCTTCTCAAGTGTTTCTGCTAGGTGATATGTATTGACCCTGTGGTTCTATATTCTTTTTGTATTTTTCTAACATAGTCCTCAGGCTGCCTGGAAACATTTAATTCTCTTAGCTGCCCCCTTTAGCTTCTTTTTAACAAGATTCTTCATTTTTATGTAGTTCCCCTTTTTGATGTTGATTACCATATAATTGTCTAGACCTCTTTTTTTGCCTCTAGGTGCAAACTGCAAGTAAATACATTTTAAAGAATGAGCTGAACGGAGACCTGGGATGGTGCTGAGAGCTCCCTCAGACTCCCACTCCCTGGGACAAAGCGACTCCATTTGGAGCATTCTAGAAATTGTATGTATGAGGTAAGAAGATAGGCTAGGAATAGTTGAGAGCTATAGAAAGTGAAAAAAAACCCCACCCAAATCACAATTAAATAGCAATAATAAGTAGAAACACTGAACTGTTCCCCATTTATGTCTCTCCTACCACTTCCCAAGGAGCCATGCTCCCCTGCACCCTGTCAGCTCGCCTGGCTCTGGGGTGAGCACTGCTGGGCACTGGGCAGGTCTGGCTGGACCTGCTGCTCCTACTGTGGGGATATCACCATCCATGATAAGTGATCCATAAGTGGATCCATACCATAAATCTCATTACAGAAACCTTGTGTGTCTGTGCAGCAGCCTTTGGCAAGGATTTAGCTGCCAGTCCCCAAGCTCACTGAGATGCTGTACCAGGTACCCAGGGGCTGTCAGGGGGTGCTGCTGGGCGGCCTCTCTGGAGCTGCTGGGGCTGCCCCGAGCCGGACACAGACGGTTCCAGCTGCCTCCAACCAACTCACCGGAGGGCACGGCTGAGCCCTGCAGCCTCGGGGACAGCCTGTGTCATAAAGGGCGAAATGCTGTCTGGCAGCCAGGGGAAAAGTGTGAGAAACAGACCTGGGAGCACCAAGGGGAGAGGAGAAGGAGAAGGAGAAGGAGAAGGAGAAGGAGAAGGAGAAGGAGAAGGAGAAGGAGAAGGAGAAGGTGGTGGTAAAGGTGTTCCAGGCTCCTGAGCAGGAGTCCCCCTGCAGCTACTGGAGAAGACCACTGGAGCAGTGTGAGGGGGAAGCAGCGGCAGAGAGGAGCTGTGATGGACTGACCACAGCCCCCGTTCCCCATCCTCTGGAGCAAGGAGATAGAGGAACTGGGAATGAACAAGGGAAGGTCAGCCTGGGAGAAAGGTGTGGAGTGAAGGGAAGGTATTTTCAGTTTCTTTGTTTCTCACCGTCTAACTCTATTTTAACTGGCAATAAATTACATTAATTTTCCCCGAGCCGAGTCTGTTTTGCCCAGGACAGTATTTGGTAAGTGATCTCCCTGTCTTTATCCCAGTCCGTGTCCTGTTGAGGAGAGTGAGTGTGAGAGTGGCCGGGTGGGCCTCGCAACCAGCCATGGTCAACACCCACCACAGATGGGCATGTGGCAACTCCTGTTAAGCACGGAAGGACATGCAGAGGAGAAAGTTACAGGGTCCTTTGCTAAGGAGTAACCATTTTTTATGTTTTCCAATGTATAAACACTAAGTACTCTCATCTTGTTTGTATTACTTTGATAATGAATAACCTGTGCTGTTCTTCCTTTGTACAAGACTGTTCCCTCAAGCCTCTGCTGCGTAATGCACAAAACCAGGTATGCATGCAGCTCAGCACACACATCTATGATGAAGTTTTCTATTCACAGCCCCACCAGGCAAAATCCAGTAGACTCACCACTGTCTCCCAGTGAGATCGTTCCCTGACTGAGTTATCCACCATTAAGAACCCCAGCATGGCTGCTCAGCCTCTCAGCTGCTTATAGCAGGTCCTCAAATGAGGGACAAACCAGACAACCAGCTATAGCAGTTTCTTGGCAGTTCTCTTCTTGTGGTTCTGCATCCTTCCAGCCCACCACTTCTGCTCTCCTGTGCAAGGCTACAAATCACAGACTCAGTCTTTTCTCAGGTCTTAAAATTTTTGGAAACAGTTTACAGTGGTACTTTAAATACTAAGCCTTGAATTTGGAAATTTCATTTTAACTAGCCAAACTGAGGTCCGAGAAATCTGTGAGGTTTTCCTTGCAATGGAAAGACAAAGACTATCTAAAATGAACAATGAATAATTTCTAATTTACACTAATAATAAATGGTGTTAATGTATTCATTCTCTTGCCTGTTTCCTGCCATGCCTGTCAGAACCACAATCCCACTTGCCTTGTCATCTCCATTTTCTCTGGGACTACTCTCACACACCAAAGAGTAGCATTAAACTCACATTTTCACACCTAAAAAGGTTGTTTGGGTATTTTTCTAACCTTTGTTTTCCATCCCTTAGCAGCTGACTAAATTGGCTGGGATAATGCCACAAAGTTCTTTATGTGGAGATATGCACTTCCTTCTATGCATACATATATTAATATGTAAATATGTCACTCATTTAGCATATTTGTGAAAAATTTATGTCTGAATAGTGCTCTCTCAGAGTAACTGAGAACAACTGTATCAAGCTTCCCAGCAATAACTCTAGGGAAAGGAGACCAAGGAGCGTCTCCCAAAAACCAGAACAATAATATACACACACAACACTGGGAAATTCAATGGGTTTGTGAACAGGTCTCACTGCCTATTCAGTGATGGGGCAAAACCTCTTTGCTGTGCAGTGGAACCATTTCATCACCTTTCAAAGCAGTTCTCTTGGGTTGTCCTGTAGCAAAGAGAGCTGCTGTTAATAGGGACTATATGCCTCAGTTTTGTAAGGAAAGGAAAATTTCCAATATATTTTTGGAAAACAATGTAACCAAGCACTGGATTTGCTGAATGGGTGTCTCTGGTGCAAGTGTAGAATGAATACTGGGGCAGTATTAGGTAGGAACAATGTAGGGACAGGATTCAGTCCTCACTGGAAAAAAACTCCACAACTCACTTGTGGCTTCACCTTTTACATGTAAGAAAGTTATTACAAACGTATGCACCAGACCTGGCTGTATGGTTATCCTCCCATGCTCATTCCATTCATAACCCTTTTTAAACTTTGCACACTGACTGAGAATTTATAATTCTGGAGAAAGACGATCAGGCAAAAGGTTGTATTTGAGTTTGTCGATTAAACCCTTTCTTCCAGTGTTCATTTTCTGCATGTCATTTGCACATACATGAGCCTCAGCTTTGCATGACTGGTGAACAGGCCAATACCTACACCTCCATAGCAATTCAGCGATTTCAAAAAAGGCTATAATCTTAGCTTAAGTTCCAAGCTCAAGCACCAAGAGCTTGAGATCATAGTAAATATACAGAATTGATGTATAATAGACCAAGTCACAGAAACTTGCTTGTTTTGGGTGCTTTAAAAATAGGGGTGGGGGAAGAGATAATTGTAATTTAAGAAAAAAAAAATATATCTAATGTAGACTCAGGAAGCTAGGGAAGGGTAAAAAATAAAAGTAATTTTTTGTATTGAAAAAAATGAACTGAAAAAGGTAAATTAACAGTGGAGAAAGGAACAATACAGACTATTCTCAACAGGGGAAAAAGTAGCAATTCCAAAATCAGTGCCCAACTTCATAAAGAGAGGTTGTGTCTTCAGGACAGGAGGTGCAAGTTTTTGAATGAAAGGGCACTAAATACAAAGAATAAATTAAAAAAAAAATATCCTAATTTGATTTTAAGGTGCCCTCCTTATGCTGTTCTATAAATGTACACTTCTTTCCCTTTAGAAGGATGGTGGTTTACCCTGCTAGCTTACAGCATGTACATGTTCTCAGGCTACTATGCTGCTACAAATGTGGGGTAAAAATGCAGATATGCAATGAACTGCTGTTCTCCGTGACACTGTCTGTTCCGGATCACATCTGTTAGAGAAGGAACAAATTTTGTTTCTGTAATTGTGTAACAGAACAAATACCGTGAGCATGATTTATACTGAAGGAGTTATATTAATGTGTCTTCTTGTGTTTTGCTGCTCATGGTTGATTCAAGACTCCTGTAATTTTACCTGTACACGTAGCTAATTCCTCATCTGTAGAAACTGGAATATCTACAAAACTGGAACACCCATCACATCCTCCCCCAAAACTTTTTTTCTTATGTTTTAACTTTCAGTCCAGTCCTCAATTAGAATTATCCATGCTGTATTTCAATTTTATCTATTATTCTATTCCATGGGCCTTTTTTATTTTAGAATGTGTTCCCACCTGAGAGCAAGGAAAAGAATTATTTCGAAAGGCATACACATGCAAAATGGATTTAATGAGCACTAAAAATGCTGCATTTAGTTGTTTTTCACACTGTACTTTCTGCACCATTTTATGTGTAAACACTGCAGACAAGGGACACTTAAAAAAGAAAAAAAAACAATTATTGAATTGAGCCTATTAGGCAATGTGATCATTTTACAGAATACTAAAGGGGAAGTTCTTAAGCACTGCAGGAGGCTTTATTGTAAAGTGTAATTTTTAGACAGGCACTAATACTCCCACCTGTTTCTGTCACACTTTTTATAACACCAATTTCCCTACTCCCTGCAAAATAGTGGGAGGTGGCGGAAATCATAGAAGGTCCCAGCTGCAAAAAGAAGATAAAACTTCACAGATGACCAGGATGTTTAACACAAACTGAATTTAATCTATTAAATATACATGCTATATCTCAGCAAAAATGTTACCTGCTTCTTAATATGTTTTCTACTACATCACAGCATAATTCCACAGTGGAGGTGTAATGTCAATGAAATATTGGTGTAGAAGGTTACAAGCTGAATATTTACATAATCCTTTAAAATAATTGGCTTTTTCTTGCAAAGACAAACTACCGATCTGGAAAGTTTCACTAAGCAGATTTTTTTCTACAATTCATATGATATTCTTCATAAGATTTTAGAACACTTTACTGAAAATGAGCACTCATTCAACCTAGCATATAACAGAAGCCTACTAAATCAAGGCAGGAGATATCATTAGGATGAATTCCTTCAAAATGACAGTAATTTAAAAATTGGTCAACTATCCAAAGAAAGTAATTACAGCAACAATGGCAAAGTACTGGCAAATGTTGCCAAGTTTGGCTTCAACAGAGATTTGGGCTGGCATCGGTGACTATTAACTAGAATTGTTTTAAAAATAAACTGGGCATAGAATTTGAACGCTGAAAATTTTCACCATTATTAGCAGTTATGTATATTCCAATCTACAAAGCCTCTGTCACATGCTGTGATCAGTCTATGTTGCACATTTTATATTTTCTCTTAACCTTCCTGACTGAAAGAGCTTGAAACATAGTGTTTAATACTGACAAAGCTTTCTTTATATATAGACTGCTGTCTATGTGGGTGGAGAAACTAGATGCTTAACTGAAGTCTGGCTGATGATAAGAAATTTCTGTGTGGCTGACAAAACCCATGGAATACAGAGTGTTTAACATTAGCCCACATGGGTTATATCCCATCCGATCAAGTTAACAGTAGGTCGGTTTTGAGTTAATAATCGTCTACTCAAATATAACCAGTTTTTCTTGGAGAAATGGAAGTTCATGCTTCTCAAAACAGAAAAGAATATAGAGAGACCCTAAATAGGAGAAAGACACAAAGAAAAAGCACCATTAAAAAAAAAAAAAGACAAAGAAGAATCTTTTCAAGAAACTAGAACAAGACAGAAGAGACAAACAGGACAGAGTTACTCACTGAACTTGTAGGAGACAGTCTCTATCTAATGGCTGAACAAGCCAAGTCCAAAGAAAGACAGCTTGGAATGGACAGAGAGTGAGACAAAAGACAGGAACAGGAGAGCCTGAGCTATCCTGAGAGCCGTTCCCCAGTGACCAACACAGAACTGAGAACCATTTTTACGTTTGTCTGAGTCCACACCCAGAAACACAATACTTAGTCCTATATACGTAAGTATTTATTCAAGAATGTTTTTACAGAATCTTGCCCAAATCTGTGTGTGACGTGCCCCTGGAAACTTAACTGTAAGCCCATAGTGCACAGAAGACATAAACATAAGGTAAAGAGATACTTCAGTTACTGAGAGGTATTAGAGGTCAAATATAGTTCTGGGACCAAGGCGAAGGAGGTCAGGGACAGTCCCAGTTTGTTAAATGCAGTTACAACAAAATTAAAAATTCAAAACCATCCACCTTTCTGCTTAAGACAAAGATTGTCTTGTAAAACATAAAACAGTGGAACTCCAGTATCTAACTTTCCTTCTTTCTTTTCAACAACTTGATTTCTGTTGACGGTGGTCCTTTCCAGAGAAACCTGGAAATAGGCTCTTTCAATTCAGGATTTCTTATGAACAAATAAGTATGAAACTTAAGGGAGAAATACTTTGATACCATACTAGTATTTTGCTAGAATAATATTTCATCTTGGATATGGACAAATTAATCCAATTTTCCAAATCATTAATATTTATTGATACTGCCTGAGCATCTAGCTTGGGCTGTGGATTCATTCTGCAAGGTGATTTATAAACACAGAAACATGCACGCTTTTCCAGATCCATTATGATAATTCATACAGACGAAGTTGACACTAGCATTCCTTTCTAGGCTGCTAGGTATTTATGGCACAATCCAGATACTATTCTGCAGTGAATAAAATTTATGCAGAAAATGACATAATTTCTTACAGAAACTCCATCTCGCCTGCTAGAGAAGCTGAGAAGTGTGTCATGTCCAAGTAGGAAAGAAAGAATTGCACATGGACAAAAGCTGGCCGTTAAGACTAATGATTCAGAATCTAAACCTGGCATTATGGTGTATTTTCAAAGCAATATTGGCAAACTACTTACACCAAAATGTTAACAGCTGAATGCCAAGTGGGTTTCTGCTATTTTCTCTGCTAGTTTCTGATTTCAGGCTCTTGAGCATAGATTTGTAGATGTGCTAAGAACTCAGTGTTACAATTCAAACCAATGATGAGCTATCATCTGAGTGTCTTGTCAAATACTCTTGGGAAAATGGGGACTGCATTCAATGTTAGACATAAAACACATGTGATCTATTTGTCAATTTTGATCTCAGGATTTTGTTCTGTTTCAGTTCCCAGGTGTAAATTTAAGGCAATTAAATACCCTAATTGTCCATAGGTGTGATAAAAATAAACATGTAAACATTTGCCAAGTTCTCATATACCAGGGGGAAGAAACATATGAACAACTACGAAGAAATTCTTTTAATTCTGTGTTCTGAGGGCATGCATCAAATCAGACCTGAGTCATACAGATCATTCATATCTATGATTCATAATTACTATTCCACTGAAAGACTCAGGAATCCTCTTCAAAGGCCATACCCTCCCCATAATGCCACATTTTTCAGGAAGCAAAGTATTATGTTTCTCATCATGTAATGAAAGTCAGGAAATCCAAAAGTGTCCCTTCTAGCATTTATCAAAATACCTTCTTTGGGTTCAGAGGTCTTTCCACTTTGAATTAGTTTGAACTAAGGTAACTATTCAGAGGAGAGATTTTCTACTCTTTTCTTTATAATAACATTTTATACTTGAGCTTTTGACAAAATGATTCATGAAATATATAATTCTTCAACTACAAAACATGAAAACTGAAGAAAAAACAGGATCTGTAGATGAAGAAGACAGTGTATGTTGTCTGCCTTGACTTTAGCAAGTCTTCAGTCACTGTCTCCAACGGTACTCTTTGTATCTAGGCTGGGATATTACCATTGTCCTGGATGTGTGTATTACTCAATGGGAGAAAATTTGTCTGGACCACTGAGTAGGAGGACACTCTACCTAGTGGTTGGTTATGAGCAGATTTCTTCAGGAGTCTGTCCCCGTGTCCTGCCCTGTTTAACTCTTTAATATCAAAGACCTGGCTGAGGTGGTGGAATGTGCTCTCATTAAGTTGGTTGTTTACACCAAACTTTGGCTTTTCTGAATATATTTGAGGGGAGGGCCACTATTCAGAGGGGCCTCCACAAAGCTGGAAGAGTGGGCCAGCAGGTCCCTTGTGGGAAGTGGGTAAATTCAGCAAGGACAGATGCAAAATCCAGTACCAAAGTTGAGAAAGACCTGGGGGTCCTGGCCAACTGGCTAGACACGAGCCAGTATGAGTCTAGGCTCCACTGTTTTCTGGTGACTGAATCCTAGTTAACACTCTTCACTAAGTTTTGTCTTTTCACCTAGAGCCCTGTCAGGTCCTTCTCAACGGAAGCATCCACTCACTGGGGTCACTGACAGAATGGTGTTGTATATTTCTCTATTATTAGTACTTGTTTCCATCAGCCTTTCCAAAATGTTAGTCTCACTCAAGGGAGCCTTCTTAAATAGATACTAGAAAAGACAGAACTTTCTGTGGTGATGTCATATCCATGGTTTACAATAGCTTTATAGTGCAAGCTTGATTATTTGGTGTGCCCTCATTATTGAAAGTGATCAATCTTTCTGATATTAAAATATTTGACTATATATTACTGGGTACATATAATATTAGTGTTTATTATTGATTGTGCTTGTCTCTATAAACTTTTCATGACCTTGTGAATAATGTTATTCTAATGAAAGATACATGTATGAGTGTTTTCCTGAAATAAAAATTTTTCCTACTTATTTCAAATAAGGCCAAATATTCACTTTACATTAGTCAACCAACTATACTATGATTCCCCTGAGCTGCATGGAATGGAAAGACATTTCTCTAAAGCACACAAGAGACAGCCAACTCTCTGTTTCCTGTGCCCTAATTATTCCATTATATTTTGACATCCTTTCGGCTGAAATGACACTGATTTAAAAAAAAAAAAACATATTTCATGCATGCTTTGGTGAGAGCGCTGACTAAGAATATTAAATATTGAACCGTTCTTTCACTATGGGGCAGTTTTTGAGTTCACTTTTGGATCGGTTTTGAATCACTGGACTATATTGTTAAGACACAAGGGTGTGCAGAAGCTACAACTTGCAATAAGAAAACACTTGCTTTTAAAATCTTTTGTAAGCACAGATGACATTGTAAATGATCACATTGTCCTTTAGCTTTTATTTTTTACAGCTGTCTTGTTTGTTTTAAAATATTAAAAGTATTGTTAAGCAATATGATTTCAGGAAATTCTAGACATTGCATATGACTTCATAAAAAGGATGTCTGTGATTTCTGAAGCTTAATTACATTTCCTTCTTTGGAAAATAAACAAAGCTCAGGTAAAACTATATTATGTTAAAAAAGAAATAAATTAAAAAGAGTCATTGACAACTTACAGACATAGGAGGCAAGTTCACTTCCGAAAATGTTATATATAAAATGTTATATAAAATTATAATCATAAAACTTTCTAGGGATCCAGCCAAAAATACTGGAAACAACAAAATAGCTCTAAGGATTGAAAAGACAAGAGGTTAGTTTCAATTTGATTTGAAATGATACAATAGCATCTCCAAATGAGGAATGGTTTTGAATAGTGATGTCAGCTACAGGGTGTCTTGACCTAACATGCAGATATATGGCTAAATGTTTTTTTTACCTAAAATATATATATATATATAAAAAAAAAGCATCTCCTTATTATTAAAATTCTCCATAGGGTGAACAAACCAGCAACTGAGTCTTGCATAAAAAGAGACTAAGCTGACACAAACACACCTAGTAGAATTTTTCCAAAAGAAAACTCTTAAGTTAGGTCTACCAACTGGGCATTGATCAATCAGACAACAATCCTCACAAATGTTATCTCAAGTCTCTTCAAATATTACAGAGAATAGGTTATGTTTCTATAGTGAGTTATGTTTATAAGGTCTGTTTAAAAACAATCTCTTTAGTAAACTGATGAATATATTTCCTCTTTTTCCTTTCCACTAGCAGAAAATTGAAAACTGAAAATGTCGTATCTTTATGCACAAAATATTCCAAATACCAACCTTCCACTGTTGTTTATAACTGGTGCCCCAAGTGCTACACAAACTGGACCAAAACATCATCAAATTCCGAGATCTAAGTCCATAAGTGTAACTCAAGTTTTTTAGAGAATACTCAAACTTTGATGCTAGATCCTGGAGGCAATAAATTTAGCCAGAGTTGCATCTGAAAGCAATAATGATCTGTGACACTTTATTAATCCCTCACATGGCCTGCCTCTGCAAAACCATCATAGAACAGGCAGGATCCCGGCCTGCTCTTGTTATTGGTATCATTACACTTATAGCAGCAACAGCACTTACCCAGAACAGCTTCTGCCTCCAAAGTAATTCCCCTAATAATAATAAGCACAGGGTAATGACCAGAGTCAGAGCTATCCTCATCCCCAGAAGAATGAGCAAAGAGATAAAACCGCAGTTACAGAATTTGTGCATCCCCTCTTACGCCCTCTCATGTTGCCTCACTGGATCATTCAAAATGGCTCACTCACATTTCCATCTGCCTCTCTACCCCCTCTCCCACCCTTCCACTTCTCTTCTCCCCCTTAGCCCACTGGCAGAATTCCTGTTCCAACATTGCTCTCTGCACCGAGACCAGAAATGTGAGGCAACACAAACCCATTCACAGCAAGTAGCAACCACAGAGTCTGGGACAATTCCAGCCCATCTCACACATTATGACAACTGATGCCGCACACATCCAAGTGTCTGAGGCCATTTTTTCTCTCGTCCAAAGTCACGGCCATTGACTGGTCAAGACAAATCTTGTACCCTGAAGTATGAACCCTTAGCAGGACTTAGTTCCCCAGTTCTCACACCAAATAAACAGTTGTTCCTCACCTCTCTGCTTTATCTCTGGAGGATGCTGTTTTGGCAGGAGATGCAGAGGGCAGTTGATTTCCCGATGGTGTTGGTCTGAGCAAGGCTGCCCTCCCATTCCCTGAGTGAGGTAAGGATTTTTCTTAGGATTGTGTTGTAGCTTTGAAACACAGTTTCTGGGCATCCGTGATGCACATGATTTGAGGAACAAAATCCCTGCAAGAAGGGACTTGGTGATGAGATGTAAGATGGGGTAAGTATGTTCTAACTTTAGCCTCATTCTGCTTTTCCCTTTTGTGAAATACTCTGCAGCAGCTATAACTACCATGATTGTCACCACAGCCATGCCCCAGCTTCATTCTTTCTCCATTTTCATCCCTAATGTCATTTTGAAGACTGCAAAAATTGCTCTGAGATATAACAGAAATGTACCTATAGTAAGTGTTCATTTACTGGTATGATTCACTGCTGCCTACAGGAAACAGGAGAGACTGTTGACAGTGACATACACTCGACAGTGTATAGAAATTAACCCATGGTGTGTAAATGGCTATGAAGGACCATGGTTGGCTCCGAGCTCTCCATGGAGCCCACAGTTTATCCCTTATCTTGTGACACTGACATATTAAGGCTCTGTGGACATCTCCAGTTTCTCTCTCTACAAGCCAGAAGGTAATCATAATGTAGGTTGGGAGCATGACATTACTGTTTCTCATGCTAAGCAACTGCAAACTGCTCCCAGGAGGATGCCTATTTATTACTGGCTCTGTGCCGTGAAAGACTGACCTAATGAAGCAATACAGAGCAGCTGATGTTGGCAGTTCTTGTGGTATGAACAATTAGAGGTGCATTTATTGGCAAAATATTTGTGTCTCAAAGGCTACCACATACAGGTGCCCTGCCTTGATAATTCTGTGGTGTGGAGTTTTTATTTGGCTGCCCTTTCAAAACCACATGTAAGGTTTGCATCTGAGTCCGTTAAGGTTGCAACTGAGTTCTATGTAAAAAATAATAAATAAATCAGTAAACACCTCAATTGCAACCCTATTTTAATTAGTATGATTTAACCAATGTCTCCTAATGGTATCATATAAAGAGTAACTACAATATTTAGTGTACCAAATAGAAAATATTGTGTATGTCAAGATAAAACATACCACTTTTATAGTTTTTTACTGCCTTCAGAAATGACTATCAAATACAGAGGTCTAGAGGAAAATCTAATATCTGAGAGGATTAGTTGTCTCTTTTTTAACAGAGTGACATCTTTGGTGTGTGGAAAAAAAGTTAGCCCATTTTCAATGAAGATTATGAAAACGTGGTTATAACCTGCAGACAGAGCGAGATGCATCTCAGTGACATTAAACATTTGATATAAATTTGATACTAACAAAAATTATATAAATATCTATATTTAGATACCTATATATTTGATATCCCAAAATATAGAGTTAGATATGTGACTGAATTAACTGTTTAAATGTAGTTAGTGGAGACAAAGTAGCAGAGGTATGGTCCAGTCTGGCTCCTTCTTCTGTAGCTGTCTTATGTAGATCAGACCAGTCATGTTATAACGGTGTGTAAATCTCTCCACCAAACGGAAAGAGAAGCCCAAGTGAGCAGCTCAGATGTAAATATGTACTGTGCAGATGTTTAAAGACAGTTGAAATTATTTCCATACACTCAGAAACCAAAAAGTACCACACCTCCTTGTTGTAATGCTCAGAGGCAACTGAAATCATTGGGAGGACTAGAACCCCTAGCTGGTATTATACACCTATTCCTCCCCCCGCTCCCCCCCAAGTACCGATTACATCCATCTGTCCAACCATCCAGCTATCTGTCTCACAAAACTAAAAAGAACAAAATGAAGAAATTAACTCACGACCTCCAGATTTCTTATGATTTAAAACCTCCAAATGTTAGGGGCCAAGCTGTCCTCCACACCAACAAAAGGTAATTAAAAATATGTAATGACCACCTTCTAAATCTTTATCCCTACAGTGAATGTTAGATAAGTAGTGAAAATCAAACACCAGGGGCTAGGATGCCTGCAGTTTATGAGCCAAACAGAGCACTTGGCATGTAACTATTGCCTGTTAAGTCATGAGGAAAACACTGAAATAGGGAAAATCCTAAATATCATCTATCCAACAGAGCAATCAGGGCAGTCAGGGCTGACCTCTTTCCTAAAATTAAGCACTTGCACATCTTCTGCTGAATCTGAAATTAATGGGGAAACAGACTCTGTACCTCCTGATACCTAAGGGAATGCTCAAAGGCTATTAGGTACATGGATAATTCCTTCTGCTTCAAGTATATTATAAAAGCAACAAATGGCTCACAACTGATTTTTCTGAGTTACCTGCAGAGGTATCTATCTCAGAAACATGTATTACTTCAGGAGTACATAGGTAGATGGAAGAGCAATTGCATTGAGCACCACATAAGACTAATTGGATGGACCCCTAGTGTTCTGGTCTCAAGCACGGAAGAACCATGATCTAGATTCTGAGTTGCTCAGCCCAGTCAAGATTTGGATGGAGGAGTTACTTTAAAAAGATACAGGCATATAATATGAAAAAGAAAAGTGCTTATGGAGTTTAAATGGTGTCAGACTAAACTCAGAAGAGTCTTTTCAAAATAGAAATTTTGGACTAAAATGCCTGACTTGACCTAAATCTAACTTCAGGTTTCTACATTAAGTAATTCCATAAAGTCACTAAAGTTACACCAGAGAGAAATGCAGCCCGAAGTGACATGGGTTTTGCATGCAAGTTGCACCTTTTCTAGAACCAAAATATTATTGCACTATCATTTTCAAGACCATTCTAAAGTTGCATATCACCTCTCCATATAACACTATATATTAATCTTTTGAGCAGAAGGTCAGCATTTAAGAAATTTGTTTCATATTAACTTAATATTAATCAATTGGATTATTTATGTATCTTTATGGGTAAATATAAAACAGCTCATTTGTGAAGATACTGTTTTAAAGAGTGAAGTCTATTTAAATAGTAGATTCTGTGCAAGAGTTAATCTCTGCAGATCTGCCTTTAAAAAATATTATGGCAGAGATGTTAATTTCCAAGTATTATGGCAGAGATGTTAATTTCTAAGTAAAACAATTTATATTCTTAAAGCAGGCTACATCTTTTCAAATTCTGGAAGAACCAGGCAGCCAACCTGCACATATCATTAAACTTCAAATTCCCCTGTAAATGACAGCCAAAGCATCCAGAAAGTTCAATATATTTTCTCTGAGGCTAGTTGAAGAAGGAAGATTTTCATGAGACGTTTTTACTTCTATCATCAGTTCAATGATGTAAACAGTGACTGATTAAGCTTGCACTCCTTTCAGGTTGATATACCTGACTGAAAAAAAATAATCTCACAGCTGGAATTCTTCCTGAAAACTAAAATAGATGACAAAGTAAAAGACCAATCTTCTATAGACACTTAATGAAGACAGGCTTCAAGGAGTTTTCTATACCAGAGATTACCTTACACCCCAGGACAAGACAAAACAAACCAGCAGATTTCTGCATCTGAAGATTGCAATCACAGCAGAATAAGGAAAATAACAAAAACATATTACTCGTTAAATCACTTACACTGGTTTTCCTTTGGATTCACAAGTCAAAATTATAGATTGTCCTTCTTCAGGCCATGAATTAGAAGAAATGATTTTAACTAAAGGTGTATCTAGGAAGAAAAAGAATAGACATCTTGTTTATACACACAAAAAAGATTTATTATCTAAGAGTACATTCTTCTCTATTTACAAAAGACTATACCATAGATTTAATTTACACTTGGAGATGCTTTTATACAGAGCCTTGTGCAATTTTCATTGTCTTCAGGAAGGCAATAAAAATGACCAATGGAACTAAACCAGTAACTTTTTATATCCCAGGGAAACACAGAGAGAAAGCACGTGTATACTCAGAGGAAATAACTTCTTTCTTTCTGTATTGAATGCAAAAACCCCATACAACTATTCCAAAGTCTGATATCTAACAACAAAATAAAAAATATTGAGGATGAATAACAAGTACTCTGTGCAATTGCTTCTTTGTCTATTTATAGGTTGATATGATGCAATGCTGCTATTAGAGGAATGAATGCAATAATATACATTTGAATAAGAACACTTTTATTGTTACAGAAGCTTGAAACTCATAATAAGAAAGCTACAATGGGCTTTCAGATAAAATACCTTGTTACAGGCATTTTACAGGATATTATTTCTGAAATGCAATAATGCTGTCCCTAAAACAGAACATTCTTTTTGTTAAACAAACTTTACAAAGAGAATGTTTTAAATATCTGCAAAAAGCACTATATAAAAGCCTGTAATCTATCCCAAAAATTTAAAATATTATTCCTATACATTGGAATTAACTTTATAGTTTTAATTGCAAAAAGATACACAATAGAACTACTGTGAATTAATGCAGAATAAAGCACTTGCAGTAGGTCTTTAACTTTTGGAACATTTTGCCAGCTGGCTTGCAAGGATATATTCTGATAATAATAAAAAAAAAAAGACCACAAAGAAAGAAACATGTCTATACAAAACAGTTTTGTCCTTAGGAAAAGGAAAAAGAGTTCATAGTCATAGTGAGAAAAATTTTCAGACTTAATAGGAAAATATAAATTCTTGTTTCCTCCACAGTTTTCTGATACAAAATACACATCTTCTTCTATGGCATAAGAAATGCTTTAACCTGCAAATCCAGGGTATCTAAGTTTTGTCTCATCCAATTTGCAATTTCTATTTTCGTTAGCAGTGAAGTAGTAATGACACCACAGATATCCGATTATCAAGCAAACGTGAAACATGACCATATGACCCTACAAAATCAAATGGAAAAAAAATGATATGCTGTAACAATATAATTTCTTATTGAGATGCTAACAGTCCTGTTAAATACTAAGTGGTATATGAACGATTCCAAATGTTGAAAACATTTTTCTAACTTTGATTTTTATTTTTGGGATATTGTGATGTATCAGCATGGCACAAGACAAGAAGAGGGGAAGGCTTAGTGTAGAATTGTCACAATTCCACTGAAAGCACTGTCAGCATCATTTAGCTCTCAGTACAGCTGTACTAACCTTACACTAGTAGCAAATCTGTTCCACAAGTTCATATTTTTAAGGACCCTGCAAACCATTATGCAGGTGACTAATCCTTTGGAGGTCATGCTGGCATTTGCTTCATTTTTAGCACATGCTTAAGGCACTGACCTCAAGTGCCTTAATAAATCAGGGCATCAAGTACTTCTGTGATTTCAGTGGTGCTATTGAAGATGAATAAATTACTCTCTTGACTATACATTGAACCAGAGGAACAAATTAGTATCAGATAGGAATACATGAAGAATTTAACTGAGGGAGGGAGACAACTAATGCAATGAGATCAAGAGGTTTCCAGAGAAATATGAAAAAGAGCTAAACTTTGATGGAAGCAGTCATGATAGCCACAGGTGAAGAAAGAAATTAAAGGCCTGTCTAGCTAGCATTACTGGCTTAAATATTTAAGGAATGATCAGCATTTTATGCATTCCTGTAAATGACCCACATAAAACAGAAGAAGGGGCTTCAAACAATTAATCTTTCATTTGCATGGATCAATGCAGTGCAGTTTCCCCCAACTTGAAGTTCCCATTACAGCTCTTTGTTCACCATGCACTTCTAAATAGAGCTTACTAACACAGAATAAGAAAGGTCTTACATTTATTTTTCATTCTCTAATGCACAATATTGTAGTGTAGGGAATTTATTCCCTTGTGGTCTTCCCTACTAATTGACTACTGTACAAATAGTACTGTCACTACATGTTTCTTTAAAACAGGAAACACAAGGATTAATTCAATACATAGTTTTTAGGGAAGCTTACAATTCACAATTTTTGTATTTTATTAACAGTACTTTTTCAAAACCTAGTTGATATTTTATTTTGGATTCTTCATTCTCAATGTTATTGTTTCCACTTCATTTTTATGCCATGCGTGATTTCTGTCCAGAGTTAAAGTCTACACTTATAAGAGGAAAACTTATAAGACAAACTAGTCCTCCACTTTCACATTCACATAAATGTTTAAAATGAGAAGAAACCTTTAGAATAATTGCATTGACACTAACCTAGATATGTTGTTTTAACAAAGATGATAAACCCCGCTGACTAATTTTTTTTCCAGAACATAAAATGCTGTTACAAAATACAACCACCTGCTAGGACTGTTCATTTTAGAAGAATTTGACAAGTACAAATGTACTCTATCAATACTGTGAGCTTTAACCTGTCACAGCCAGACGTATTAATCATAACAACTGGAACATCACCTAATCTCTGGAAAACACCACCACCACTAGAAAACAAAGTCTAAAGAAAGAAAAACATATCAAGAATAGCAATACAGTAAGAGAGGTTGATTTATTTTCAGATGTGCTCATCAAGCTGTTATAAATAATGTAGGTATGTCCAAAAAATCTCTACTTTTACAACCAAAATAAACAAAAGGAGTAAGATCAAGGCCTTTATTGTGGGTCCGATCTGTTGCTCCTCCTCTAAAGTCAGTATCACAGAATCACAGAATCTTCTTGGTTAGAAGGGACCTTTAACATCATCGAGTTCAACCAAAAAAAAAAGAAAAAGCAGACACCAAAACCAAAACAAACAAACAAAACCCACACAAAACAAACACCCACAACTACACCCCACCCCACCCACAGACACAAACCAACAATCTCGGCCACTAGAGCATGCCCTGAAGTGCCATGTCTACACGTTTCTTAAATACCTCCAGGGATGGTGACTCCACCACCTCCCTGGGCAGGCTGTTCCGGTGCCTGACCACTCTTGCAGTAAAGTAATTCTTCCTAATATCTAATCTAAACCTCCCCTGCCCCAACTTCAGACCATTTCCTCTGGTCCTGCCATTATTCCCTTGGGAGAAGAGGCCAACACCCACCTCTCTACAACCTCCTTTCAGGTAGCTGTAGAGGGCAATGAGGTCCCCCCTCAGCCTCCTCTTCTCCAAACTAAACATGCCCAGTTCCCTCAGCCTCTCTTCATGTGACTTTTCTCTAGACCCCTCACCAGCTTGGTGGCTCTCCTCTGGACACGCTCCAGTACTTCAATGTCCTTCCTGTAGTGAGGGGTCCAGAACTGAACACAGCGCTCGAGGTGAGGCCTCACCAGTGCCCAGTACAGAGGCATGATCAGTAGAAGTATGGCAGTAGAAGTATACTAACTTACATCAATTAAACTGATCAGAACTCTAATAATTTGCACCTTTTTTAGGATGTGGCCCAGTAATTTCATGGTAATAAAATATTGTACATCAGTATTTCAAGCACAATTCTTATGAAAAAGGGACTGGTGACTAAAATTTCTTTACAGTACCTACAAATATGCTCTTATCCTGAGCTCTAAGGACATTATGGAGCAGATAAATATTCCAAAAAGAATAAGCATTGGGAAAATCTGATTTAAAAAAACCCAACACAGTGGTTTATGTGAGTGTAAGTAATACAGCAAGCCTTGACAGTAAAACACACTGGTTTCAATACCCAATGACTTATCTCTTTACATGCATCTCCAACAGTGTGAGAGCTGTTTGGCCCTCCAGTCTTTAGCTTGAATAATGAGGTACTTATGAGCTGCTATTGATTGCTAGCACCAGTCTGAACTGAGACTCAAACATGTCTTTAGACACATAGCAAGATATCTTCTACCCCCTATGCGTGAAGAATCTGCCTTTTTGCTGGAAATAACAGCTTAGCAGTGGTTACAGATAAAAACTATGGGATGGGGGTTGGCTTATATATCCTTTCCTATTTCAGCCGACCAAAAGCAAAAGTTCCACTGAGTGATTCTATTTCATCTGTCTTCCTAGGATTTGGGTACATCTCATTGCATGAGACCAGGGAAGCCATTTCAAAGCTTTGGGAAGATTTATCTATTTTTGATCAGGCAATGTAATCTTTATTCAGCAACATACAAAATCAGCGCATGCATGTGAAAAATTGATTTCAGTTTACACTAGTAATGAATTTTATCTGATATATGAAGAAACTAAGAACTTCAGCACATGATTTTTGTTTACTCTTAGCAATAACTAATGCTAACATTAATACCTTGTGGAACTGATTTACTGATTGATTTAATCTCTTTGAAGCTATTTCAAAAAAAAGGTAATTCTTATCAGTCACCAGACCTTTGCTGTTAATCAGATCTCCAATGCTAAAAGGTTGGGGACTTTTTGTTTCTTTGAAATGCACTTACTGTTTTTGCATTGGTTGAAGTAAGAGAGAGTTCATTATGTATATATATTCTGTTACAGCCAAGCCCTTATAAGGTTACATGCAGGCTTAAATTTCTTCATATAAATTACTTCACATAAACTTCTTCATAGAAAGTAACCACATGAAAGCTGCGTAAGACTCCCACACGATAAGAAGAAAATAAGAAAGTAAGAAGGGTCCTGCAGTTCAACATTCTACATTTTAGAGGCCTGCTATACCCCCAAGTCATAGGAAGCTTTTCCTATACTCCCTTACTTAGAGGTAATTTGATTTTTATGAGAAGTGTTAATCAGCCCACCAAGACTAGTTCTTTAGACAAGTTATTAAAACCCATACAGAGATTTATGAGAAAAAGAGGTTCCTTATTCCACTGAGTACTGAAGTATTCATGTTAAGTAGATCAGATCCAACAAAATACTTATTTGACAGTAATTCAGTGATTAGAAAATTCAACCCTTCAGAGCCTATGGATTAAGGGTTTGATCTGTTTCAAAGAGTGCAAGGACTTCTGTGCTGACCTCCCATGAAATAGCAGAGGTCTGACAGGTATTCTTAAGGTTTCCCTTCCACTCAGGTATAGAACTAAGATTTCACTTTGAAACTGAGAAAGCTTTTTTCTCTACCCATGTCCTAGTTTGGATAAATCAGGATTTTTTGACGCACTAAGAAAGAAAAGGTACGAGGACGTTCTTAACCCATTTCACATTATGAATCAGAATTCTACAAGTAACTCAGTACTGTGCAAATTGTCTCTATTTACATTCAGTGTCAAAATAACATGCAATATACCATTCATCTTACATTTAAAAAAGGTTTGTAGAGCCAGATTAGAATACTCATAAAAAGAAAAACCCATAAAACTTCAATATTCCCTACATATTTCCTAGATTCTTAACTGAAAGTTCTGTCAACACTTCGCATCAAGTTTTTTGTTACATCCATTCATGGGCTTTACATGTAAAAAAATTACTGAAATGTTTTCAAATGCCTTTGAGCTGGTGCCGTCAGAGTATCCTTCTTATTTGCCAAAGATGGCAACACTTTTAATGTTTAAATGTTTTTAAACATTTTAAAAAAATTAAAAATCACTAAATGCAACCACAATACCAAAACCAGATATTAGATATTTTACTAATACCAGCCCAAATTTATGAACACCTTTTCCAAACAGGTAACGAATATACTATTCAGCTAGGGCATTAATGTCTGCACGTTACTATTACGTATGAAGTGCAGTGGCCCTTTGGGTCTTTGGGTCTTTGGGTTTTTAAACATGTTCATTGCATGAAGTCTGTAACTACTTCTTCTCAAAGTAAAATGGCATAACAGAAGATGTGGGATGAACAAAATTTCAATGACGATCTCCTGTGGTATTATCCATTCATGGGTTTGCATGCTATACAGTGATTTTGCAAAATGTTTGGATCTTCTCTTTGTACCTGGTTACTGTGTCTTTGTCATGATCAAAGCAGTCCGATAATACATATAAAACAAGTTTTTTTATTTTATTTGCTGTTTAACAATCAATATGTAAAGTACTATTGGTCTCAAAGTTTTGGGAAGGCTGGTTGACATAATTCTACTGAAATGGGTGACAGCGTCAAGAAGAAATCACATTTTTCTTGGTTTCCACCGTTGTCCCTTCATCAGAGAATGGATTTTTTCTGGTCTGTAGGATATTAAAAGACCTGGCACAGAAAAATTGTCACTTTTGGTGACAGAAATATATAGGGTTCAATACATATCAGGTGTATAGAGAAATATTGATCCCTTGAATTATTTAGTTTATAAGTCTTTGGGGTTCAAGAAGAAAAATCCATTCGTGAGGTTCTTTCCTTTATGCATGGTACACAGCAGTGAGATAGATATATGTTGTCTAAATATCTCTTTTTTAAAACACAAGAGTTTCTGTGCCCTTTTTATTTTTCACAATGTCTCACTTAGTCTTCCAAGTTCAAACAAGTACCAAAAGAGCTAGACCTAGTGAAAATAGTAGAAAGGGAGGCACAGCAATTAAAATATTTTTGCTTGTTGTGAATAAGAATGTACACTTCTGTCCAATATAATACTACAAAAATATCATTAAACCTCCAAAACAATGCCTTCCCATCTGTTTAGTTTCCATGCAACCAAATTATGAGGTGCCTATTTCAAAACCAGAGCAAATACAATCCTTTCTCTCTTCATGTTCTAAATAACTGAAAACAGCCCATTAACACCATTTGACCATAGGCCTGCACTGGAGTACTTTGATTTTGAAATGTGTTTCTTTCAAGGTGAGTCTCTTTCTGTAGATTATATTATGAATGTCTCTCCACCTGCAGTAAGTAGCTGAGTTAGTTGTAATGAAGTCTGTGATCCTTGTTGGACTTGGTGTTTGAGTGCAAATTATTTTAACAGTAATAGGGAAGACACTAACACAGGGAGGGATGAACACATCACTTGTTGGGTTTGTCAGAGGAAGCCAGTGCTCATAATACATCAGGATGTGTTACAAGTGTTATTCAAATCTCTCCTATAAACATTGACACTGCCTTATTTAATCTTTTAGGATGATGACTAGATGTTTTTAATTACCTTTTGTGACTAGAAGTTTTCTTCTATACAAAATTATTTTAAAAGCCTTAGAAGTACTACTAGTAAGAAAAGGTTTTGTTTAACGATGTAATTCTTCATTAGATCCAATAATAAGAAATATGTCATTGAATCCATCAGGAAGAGAGCTATGCTTGTGTGACAGAGCAACCCTTCTCACTGTGATCAGTGAGCTTCCCATGAATGTGATGGGAAAGTTTTATCTTCATGGACCCTTAACAACAGAAGGAACGTGTCTTAACTACTCATTAGTTCAGGAAACACTCACTCGAGCTCCAGGCAGCCCACAGAACAAAATACATAGGTCCTGTTCTATAACATTGATGGCTGTCAGATCATTTGGCAGAGGCATGGGAAGGAGGTTTCTCTCCTTCTCTTGAGGAAATTTTGTTGGGATTCCTAGGAGTAACAGGTGGATTCTCGTCTTCTCAGCAACCAGGTTGTGCCTTGTTGCAATATATGAAATTCTGCTTTGGATAGTTGGTGAGGCCCACTGCACTATTCTTTTGCCATAACCTGCTGCATTATTTCTGACGAGTCCCAGGAGCAATCAATCTTAATATTACTGTCCTCCACAGATGAAAAGGTAGGTTTCTCTCACTGAGGGGTACTGTTTCAAGCTGTCTGCGTAGCCAGCAGTTGCTACTGCCCAGGAAAACTCACACATTTTCCTTTGTCACCAAAAAGGGGTAGAAATATATTAGCCCCCCACCTTCCTGCTGTTCCCAAGTGACTGTTCCCAGACCACTCTAAGTTCTGAAATAATCATGTAACTGCATGCAGCAATATGTCCTGCCTGGATCTGTAATACTCAAGTTTATTCTGCCATTTTTAATTAATTTATTTACCTTGTTGTTTAATTTTTTGCACACTAACCACCATTTCCTTTTCATACCAGAGGTCAAATTAGTATGATTGATTCATTACAACACACTTTTTTTCTTACAGATTTAGCTAAATTATGAGCTACCAACAGCATGTCTTTACTTCATAGTTTTATTTTATGAACACAAACCTTCTGAATATTGAAAAGCTTCCATAAATTTCTCTGATATTTTATTGTGGCAGTGAACAACAACAGTTCTGGTGCTATCATTTTAAAAAATGTTATAAAAATCTAACAGTCTGATAATAAAAGATTATTGCTACCTGGTAATAAATGGCTGCCAGATGATAAGATTTTTAAAGTATTTCCTGAGAGACTAATTCATTTATTTTCTATCTGATTTTGTCTGTTTTTTCAAAAAACATGTTTGTGAAATCTATTTATATCACAGCCGTCTACATTTTTCATCGTGCTTTCTCTCTCTTACTTCCTTGGAACCTTTCCATCATTTCCAGATGCAAAGATAAAATAAGCAGATACCTCTGAAAATGATGATGTATCTACTTTCCAGATTAATTAGCACTGGAGTAAGCACAGGACAGTTTCATGGGTCTTTTTTTTTTTTCCCAGAAACTATGAGAAGATCATAATTTTCATATATGGATAACAATTACAAAACTCCTTGAATATTCTGTATTTCTACACAATTTTATTCCTATTTTTAAAAAGCCTTAAGTAATTAAGCTTAGGAAAAAAACGACTCTTAAAGTAAATTCCAAGGACAAACCACTCTAGTATGTACAAAAATAAACATCAAATTGGATATCCCAAATGAGATCTGAAAGAAGAGAGAGGAGTGCTCTAATCAGCTCTGTGAAAGTGCTCACCATTTTTAATAGCTTTTACACTTACCAGCTGCGTGCATCCTACAGCTGTGAATCAGCATTCCCCAAATTGGGCTTCTTTTGTAAATGACAAGTAGCATGGCTTCTGTCTGTGCCCTATTGCTTTGAATAAGCACTCGCAAAGCAAGCCTGCATTGGTAAACTTCATCAAATTACCCTGGGAGATACAGTAAGTTTGATGCTCTGCTTCAGAATATAACGAATGACTCAGTGTTTAAACAGATAAGAGAAAAACTCGGTATTATGTATCTGACAAATTACTTTATTAGTAGTATTTGTGAGTGAAACAATCCAAATCAAATTATTGTTTCATGGAAATGATATTTAATTTCAATAAATGTATTCAACAATACTGTAAAATTAAGCTTTATAATATTTTATTAAATATGTAGCTTTGATAAAAGTGAATACTTGGTACCACATTCGGATGGATATTTCTCTGTCTTCTTTTTACACTCCTTTAGAAACTACTGTGCAGGCAAGCATGACCAGAAACAGCATATGGTCCCTTTGTTATCTGAGATTCTTTGATGACTATTATATCATCCTTTATCTCATTTCTTTTAATTTAGTTTAAAAAGATGTTTGTTGAAGAAAAAAGTAATAACAGTTTGTACCAGAAGAGTGTAAAAACACTCTCCTGGATGCAAAACAGCAAGCCAAGTGCCAATATGGGGAAAAAGAAAGCTGAATCATTGAAATAGTCCCTCCTGACACTTGTAATTTATGAGTACCTGAATTCAAGCACTAACCTGGCAGGAAACTCTTTAAGTTACTAATTCTGTGAACGCTGATTATCTGGTACTTTCCTAAAAATATTCATAGTACCTGTTTCAACATCTCACCTGTCAGTCATACCATAACCCTTCACCACAATTGTTAAACTGAAAGAAAGTAATTAAAAAGTGATACTACATAATGTGTGGCTTGGGATTTTGGGAAGGTGAAAGAGAAGACGCAGTTATACTACCAAAGCTCCACAGTTCCTCTCTGCTCCATTTAAAATCTGTTAAAACCTTATCAACGTAGGGCAACTAAGATGATTAAGGTATTAGAGCACCTCCCTTACGAGGAAAGGCTCAAAGAGCTGGGGCTCCTTTAGCCTGGAGAAGAGAAGGCTGAGTGGAGACCATATCTATGTTTACAAGTGCCTAAAGGGTGGGTTGAAGGATGATGGAGCCGGACTCTTTTCAGTGGTTCCCAGCAACAGGACGAGAGGCAACGGGCACAAGCTGGAACATAGGAAGTTCCACTCAAATATGAGGAAAAATTTCTTTATGGTGAGGGTGACAGAGCCCTGGAACAGGCTTCCCAGGGAGGTCATGGAGTCCCCTTCTCTGGAGATTTTCAAGACCCTCCTTGATGCAGTCCTGAGTAATGTGCTATAGGAAATCCTGCTTTAGCAGGGGAGTTGGACTAGATGATCTCTAGAGGTCCCTTCCAACTCTGACAATTCCATGATTCCATGATTCCGTTTTTCGTATAATGATCATCATTGATCATTCTTACCTACATTGTGCTGGGTCTTAAAACTGGCAGAGATAATTGTGAGCATAGCATTGGATATATTGGTAGACCCTGCTGAATTAAGTGGTAGACCAAGTGGCACTGTAACCACAATTCTAAATGTGTGCCACTTCATGAAGACAGTTAGCACCAGTAACACTGCCCGTGTAAATACAGCTATTCCCCTGTACATGTTTTTTTTCAGCATGGGTCACTGGTTTCCTAGTTATCCATTAAGTCTCATGCACACATGAATGATACGGTAGAAATAATATTTTCTTTGGCAACTCAGTTCTCTTTTCTTCAGTGAACCCAAGTGATGAAGCTTAGTTTTACAACTTGTATCTTGTTTAATTATTTCTGTCATCCTGCTTCTTCAGACTAAACAATCTCCATTTTTCCAGTTTCTGCAGATATGTAAACCTCTTTGTTCCATTTAACATCTCTGTTGCCTTATACTGTGCTCTCTCCAATTTATTTATGTTTTATCTCATTTTTGCCATGTCACCTAAGAGGTGTAAAGGAAAAAAACAAAAGAAAAAAACCCTAATTCTGCCTAAATCATATATGGTATCAAGGAATGCCTAACTCTGAGTCAGTACATAACCTTTCAATGTAACTTTATCTTCTGCATTCTCAGTTTCTTTTGCTTAAGGCCTTCAGTTTTCTGTTATGTCTGATTTAAATCATCTTGAATATGGCTTTAGAATTGCAGCACATCCAAAACTGCTGAAGGAGTAAACAAGAGCTTTGGATGCTCAACATACTCAAATACCTCTTCAAGTCTTTCTCTGACATTCATATTAGATATTGGACACTATAAAAATTTAATCTATATTAAATTATATTATTTATATTAGATTATATTAATCTATGAAAATATTTAAACAGTAGTTATGGGGGCATGAACATTTGACTTGTTTCTTATAAAGATATACCACACCCAATACAAATAGAGCGAACCTCTATTCCTTAGGAAGTCCTACTAAGAATATATATGCTTTCCTCCAAATTGTCTCACCTGCTTGCTAGTTTTTAGGTTTGGAAATAAACAGCCCCCCAAATTGTTCTATAGGGAAGGTCTGGAACAACTTTGTCCTTCTATCATTAGGTTGACTGGCTGAAGTTTGACCAGAGTTGTAACCTGGGGTGTGAGTTACACAGAACCTTTAATTTCAGACTCCTTACAAGATGATCCCATTTGAAATAGACTAGGCTAGGAAAAAATGAAAAAGGTACTTGAAGCATATTTTCAAAGGCAGCATGGAGCTTAATGGATCTTAGCCATGTACCTGAAAAATTCTTGCTCCAATTGGGACCTGATGTGGAACTTCTCAGATACTGGACTATCAATCAACCACTCAATCTTTATTGTCCTGTTAGTGCTACCCTGTATAAAGTAGTTATAACAAGTATATTTTAAAACTTGCTTTCTGTTTTTTCTGTTAATTCAACATTCCACTACATATCTCTAACATAGATCATCTAATATATTCACATTATATCCATGTATCTATTCATCTTACAAAATACAATACAGAGATTTTTTTTTTTTTAATCACTTTTAGAGTAACTGATTGTTACTTAGATTAGGACCTTCAAAAATCAGCCAGTCAGTCAGTCTTGGGGATACCGATGCTGGGATGTCTGGAATAGACCATTATTTCTGGAACCTACCTCCTTATGTAGAGAAAGGTTTACCAATACAGAAAATCACCTGCACTGCTTTTTTTACACCATTACACTACTTTTCTGGTCTTTTAAGGTAAATGCACTAACTTGTTCTCTTTCTTATGTCCACCTAAGAATATCCTCCAGTGACTTGACTGACTCACTGTGGGGATTTCTACTGATGACAATGGCATGTGTCCAGTCATGACCAAATTAACTATGCGACCTCAAAAGCCTACAGTAAACTCTTTAAGGTTCTGTCCCCAGCCACCCCTCCAGAGATAAAACAGATTTTAGCCCATCAGTGCTCATTAATTCAGAAGCATCACCACACTGACCGAAGTTAGTATCTCCACAGGGCAAAGCACTGTGCAGTTCAAACATGTATTTGAAACAGGTTCAGGGACAACCTCACTGTGCTCTGTTTACCAGCGTAGCCATGCCTGCTGTCTTTTCAGTCCTCTTACCACAGGTTGTCTCTTTCCTATGCCTAAAGGCTTATTCCTCTGAAATGAAATTATTTTATGTTTATTTTCTAAACATCCTACTTTTAATATTATTAAATCTTCCATCCCAAACTTCCTTTGAAACCTTCTTGAGTCCTCCCTTAAACACGTGACAAGTAAATGGAATACCATGCTCACATCATATTTTAAAGTTTCTATGCAGAATAGACAAGTCACTCTGTGGATTTGCCCACAAAAGATTTTAGAGAGAAATAAATTATATTAGATTATATGTCACTTGTAAACCATATTTGAACGTAAGCCTCCAGACAAGAAAGGTCAGGATTGTACATTAACCCTTTGAACTAGATAGCCCCTTTGAAAGATGAAAGTTTGGCAGTAAATGGACCCACAAGTTTTTGAATTATTTTGCATTTAAATTGTGGATTTCTTATTTTCATCCATCATTAACCTAATTGATCTCATTTAAAGATGCAAATTGTGGCACTGAACTTTCATGTTCACAGATATTCTTTACTGTTTACAGTAACCATCCTTTATGTTTCATTTGTTTCAAGCATTCATTAATATGAAAAGCTTAAACAAGATAATTTTACTTATTAACACAGAGTTTACATAATTATTGAGCTAAATAATTAAATAGAATAACTTCTTATTTACTTTTAATTCAATATGAAGAGGTGTACATGTACTGAAGCTCTATCTTTTAATTTGCATTCTTGTTAATACTATTTCTAACTACAACTTACACTGGTAAGGGAGACAAAATAGAAAGCTGGTCACCAAAGTATTGAAATAACATTGAGATATATTTATTGTCCATATTAACATTCACACTGCAATTCAGGGATTAAAAAAACCCAAACAACATTTTGGGTAAAATACCAGAAGAGTATCTCAACATGGGTGAGTCTTGGATGGAAACTTGAATGTGTATAAAGGGTAAACTTATCTCACAGTATAACAGGGAGTCAATTGGAAGATTTTGTAATTCCCTCATTCTCAAGGTCACAGCAGTCCAGCAGAACATCTTCATTGAAAGAGGAAAGCAAGAACACCACTCAGATAGTTGATCTCCATAGAATGGGAGCATCAGTCTCAAGAAATGGTACCTGTCTAACTATGTAAGAAAATATCTAGCTTTCCCTTGAGCTTCTAAAGGATTTAAACGGCTGGCAGATTTTCACTGAAGTGAAGGAAATCCCTGCTTGCTTAGGCTTATAGATATTGTCTATGATCAGAGAGAGAGGTTTTGTGAGAGGCCAAGGTCCTGTCTGAACATCACATGGAAAATATAGTCCTCTTACTTTTTAAGCAGGAACAAAAAGTGGCTTTAATCAATAAGACCATTTAAGTCATGAGATGAAGGTCAGATAGAGAAACCCACTTGAAAAGTTGAGATCTGAGAACCTGAGGTCAAGGCCTCCTGTTCTGTAGAGATAGAGTACATTCTGAAAACAATATTGCTATAGCCACGTCCAGGTGATCAAGGTGGTATCTTACACTAACCAGTTACTACCCTCCATTAACTCAGGATGGGAAATATACTTCGTTGCTAAGGATACATGTGAAAAAGATGCCTGGGACAGGCCAGTGCTGGAGCAAAACCCAGTACTCTTTGGTGTCTGAAGCAAAGAAATTGTTCTTACAGCACCCACAGTCCTGATAAATCACTCAAAAAAAAAAACAAACAACATTTTTCTGGGTATCCCTCTGGTGGCCTATTATTCTTATCTGGCTTTCTCAGATCTGCCTAGCGGAGGGACTGACAAGAGATGACAGTCTGATAATAACTTAGTGACTTCCAAAAGGTTGGGTCTAGGCAGGTATACAATGATGACAGCAGACTGTTTCCTCAAAAAAAGAGCACGTAACCTACATCCATCTTGTTCCTAGAGCTGAGTCTAAGAACTCTGAAGAATAAAGCATTAAAGGAAACAAAAGCATTAGGAATATATCTGTTTGGTACAAAAAAAAATCTGTTTCCTTAAAGGGACATTTTCTTTGTCATTTGTTATGAAAAGTATGCAATAGGATGGCCCATGCCAGAGAATGTGCTGCTGCATCTGTGTCATCATGTTACTCTTGAAAGAAGGCTTAAACTTGAAATATTGGATGAATTCCACAAGTTCCACAGATCTCTGAGGTGTCACAGTTCCTAAACACTCAAATTATTCAAAAGATAAAATGGTTATAGCAAGAGAGCAACTCGTGTTAATTTGGAATAGAGAACTGCAAAGCCATGGATTTGGAAATCTCAAGTTCTTTCTTTTATGGCCCTGGAGAATTATAACCTTGGAAAATCCAGACCTTTTCAGTGTATCAGAATTTATAGGAGAATTGTGTGCCTAAGCTTATCAACTAAAGATGTAGTTAGACAAACATCTCTCATGGTAAAGCTAAAACAAGTTTCTGTTCTTACAAACGCTCCCGCTTTTTTCACTCCTGGGACAGTATAAAGTCTATCCGTATTTATTTGAGCTGACTCAATATTTTGGGGGCCTGTTAAAAAATAACTGAAAAATTGGAAGACTGTGACACCTCATTATCCTACTTAGTAAACCATTTCCTGACTGTAGGAATGCATCTCTTGCCAGACTGTCCATACAAAGATTGAGGCAGTGTGTAATCATGCCAAATATTCCCAGATTTTACTTTTATAATGAAGAGATGGTCATAATCAAAGAGAATGACTAATAATGCTGTTGACTGATCAGAAACCAAAAAAAGATCAGCATCAGTGAAGGAAATTCCTTTTAACACTCATATTTTCTTCACTTCGGAACAATATGTTCTCTGCCTAGAGAGTATAAGCTACTTCCAAAAAGGGAAATGTCTTTTGTTCCTAAAGTATGGGTACTGCTTAACTCTTGAGGGGTTGTGAGAGACATACTTCAAGTAAAAAAAAATAAATAAGAAAATGAAGGTGTGATACATATTTTAACCACTTACAGTGCAGAAGGACCATATGTAGGCAACAGGGAAAACTGTCCCTGCCCCCTCATACTTTATGAGAGGTGTCCAATTCTGTATGTTGTTACATGGGCACACATCTGCCCCTTCTGAGCTAAAAAAGGCAGCAAGTCCATGGTTGTGATAGTCACCCTGCACAGCCACCTAAGATATTCAAAATGTAACTAAGTCATTAGACTTAAACATTAATATTTAAGGAAGATTTTTTTTTTCTCTAAATACTGTTCTGATGTGCAATTGTGTTTCAGGTGTTCTCCATAGACAAAGGGTCTAACAGCCAACTATACATGACCTCTTTCTTGCCCTTTTTAATAATACCTTATTTCACATAGTAATATATGAATGTATATTATAATCTATATTTCATATATTATATTTTCACATATTCACATATTCTCTCTCACACACATATGTATATTGTGTTTCATATATTTTCACTTATTTTTTTCAGAACATATAATTGTAGAAACTGGTTCCAACAAAAACTTGAAACCATCCAAGTAAAAATATTGGGCTAAAGTCTCTTAGTGAGCATCAGGTAATGCAGCTCTTTGATAAAATTACTCTGCTTTACACAAGCAGAAATTCTAACCCTGTCCTGTTGTCAGAGAAACCTCCATTTGTTAATACATCAGAAATCACAGTAGTACCCTGTTGTTAGCCACACACATACACAATTTTCTACATGGCTGCACAAGTGCACTGCTGATTTGCTTATCTTTAGTCTGCTGCATTCAAGGTGTTTTGTTTACTTAATTCAAAATCAATAAGTTTATTTCCCGGACAATAGCCAACATTCTCTTGGAATAGCTGCCTAATTTTAAAAGTCAAGTTCAGACATTCGTTGCAAAAGAATCTAGCAAACTCTGGTAAACCAGAATCTAGTAAAATCTAGTAAACCCACAAATGAAGAAACAGCCTATTACACAAACATTGCTGGAATAGCCTGTAGAAGCAAGTTAGCTGATGGCTATAGACTTGTCAGACTGACAATTCACTGCACATCTGTGTCTGCCAATATAGAATTTACTCAAAATTGCCTCTCTAGACACTTCTTTACATAACACATATTTAGCTTATTAGTGCTGTCATTTGGGAGTGTGGTCAGCTTTTGAGCAAAATTTGAGTCCGCTAGCACGGATCATATCGCAGCTGCCATTTTAGAATCACGATGATTAGATTTGAAGTTCAAATGATTTGATTTCACTTTAAAGCTTCAGAAGCAGCCTCTGGGGCAGACTTAGACAATTAATTTTTTTTTTTTACTGAGGTCTGCTGGGTAATTTCCTGCAGTCAGAGAATCTTCACTAAGGTAAAGTAATTACCACTGGGTAATTTTATGGCACTGTTCAGTAGGTAGCAACATGTTGGCTGGCTTCTGCTCAGGTAAGACCTGGAGGAAAGTGAAGACGCTGGGAAACAACGCGTCTGAGACACTGAGGAGGGATGAGCAGAATTCACTCACTTCCCAGATGCAGACCTGAAGTTGTACTTGCCCTCAAAGTGTCTTTTCAGGAGCATGTGTGAGGATTACAGTATACAATCCCATAAATATCGTACTGAGAAGCTTTCAAAATTGAAGTATTGTACCTGTGATTCTTTAATACAGGAGTAAAGAATGCATTCTTACTTTAGTTTGAATGCAGAAGTAAACAATGAAACAAAATATCCCTTTGAGATTTGTATTTATCACTTACAACAAGCACTTCCTAATAATCAGTGGTGGCTAGGCTGACGAGCAAACTTCAGACTACAGCCGCGGGGAATACAAGTCTATTTTAGGTTTACTGTTGACAGTAAGGGTCAGAGGAAAAATAAACTCAGCAAGCAGTGTCACGCTACCACAAACCTCTGCTGGTCAAGCAGAAACTAAATTATGACCAAACCTTTCAGCACAACAGAATGACTTGGGCAATTGGGTTGTCCTTCAGTGCACAGAGCATGACATGGAGATGAACAGGATTAAGCACAAGTGGGACATAACATAAATTAGTGATAAATACAGCTCAAAGGATTGGAGGAGCTAATTATTCCACAGTCTAGAGTGGGGTACAGTATACTTACCCCAACAGCATCCCTGTTATTTTAGTATATGAAATCTGAAAAATTAATCTGGAAAGCCCTGTAAAAATAAGGACCGATCATGGTATCCTTCAAGATACCCTTCTTTTGGTCAAGCTATAAATAATATAGGTAATCTCTACTTCTGGACCTAACCATTAAAATGAGAAAAGAGCAGCAGAAGGACTCAGACATTACTTCTTTTACATACACACATATATATACTAAAAGAACATAAAAACTTTTTTATCTTAAAAGTTTAGTCCTCAGCTTCATTTCATGTACTGTAATACTACTGGGGAAAGCTGATTTGATTGCTTTATCACACTAATAAAAGCTAAGATTTGTGTAAGGGGAGAAAGAGGGAATAAAGTATATTCCATATTGATATCACTGCTGATGGCATTACCGGCTTTCGTTTTCTTAAGTTTACTTCCTATTAAAGCTGATGATAAAAGCAGCTGTGTGGACTCAAGCACCTCTATCTACATCTCTCCATGGACTCATTACAAATATCTGTTTCATATAGTCTCATCGTCTCTGACAGATTTAATTTTATTCTATCTTTCACTAGGCATCAATAAAAACCTGTCATTCCAACAACTGTGTTGCTTTCATTTTTTTCTACCTATCATCCACTGGATGCAAACACAATCTTGTAATTCCTACTGTTCTGTTGTTTTCCTTTTCTTTGCTTTATTTTGTTTTGATGAAGCCACAAATGTTTTGGCCATTGTCAGGGGCTAGTTGCTTGAAACAACGAAGACTTTTTTAATTGTCAAGCATAATTATACAGGACAGAAATGGCTAAGCTATTTTTTATTGCCCTTTTTTTCTAACCTATGATGATACACTGTAAGGATCATCCATGTACCATAGATAAAATTCTTCAGATTTTAGGGAGGTATTTTAAAACCAAGTGCAGTTTTAGTGGGTGATGCCCAATCATTGTGCATCTGTTCTCTCCCAAACTGATGCTCATTTGTGCTTTTCTGTTTGACCATTTTAAGGTACTTGCTTATCATTCTCTGCTCATCTGAAATACCCCTGGGACATTCAGAAAAAGTGCCCTATGGAGCAATGCCACACTACTTGGTTGTGATTTCAGAGCCTACAGGACATCAGATTAACAAATTCTCCTGACTTTTCTCATGGGGACCCATAATTCATATGTTTTGCCAGCAATATTTTTGAACTGCTGACAGGCGGCATTGAGGATATATCGGGTCAGCTCACATTGGGTCCTGTGAGCATGCCTCTCATTAATACAAATAGGATGTTTCTTATATGTTTGAAGTTTTATGGATTGATGGAAAAAAGTCAACAGCTTCCACTGACAGCAGTAATACCCATGACAATGATTAGAAATACCAGGGGGATAAAATCAAGGGGCCCAGTTCCAGTGCGATGTACTCCATTCAGAGTCTTTGGGTTTGCTCTAGTAAATCACCTTTCTCCTCTTTTTCCTTCAAGCCTCTCTGCTGAACCACATCATTATTTCCCTGACTCCCCTTCTCTTTTTACAAAGTTTCCTTTAGAAACTTGCCCAGTGTAAGACTTCCGAGTACGTTGACCATGGAGATGTAGGTGGTAAGGAAAAGGACAATAATAGTCTGTTGTTAGTCTCCTTGTCACCAGTAATAAAATACTGCTTTCTCCGTGGTTTTAAATGGTATTTCCACCCTCTCTTCTAAACTTCATCTTCTTTTGGCAGATTTCTCACTTATCTTTTTATGTATAATGACTCTATATTAGTGCTGGAGAGTATTAAATTGATTGGTGGAAAATTAATGGAGCAAGCAGGAACGATAGAGAATAATTACTTGTGCATTGTGGCTTTTGATAAGTTGGAGGGGGCAGCAACATAAAACACATTAGTAACTGTAAATGCTCAGTGCAGTTTGTCCTTGTTAAAGAACTTCAGTGAACCCGTGGAAGAGAGAGAAGGGTCTTGTTCAAAACATGAAGCAACAGGCATAGAGGAAGATGCACCCCACTGCTATTTAGCAAGGTGGTGTCTTGCTACCTAGGGTGCAAATGGGAAGGAAACAACAAATATTCAAGGAGCCTTATATATGAGAGGCAACAGAAAGGCTTCTTCGCCTTATGATCTTACGATGCTCACGCAAACCACAACCCTGCCTTTAAATTGAATCACATTACAACGCAGCCAGTGTGAGTCAGTTTAGACCTCCTATAGCTCTCCTATTTCTGTATCTGCTGTTCCATTCAATTTGGTTCATCTCCTGTAGTGCCAGCATCTTGAGCAGAGCATTGAAGGAAGAGCATGCAATTTGGAAGTGAAAGCATGGGCCATCTCAGTGGTTGATGGCTGTGGGATTTAGTATTCAAGGAAAAAAAGCTGTTAAGTATTCATGTCTCTAGTACAGATGCCATTTGAACATGTGAGGGAAGGCAGGTGTTTAATAGCCATTTGGTGAAGAAAGGCTTTGAGCTCCCTCAGTAAAATGATGGGTAGAATGTTTCAGAAAAGTTACTTTCAGTACGTATTACTTGTGGATGCTAATCCACATCCTCCTAATTTTCAGGCTTTTTTTGCAGATGGCATTTTTAGCAATGCTGTCAGCTTCTGTGCATGGAATGCTTTTGCCATTGCTGCATTTTACGTGTGCTACGTGTCTTAGATGCTTATCAAAATATCCCTCTTTAGAAACAAGTTATATATGTCAGCAGTCCTTGATATAGTATCTTGGGAACTAGTTTGCAGTTACAGGAGGCTTGTCTGCTTTATGCACAAGCTTCTCTGTTTTATAACAGGTTGATCACACCTACCTTAGAAACAGATTCATGAAAGGTCTCTCCCCTATACCTGGTCTGACAATATTTTGCAGATGCCTGTTTTTGCTAGCTGGCAATCAAAAGTACAGGTGTTCTGCAGAAATCCAAATAGCTGTACTCTGAAGAATGGTGGGTATAACACAAGTGAATAAGAAAATGTCATCTGATGGTGAAAAGGTGTTCTCCTGGGTGTATTACAGTTTATAAGTGAAAAAAACCTCACATTTCAAAGGACAACATGACTTCAGAGTAGGGCACAGATACATAGGCAGGTTCATTCGTCTTTGAAACAATGCACTGTGGAAAACATCGTTTCCAGGAATCCTATTAGAAAAAAATAAGCCAATATATGGACATACAAAACAATTGAAATTTGGATTATCTAGAGTAACATCCTGTATAAACAAGGCCTAAAGACAAATTCAAAAGGACTTTTCCTCCTGGACTTGCATTATTAATGACATTATGAAGGCTTTCATTAGCAGGATTCAAAGTTATTGAGGCAGTCTGCTGCAAATTTTGCTTCTTCATATCCTTGTTTTTCAAGTTTCTAGATACTTTCAAGGAAAACTGTGAACTACTATGATACTGATTTTTAAGAACTCTTTCACATTGCTACAATGATAAACAAAAAAGACCAATGCTTTTCCTCTCTACCACTTCTCAAAGCAAACCAGGAACTCGGTCCCATAGTGTTTTCGCTGATAAAGCTCTCATTAAAACTGTTAAAATTACTTCTGTAAGAAAACCCCAAAAACAGAAAACCCCAACCAACCAAATACAAACCAGAGAAGGCTAAAAGAAAGATGTTATCTGTTTGCACAATACCAGAGATTTTTACATCTTTCCCACAAAAGGAACTCTGTAACAAAACCAAGCTATAAAAGCAAGCATATATATCGTGTATTACTTACAGTGTATTTCTAGAACCTGCATTGCTATCTGAGGTGTAGAGTTTAGGGACTCATGATCTACTCTGCAACTTACAACTGCACCATCATCATTGCGATCTGCTAGGAAATCCAGCGTGCTGCTGACTGTGAATGTTTTACGATTTGCGTCTTCTTCTTTTAAATATTTAACATCTGAAAGAAAAAATAAACAAACAAACAATTTTCTCTCCAATATTTCTAGGAAATTTAGTCCAGCATTAGACAGCTAAATTACCTATTACACTTGTAGAAAAAACATCTTTCATATCTGTATTGATCTCTTTAAAAGAAAAATAATTAGACTGTAGTTATTCCTCAATTTGCTCCCATTGTCAGAGCGCAAAATATATATTTAAAAAGAAAATTTTAAAATTGGTTACATGATACTGCACTTAAATGGAAATTCCTTTCATCATTATCTCTTATAAGTTTAGGCCCAAATTTGATATAAACTTTCTTTGCAGTTCATTAGAAAAAATGTGGTTTTCTTCCACCCTCACTTCCCTTAAGTATTCACACTGTCACTAAATATTAAGTTTTCTAAATCCATGCCTATAATCTTTCATAGTAATGCAGTACACGGATATTACTGAAGTCGTGTGAACTAAGGGTTGCACGCATGCAGTCACATCAATCCTGTGCTTAGTTCATTGTTTGCTTATTCTGTTGTTTGGCTAGAATTATGCTAATTTCTGAATGAAACTAAACTAAAGTACAGATATCAATGCTGATGAACAACTGTAAACAGAGCATGTCATAGTATTTACTGGAATCTACAGACAAGTCCCAAGAAGACTGAAAGTAAAATTATTTCAAAGAGACCTTTTACTCACTGCTTTATATTATGCTAAATTTGTCTACTGCTTTTATGCAGATTCAGTTAAAAATCTCTTTGACAGTTTTCAGCCCAGATACTAGACTGTAGGGAGCCTGCAGCTATACTTAAGAAATATTCAACTCGGCTCAAAGTTAAGGTTCAAATAGAGAACGTTTTGTAGTAGAACATACATGTTAAATCAGAACTAAAGACCCAAAAGACCGAGAATTTATTTCAAAAACTTTTAATGTATTAACTGCAACATGAGATCTTCTTACACATACTTTAGAATTGTTTTACTTGGTTCCCAACTACTTATAATATTTATTGGTTTTAATTTATTTCATAAAATTTTCAGCAAAATAGTAAAAAAGTTATATTGATTTGTTACAATGAAAGCTTTAAAAGACATATATAAATACATAAACATATATATTAAATTACACTGAGATTGCATATATCCTGTGTCCAAAGAAAAAGTGAGAGGTTTCAGTTTTATAAATTATACTAAATCCCATTAGAAAAGAAGATGACCTAAATAAAATTTCCATGAAATATCAATTTTAGAAAGCAAATCTTAAATGGCTTAAGCTATATCTTTTTAGACTAAAAATACCTCTGAAATCAGAAAGGTGGTCTTTTTCATTGTCTCCAGATAGATGAATACACCATGTAGTTTTATGATTTCCATTTTTTCCTAAGAAAAAAAATATTTCTTGCATACAAGCATTTTTCTGCTTGTTGGTTCCTAAGCTTTAAGAGATTTCAATTTCTGCCACCGTGACCATTAATATTTAGGGATCACTAGGTGAGAGAAATATTGACCAGGGCTAAAGCAAAGTTATTATAATCAAACAACAAATGTCTTCAGTAATATTTAAAGCAAACATATGAGATTTTGTTCCCAGAGTTATGTTTCCAAATTCAATAATAAGCACCTATATAGGTAGCCTTGTCCTTTTTAATATACATATCCCTTTGCTTACTGACTTCAGGCAGAGGACAGACAGCTCCTGAAAACATCAACAACTTTAGTTTCAGTGAGAGGTTGTGGATGTTTAATCCTTTAGAAAAACAAAAGCAGTTAATTTTCTAAATGGATGTTTAAAACGTTTTCTCTAGACATCTATTGTTTGGAAGAGTTCAACTCGTAGAGTTAATTACCTCTGAAAAAAGGATGGTGATACTCTTCTATAAGCTGTTGACATCCTCATCAACAGAAATACTTAGCTTGTCCACTCTATCAGCTGTATCTTCTTAGATATTTCTTTATAGCAAAATGAAGGTGTGATTGTAATATATACTAACTGGATGTAAGAGCAGTAGAGATCAGGTACTGGGTCTGTTACCTTGTGCTAGCATTCAGAATATTTACCCAGGGTTTTTACAGAATTTTTAAATATGTCTACTGTAGTCTGTTCTTTCACTTATTGTTTTGCTACTCCTCTCTTTCCTAAATACCCCATTAAAAAGGTTAAAAAACCTCATCCATTATAGAGGCACTTTCTCTTGAAATCACTAGAACGAAAGAGGTTGGGGGATGACTAGATAGAAAGTAGCTTTATAGAGGAGGAACTAGGGGTCTTGAGGACAGCTTGAACTTTAATCAACAATGTGCCTTTACAGGGTTGAAAGCTAAAAAGGGACTGCCCTGCAGTAATGATAGCATAGCCAGCAAGTCAAGGGAAGCGAATCCTCTACTGAGCACTTGTGAGGCTGCATCTAGAGTAGCAGGCCCAGTTTTGGGCTTTCCAATACAAGAAAGATGTTGACAAACCCGAGTAGGTTCAGCTGAACACCATACAGATGGTTAGTGGCTGAAGCATACCATGTATAAGGACGGCTTAAGATAGCAGGGTTTGTTCAACCTGAAGAAGAGGAGACTAAAACCAGATCAAACTGACACCTTCAAGTACCTAATGTATGGTCATACAGAATAAAAAGCTGGAGTTGTCTCAGAGGCGTACAGCAAAAGTTGAGGCACAATGTACACAAGGCAAATTCTGATTATATATCACGAAATATCTACATATAATGAACATTCTCCACAATAAGGGCTTTCAAATACTAAAACACCTAGCTGAGACAGACGAGGAATCTCTGTCCTTGGAGATTTTTCAAAATTGAATTGGAGAAGACCCTTAGCAACCTGATCTAACCTTTGAACAGAGGTTGGGCCATATGAAGTCTAAGGGTCAACTGTGGGCCTGCTTCTGTGACTCTTCAGGTAGGTGCACATACAGATATGCTTGTATTAACTAATACTAGTTTATATCCCATAACTATAGATGTTTGATAGTGAAGATAATAAATAGAAATGATAGAATACCTATCATTCATTGTTCATTGTCAACTATTTATAAAAGTACATATTAGTAACTTCCATATAGAAACACTCCATGAGAAACACGTAACAGCTTTGCTGTTTTCACAAGGCAAATATAATTTGTTTACATTTAAAATCAAGTTCTGCCATGAAATGGACTTGTTATCTAAAAAGTTTTGATCTTCATTTTAGAGTTTTATCAAAACAAAACGTTCAGTGCCTCTCTGAATTCTTTGTGTATGCTAAATATATATAACCTAATGCAAAATGTCTTAATTTGTTGCAACAGATTAACTTATTTGTTTTTTAAGGTAAATTTTGCTAGGGGAAAAACAAAAAAAGAAAATCCATTAAAAATTTTCCTGAAACCTAAAAATATTTTTTTACATAATATTGTTGAAATAACATGTGAGAAATTTTGTTGAAAGAATAGATAATTTTTTAACAAAAGTTATGAATTTAGCCTCTCCAATATATTTTTTTTTAATAATCTTCCAGAAATGTTACCAGAATGTAAAACTGCAGATCACTTTGTTAATTTGGTGCATATATGAGAGACAGAACACTAAAGTAAAAGGTATGGTACTCAGTGCTTCACATTTAGTCTGTCCCATTACTAATACTTACTCCATCAAACGGTATTCCTTTACCAGATGATGATTCCTTTTTTGAGTAATAGCAAAGGAGCTACAATTTTAGAATGGCTTTTTCCCCTTTGGTGCAACTCTGAACTCAACGCATCATTTATATTCTTTTGCACCATGTATAATACTCTGTAACACAATTGGATTTACTGGTGCTAGACAGACGAACTCCTAACCTTTAATGTCAGCTGCATTAGCATATAATTTCATATCTATTTTCTCAGATTTATCATTTCACCTTTTACAGTGCACAAAGCTAATGTAACTTCTGCTGATGCCACTGCAAACTGGTTAGGTTATTTTATTTCTAACCTTTGTGAAATGGCAATGTGCTCTTCAGAAGACCTAGAAAACTAAACTGAAATGAATGTTCTCAGTACTTTCCTTTCATTTATGTTTTTTTTTTTTCCCTTTACTGTTCTTTTCCACACATCATCTTTGTTCCTTCCCCACCCCCTTTTTTAAAAAGCATCCCTCTAGGAACTGTTCAGGCGAGCAAATTAGTTAAAGAGTGAAATCATCAAATTTCTTGCTTGGCTTCAATTACGTGTCAACTGAAAGAAAGGCAAAGTTATTACACCAGATTTTACAATACAATTTTTAAAATAACGTATTTTCAGATGTGTTGCCATTCTGTTAGGTCAACTGTACCAACAGTTCTCTTAAAGTATTGACTTTGTTTAGAGTGATTTTCAGTCTTTACATTTCTTGAATATAAATATTCATCCTGTCATCTTTTCTGGATGGCAGAACCTATGCTATGTCATGTATGGTAGCTGTGCTGTAAATTCTTCTTTTTAATTGCGTTTGATGCGGTGCTACTTTTCTTTCAGCAATCTCCTCAGATTTCCCAGTGACTGGAAAGAATGGTACTCTGATACCTCATTTTCTATCCTTGTTACGAGTGTTCAAACACATTTCAAATGATTCCAGCCTAAAATTCCTGTCTCCTTCAACACTATTCTGATTTTCATTAGAAATCTAAAGATGCTTCTAGAATGGACTGGGTTCCTTGGACAATCACCTGCAATCCCCTATATACCATTTTTATATCACAGGTCTGGTTGTGTATATTGAACTGCAGTAAAGAATAATAAAAGAAGATTAATGGATTCTGTAATTAATGCTGTAACTTTGCTTGAGGCAGTTTATTGAGCTAAAAATATCCACAGTATCACACAAATATGAGACAAAGCAGATAAAAGTTGTTTTTTTTTTTAAAAAAAAAGCTACACAGAGAAGGCAGATTTTGAATCATTTGTTGATCTGAATAGAGATGACATCAAAAATAGCAATAGCTGATAATTTTTATTCATATACTCTACAATGGGCACCACAGTTGGCTGTGGTAGATGTGACTAAGCCTTCTGTTATAGGAATCTCTCTCTGCCCATTCACCAAAAATGATTTTAAACTGTCCCAGCATTTATGAGAATATGGAGTAGAAAACTAAGTTTTAAGTAAAAAACATACCAAGCGAAAGAGAAGAGAGAAAAGAAATAAATAGCTTTCATATGCAACTCCTTCCTATCCCACTGCATCCTCAAGGCAAATCTTTGCTTTCAGCTTTGGTTTCAGTCACCCAATGACTTTTTGAGATTACAGCAGACTTTGTTCAACTCCCTCCAGTTCCTGTGAAGTTCTCCTCATCCCCTTTGAATCCTGTCCTTTCCCTGTTCCTCACCACACACTCTTGGCACCCTTGCCTCAGTTGCAGGTTCCCAGTTTCCCAACTGAGATTCCTTCAATTGCTACATCCCAACTCTTCACCAGAGCAGGCTCTGTAGTGCAGTCTCCTGTCTCCTCCAGACAGTTCTGCCTCTCCAGTCACTTAACTTAAAGGAGTGTAACATAAAACTGACAATTGACCAAATCAGACATACGTCATATTAGAAAGGCAAAAAGTAATGAAAAGGTAAAATATCTGGGGTGAGTGGTATGGCTGTGATAACTATAATCCATAAAAAGTTTCTCTATGAAGCATCACAGTTGAGTTTGTTATGCTGAAAAGATTTCAGAGCAATTCAAAACATCACTTTTTACCTACTGAAGAAAAAATTAAAAGATTGTCATATGACTCACTCCAGTAATTTACAATCAATTCCTTATCTACGTACTATCACTGGTTAATTGAATGATTGAATATGAGAAACTTTACAAACATGATATAAGAAATATAATTCTAAATAATAGATAGTTTTGACAGTTGGACCAAATTACATCAAAGTCCTTTTAAATACCTTTAACTTCTTTGTCGTTCTTGAACCATCTGATATCAGCTGCTGGTTTACTACCAGAAGTCTTGCAAGTTAGCTGCATCCTCTCTCCCTCCATAACTGGTGAGGTAAATCCAGTAATTTGTGGCTTCTCAGGAACACCTAACAAGCAAACAAGCAAAATGTCTCTGATAGTGTCAGCTGCTGCCATGAATATATGACCAACTTAAAGTTCACTTCTTCATATGCTTTAAATTCTGGAAACAGAGTAATTAGTTCCTTGCCTTCTATCAAAATTGAATGTCAGTGAATCCTGTTTCCTATTGCAAATAAACTGTCAATCTTAACTGTAGCTGATTCTAAAGAATTAAAGAAAACAGAAATTATCTAGTTTTCTGAGGGAAACAGATTGTATTCTAAAAACTGTCTTACCTATGTATACTCTGCATGCAGGTTTAGTCTGACTTGCATGTATAAGGTTTAAACTGGCCTGCACAGCAAGCAGGATGACAAAGTATATTAGAAGGATAGCTGTGAAAATAAAATGTAACTGACAACAAAAAGCTAAACTGATCTAATTTTAGAACAGATGTTTAAGCATGAATTATGATGGTTTTAATACCGAATCCTGGGAAAAGGGAGGATGAAAATAAATACAGGAGTTACTTTATCTTCAGAGAACACATAACCAAAAAACCCAACAGATATAATCACAATTCCGTTGGCTATGGAAATTTCTTCAGGTGGATCCAAGGTCTTTGGAGGAGGTCATGACATACTACACACATAATATTACATTTGAAAATAGTTGTTTTTCAATGAATCATGGAAGACTTAAAAAAATATATTAAAAGAATTGGAAAATTTGATCACTACATTTTGACTTCTGAAAACACAAGAATAATTTCTTTTGAAGTGATACTGATGACTGCAGTTTTAAAATCTCTGAAAATATCATTGTCATAACTTGCATTTGTAGCGCTTTGATGCATTTATATTTGTGGTTAGATAAAGGGATCAGTCACAGCAATTGATCCTGTGCTCTGTATTTCACAATTTGGTTTGTTTACATCTCTTTTCCAATATGACATATTATGTACATAAAAACCAAGCAGCAGTACCTATTGCATAGTACATTTCTGTAATAAATCTATTCCTCTCTTTCAGGACAGAAAATGGTGTCTACTATAATAACCTTGACACTTAAATCTTCTAATCCATAACAGAACAGTCAATAAAGAGATTATTAGTACATAAAAGGATAGTTTATCTGATTAAAAGATGTAATACTTTTCAATGTAAATTATCTCCTTCTCAGATAGAAAGCATTCCAAGAGTTTCAAATGTTACTTTGAAATAGAAAATTACAAATATAAAATGAAAAAAAGGCATCTTAAATCTTGCAGCTTTTTTTCTTAGTAGGTAAGTAAGTGACATTGGGAAAACTGCATTAAACTTCCCCCAAAATGAAGGTAAAACTAAAAGGACTGTGAAAGATCAAGTTACTTTGGTTAATAAATATTGGCTAAATGTTATTTTTTGTCTTTGTAGCACCCTTCTATGTCTTTCTGTCATTTAAAAGGTTGAACCAGTCTACTCATCTATTGTTTAGATCATAAGATGCCTCTCTATAGAAAAGATTAGGCGTAGGCAGTTGTTATTCCAGAATATTCTGCTTTGAGTAGGTATTTTTTGTCCTTAATGGCAAACTTGTGAAGATTTTTGTAAAATAGTCTCACAGGGACTGAAAGGAAGATGTATTTCACATCCTATGCACAAAACCAATTCCCTGGCTGGATTAATGGGAATATTACTGGCACAGAGAACATCTTACATTAGTCCCATTACATTCAACTGTCTGCCTGTCTACATATAAAAATAAAACAAAAAGAAAGAAAGAGTCAAGTTCAGGGACAGAAAAAGGATAAAAGAATAAAAATCAATCTCTAAAATCATATAACCTCTTAGGTACGCAGGTGTGTTTCAATGAACTATAGCAATTTCAGCTGATTGGGCTACTGACATTCATAGAAACGTATAAAGTTTCAAGCAGAGACTTTATTTCCTGGGCATCTCTTAAAATCTATTGCTTTTCTATGTGTATCTATAACCTTTGGGGAAAACAGCAGAGCATTTAGAGGATAAAGCATAAAAGAAGAAGCAAACCCAGTGAAAATATGCACTTTATAGACAAAAAAAGGAAGCAGAATGAGCAAAGAAAATGAACAGCTAAGGAAAAACGATAAAGCTCTAAAGCCCGATTTGATTTCATGCTTTCTGATTTTCTCCCCTTTGCCCTATACAATACATTGTTAGGAGATGAACACATGCACCTTCTTTGCACTTCTGGTACTTGGGATGTAGAGGTTATGTCCATTTTATGGAGCACTCATACCATGGTATTTGTGTGCTCCCTAATTCATTATCCTGCTACTGCACAAATAGTAAGAGACGTTACTTTTCAGCACAGCAATATGAAATAATAAATATCAGTGAAACAAGATCAGACATTTACATGAATCTTCTGCCAAGCTTTAGAAAAGTTCATTCTTATCATAATTTGCCTAAGCCTGAGAAGTTTAACATTTGCTTCTTTATGTTCAGCTATTTATACTTACCAAGAACGGTAAGAAAAGCCTTGGAAGTTTTGACAGGCATAGTAAATAAAGAGCAGGTGTACTGCCCTTCATCCGACAGAGACACATCACTGACACTGATACTCAGTTCATGCCATGAAGCTCGGACCAGCTCAATTCTGTTGTCCCTCAGAGCTGAAAAACAAAAATTAATATTATAAGGCAGGAAACAGCACATTAACAAAGCATGGTATGTCATACAAGAGGCTCTATGAAGTAGCCCAGTGAAATCGCACCCTAGAACACAGGGATATGGACACAGTTGTCTTTAGGCATAGAAGTTTGTTTTCTCTATGAAATAAAGCACAAGGGTTCACCAAGTTTCTGAAAAGTGTAGTAAGTGATTTGTAATGTCTATAAACCTAGAAACTAAGGGACTTTAGTTACCTTTGATCTTCCTCTGAAAAAAACCAACATTAACTCTGATTTCTGCCCCCTAACGGCTTTGTTCAGAACCTAAAATAACTCCTTCCAAAAAACATTTTTTTCTCATGTATTTACAAATGTGGGTGAATATTGAGAATCCTGTTTCATCTACTAACAAACTGTGTTTTCAATTAAGAAGTCTAGCATTGTGTAGCTTGCCTACACATTTTTCCTCATGTCCATTACTATTCATATTGAACTGGAACATCAGGTTTCTTGAACACTGTAAGGCTATTTCTTATGAATATATTGAAAGTTCCACTCATACATGCATACCTAACACATTTAAAGATTTTAGGTAATTAAGTATATTGGCTTTACTTTTTTGATTATGACTAAAAAGCTGATATTTTAATAGAAGATCCTTCCTAACAAAATTTTGTTGGCATGAAACCACTGAGGGAAGAGCAGCAGGAAGATTTACTTAAATTCAAAATGTCACTTTAGCTAATGCTTTAAAAATTTAAGTATATTAAAGCCTATATTTAGATTAACCCACATTTTCTATTTAAAAACAGTCAAAGCATTCCCAAACATTCCATTTCTCTGAAGTAAAGCTGTTTTGGGAATCTACATATATTAATAGAGTCTTTCCACAGCATAGAAATACTAGTATTGGAAGTAAGTAAACACTATAATTTTCCTAAGCGAACAATACAAAAGCCTACATAACTGAGAAAGTTCTGCTGTATACCTCTAGATTCATATCTTTTACCTGGCAGTATTTGAATATTCAGTGAGTCTAATTTTATAGTAAGCCACTGATAGTCAAAAGTAGAATGGGACTATTACTGGGAGAGCTATGCCTTGATTTGGGGGAGAACCAAGATCACGGAAGTCACGGAATTGTCGGAGTTGGAAGGGACTTCTAGAGATCAAGATATTCAAGTTCTTAATGCCATTCTCACTCATCTCTTTCTGAAGTCCCCAAAGGCTCTTATATTTGTTTCTCCTAACATTTAAATCTTCCAGTGATAAAAATGAGCATTACTGTGGTTCTATGGCTACTAAATCCTATCTTTCTGACCCATTGCAAGGTTCTCCAAGTGCTGTTGAGATAGGAAGATTTACACAAAAATAAGCAGCTACAATGAAGACTCGGCAAAAATGTCACTTAAATTTGGTGTCTTCTAAGGCTATCATTGAAGCTTCTTTACATTGATTTCGAGATTAATTTATTGGTTATTTCAGGGTAGGTCAGCCAAAGCTTGACTTAGCCTCTGCAGGGTTTGATGACTGAAAGGTGACAGCTTAAGCAGACCTAACATATAAGCATGCCATGAGTTGCTCCAAGGCACATCCAAGTGACTGAGATTGTGTGTAATGGACACATTCCAAACATAACTGAGACATCTTCTGGCCACCCACAGCAAGAAATAAATAATTATGTAGTATATAATATAACATGCACACAATGATGGAAAAGTGCAACTTTAAAGCAAACAAGCAAGCAAAACAAAAGTCACAAGATGAAAAGCTATGTACATACCAATATGCTGACATAACAGCCAAGAAAAACAAGCTCAAGGAAACAAAAAGTACATAGAAGCAAGCTTCTACCAACCCAGAATAGCAGGCAAAGCTGATGACTGTGGTTTTACTAGCCAAAAGTCCTCACAACAGTGAAGCTGTTGCTATCTTTGAGGAAGTAGATGGAGACTCAGAATTCATTTCTCAGCATTTCAATTCTAGTCAGATGCAAACTGAGCAGACATAAGAATGGTAGTTTATTTCACATTACTGACCTTTCAGTAAAAAAATATTTTCAAAATGACCCAGTGCTTCCAAATGGTTTGATTACCAACACACCCATATATGTAATTTGGAGAACAGCATAGGAAATAATAATAATAAAAAACAAACAAACAAACAAAAAAAAAACCCCACCCTGAGCACCCCATAATTTGAAAGTGGTGATTTTTGCCTCCCCTGAATCAGAAATTATGTAAAAATTAATGCAGTATATCATCTTATATGGTATTTAATTTTTTTATAATTTTCTATTGCTACTGCCTCATGATAAATAGCTGTTAAATATTTTCCCATAGATGGGGCAATGTGAAGAAGTTCATGCACTAAAAAGAACTGTAATGAATTCCACTAGAGAACAAATAGTTTACAGATGATGCCAATAGCACACCATTTCAATCCTACTGGTAGAGAAAAAACCCAATTGAAATACAAACCAACTGCATCAACTACATGCCTACTGCTACCCTCCCTCATTTCCTCCTCTCCACACCTTTTTTAACCTTTGTACAACATAAAAAAAAGCTCAGCTCAGTCAATTTTCTGGAAAACTGGTAAAAACAACCACTGATCAAGAGCTGAGATCAGATGTTCCATGTTTCAGCCTAGAGTGAATTTTTATTGAAAGAACAGAAGGAAAGAGTTTTGTAATGAAAATACCAACACGGAGCCTTTGCAAAAAATTCTGCAAAGAGCACTGACATAATACTCTTTCTCAGGAAAGCTGTTTGTCAGAAGCATTTTTATAAGTGCTAAGTCTAAATGCAATTAATTATCTGTGCCATCAATTTCAAACCTCAACATCTGTAAGCTTTCCCGTCTACACAAATTTGAGAGCAAACCAATGAGAAAAGTCCACCACTGTTGTTTAGACAAGGCTAGCACTTACAGGAGTCTTTTTAGAATCTTATTTTCAAACTTTATTTCTACATTTATTTTCATATCCTTATCTATATTTGTTTAGAAAGACACCAATTCCTCCTATGAAATTGATAGCTGTGATGGATGCCAGAACCGGTTTGTTTCCATTTTCTCTGTTAGTTATATTTTACTAAAAAGGGTGAACTTGGATCAGAGAAAAAGTGGCTGCCTAACTGTCTAGTCCTGGCTCCCTCACCCTGGGGCAGGGAGAACCCTCTGGGAGCAAATGAACAGCTGGCAGTATTGGAGAAGCCAGTACTTCTAGCCAGGTAGCAATCTCCAGGCACAGAGACTGAGCGGAACAAGAATCTTGCGTGTGGCAAAGAGTAAACCCTTTCCAAGCCTAGTTGATGGAGCAAAGAAGCCTGTGGAACCTGAAAAGAAGCCAGCTACTGACAGGTATCAACTGGCAAGCAAAAGCTTGAAGGAGAAGGCATACTCCTCAAGGAGCTGGTGGAAAAGAAGGAGATTTATTTACAGTACTCTGTATTTTATCGCTTTCAGCAGATCCGAGTTCTAGTTGTTTAAAGAAGGTTCTCATCTAGTTCATTATTCTCTATTTAAAGGACATGAGCTTCAAAAGCTTTCTATAAGCTTTTTGATTGCTCTTTCTTTGAAGTGAGAATTGCCCCAAACAGGACAACTTTACCACAAGGTTCAAGCCACTGTAGGTTAAACAAAGTACCATAAAGTAAAATACATAGTGTTCTTTCTTATTTAATTAACAGCTGAAAACAAAAAGTAGTACATGTATTCTGCATGAATTTGGAGTTTGGTACACACTGATAAACAGATTTCCTGTATATTGAAATGTCCAATGTCCATGCATTGTTCACTACAAACGCAGTAATTCTAGCTCCCCATAGAAGTTAACAGGAAACGCCAGGGTTCTCTTTAAAGTGTCTCATACTAAAATACAGCTGCTATATTGTAGTCGGATAACAGTATTTACTCCTCTGCTTTTTAAGAAGGTTATACTAATAGCTCCATTTGTATTCCACAGGGAGTTTCTGAATACTATTTATTAGTTGTATTGTGCTAGTGACTAGACATCCCAGGTGAGCAGAGAAAAGAAAGCTTTGTCCTTAACGACTCTACAAGTTCTGTCCTGACTTGATTTGCACGGTTTCCTAGCCTCACTCCTACCTCTGCCTGCTCTTTCAGAGCCTTCTCTGGAAGCTCTTCTTTTTTTTCCGTTTCACTTCGTTAGAAGCTTAACAGCTTTTTGGCCTCTCCCTGGAGATTTTCACCTACATTCCTGAATCATTATCTAATCAATAGTTAGCATACCTATATTTTTGCATGATACAGAGATACTAGAAAAAGGTAAATAAGCAGAACGTGTATTTGACTTCTGGGAAATAAACCTATGCCAAATCAGTAACAAAGGATACCACTATTGACGTCTCCTTCCTGATTCTTTTGTCGCAAGAACTTATAAAAAATACAAAATGCAACAAGAAATATAATTACATAGTAAATTCCAATATGCCCTAAGTACATTATTTCAGTTTCTGTAATTCCCAGGCAGATATGATGTACTTAATTTGCAACGTATGAAATAATTATGCATAAAATACTTGTTCCTAGGAAGACACACTTCATTTATTTTATGTCATTCTCTTTTTCTGGGGAAAAGACTTCCTTTCAGAATGTTTTCTGACACAGAAACAAGTAACCTTGATAATTTGCATAGTTTAGATTATTATGAGTAAAAGATAGCTATGTATTTCAGCAGTATTAATTAGAAATTTTTGAGACTGATGGCCATTGCAATAAACTGGTCTCCTTGTTCACAATCACAAAAAGCCCTACTTTATTTTCTGCACAACATAATCTAATGATCATATGTAGTCACGTAGTGAAATCTTGCAATGGGAATATTATCAAAGAGAGAAAAGAAACTTAGAAATTCACACTGCCATGGAAAAAAATCCACATTTATGCTGGGTGGAAAAGGCAGTTGGACCTGTTAGATGCAGTAGCCAGAGAGCACTATCTCTAATCTTACTTCTCTAAAATGACTACATCTTACTAGTATTTGGTGGTGTATATTTGAAGAATGAGTAAAAAACAAACAACAAACCCCACAAATCCTCCAGAGTAATTTGCAGATGTTTTGACAATACTAGCTTCACATATGCTGCTATCCTGGGATTCACTCAACAAAACTTTCTTCCTTATGTTAGAGTTGTTCCCTCTGTCATGGGAATAATGTAACCATCAGTTGGAACTAGAAAGATTTCTGATAGTCTACAGGTCATGCTAAACCCCTAGAAATTTAATACTTATGAAACGGAAACAATCCCTCTGATTTTCAGGTTCCAACTTTCTGATTGCAGTACCATCATCAAATCTGAAATAGTTTTAAAGGGATTTATATTTTGTTTCTGGATATACTTAGATATCCTTTATATGGCCTATTGCTTTATTCCTAATGTATTCAATATACCAAGTGGTCTATAGGGATGATCTACAGCACTTGCCAATAGCTGTGCACCAAAATCTGTCAGGCCACAGATCACCACCAGCACAAGGGAAAGCAAAAAAGAGAAAGGAGGGGAGTAAATGGGAAAAAAAAATAATCAAACTATTACTGTTATGCTGTGTCTAGCTTTCTTAGCCTTCATACTCCTTTTCAAAACATTTCAATTTCCTTTAAAAAAATCATGTACTCATTAGTCTGCTGCTGTATTAACAGTTTGACCATTTCCAACTGATATGCACTTATTCTAGTGAGGCCTTACCTATCTAGTAGGTACTTGTATGCTATCTGAGCTCCTAATATTTTAAAACTTCTCAATTTTTTGTATGTGGACAGAAAAGTCGTTTTCTTTCTCTTTCATTTCCAGTCATGCAATTTGATTACTTTCACACAAAGAGGGATACAAGGCTAGGTTGGCACTGTGGATATTTAGAAATCACATTTTTTCTATTTCTGTTTCTGCATATGGTGAGGCCATTTTTACCTCTCACTGGAAATGAACTCCATAGCGTCGCTTCTGTAAAACTATTACTTTTGCTCTTATTACTAGCTGGTCATGATTCCAACAGAGTCCAAAGGTCAGAAAGATAGATTATCTCTTAATTAGTTTAGAGTCATGACAGATTTCAGTACTGGGACAAAAATGTTGAAATTGAATCTACTTTCACAAGCAATACCAATATAGAGGGAAAAACACTTGGTAATACATTAGAAGTTACTATACAACCTATTAGATTGGCTGACGTATGTACCATTAGAGTCCTTTAAGGTGACATCTTTCCTAAGTAAAATTAGCAGAAATAACAAAAACTGAAGGTCACAATACTGTGGACTCTGGCTAATTGGCTGTAGAACAGTATTCTGGCCAATTTGCAGATACATGATGATTTTTTTTTTTCCCATTAGGAAAGTGATTAGTAACACAGATGAGTTCAGAAAGACATTCCAAACAGCATCTTTCACAGTTTTGTGTTGCTCAGATGCTGTGGCTACTTTAACTTTACTGAATTTTCCAATCCATTCATGTACTTACTGAATAAATTCAGGGCATCGCTGAGTTTTGTAGAAGGTTTTTGAAATGGGAGAACAACATAACAGTCCTTAGAGATTAGCTTTACTTTCATTCCAATGCATTTCTATTTCTCTTTGAACTCTTCTAAAGTACTTGGTAATCAAAAGGATGAAATAACGGGGTCAATAGGAATATACTTCTTCTACCTCTAATCATCTGGTCATCTTCTACTTTATGCTCTGTCTTGCAATTTAATAAGAAAAGACTGGATTGTTTTCAGCTGAGAAATACTGCTGAAATATTTGATTAGCCTATTTAGAGAAAAAAGTTCAACAGCAAGCTGCTTTCTCCTTTTTATATTTTTCTGATTTTTTGCATGTTGGATAATGCATATGTCAAGGAGTACAGCAAACTCCTTTCATCAGAAGAGGTGCTGACAGTCTTACTAACAGAAGCATCTTCTCTGTGCTTGCTTACTGCCTTGAAAAGGCCAAAGAGCTGGGGACCCTGAACCTGTCCATACAGCACTATCTACTATTTATCAGGGTGGGCTGTATTTAAAGAACAGTCTTAGATAATCATGAGGAAAATTCAAACAGCAAGGTAATTTCTTCAGTGAAATGACAACAATTCTCCATTTCCTGCAATCTGGATAAAATGAAAACATTTTAAGGTGACTTACAACAATTTACAATCTTGAACACGTCTGCTAAGTGAGGTTTCTCCAGCTGTTGCCAACTGACAAAAGAAGGCCAGGACGATTACATGTCCTTCATGAATGGAATAACCTTCCTGCATGCCAGATTTTCTGCACCAAGCTACATTTTCTCTCACAGTAATCTTCTTTATTCTCTTCAGTTTCTCCTTTCAGAGCAATCAAGAAACATGGCAATATGCAAAAAAAAAAAAAGAGCAGAACTTGCCTTCTAGGGTGTTTATAGTGCCTATTTCTGGTATTAAAGAGACACTGTGCTTACGTTCTTCTTGTCTTCTGAGAATTATAAGGATGACATTTATTGTCTTAGAAGGTCTGAGGGCTGCCTCACTTTCAAGTGAGAAATTTAAGTTTCAAAACCTTTCAAAACATACAAGTTTTGAACTATGAAGACACTTTGTTGTTTTATCATGTTGAAATCATATTTAACTGTACTTCTAAAAATAAAACAAAAATCACATTAGTGAGGATGAAATGTTGTCTTACAAGGTCTGCTCATCTGGTTCCTTCTGAAATGGGGAATTACAAGATTTCCTATTATACTAATGCAACTGGACATGTGCCACAGCACAGTAGCCTAGAAAATCTTTAAAAATCATACTTCTCAAATATGCAGCTGCAAAAATTAAAATTGCAAAATGATCTGGCAAGCTTAGAGATGGACAGAATTAAAATAAATGAGATTCAATAGATAAAAGTAATTGGTAGAAATGATAATCTTATATACCAAGTTGGAGACTGATATTTTGAAAGCAGTAATGCAGGAAAGAAGCCCTAAGGATTACAGAGGGAATTATTTAACTATATGTTTAAATGCAGCACCACTCTAAAAAGATGAATCCTATTCTGAGTTGTACTGATCCTGGCAATTATGGTAAAAGGAAAAAATAATGCTACAATATTCCAAAACTGCATATATCATACTGTGCCATATATTGTAAATTACAGATAGAAACACTCTCTCAGTTGGGAAGGTAATTTCTGAAGGTCTTCTGATGGAATACTATTGCATAAGTAATACTATGAAAATGAAAATAATACAATGGAGAGCTGTAATAACAGCCCACACTTACCTAAGAAAATACTAATAGAAGTTTGAAATATATATTTTTTTTCTATAACTTTGAGGGTAATACTGAAAACACAGAACAGTATGTTTCAGGCTAAATGCGAGTTCATTGTCAGTGTGAAATATTAGATAATGACTTTACTGAAGTAGAAGGGATGAATAAATACTAATCCCCTCACAAACTAAAATAAAGGTACACAGATTTCCAAGTTTGTTTTTCTGTGAAGACCAGACCAGGCCAGGCAATTTTTCCTCATGCTACCGATGTTGATTGCACGAAGCATTGTGTTAGCAGGACTTAAATGATTGCTGATCAAGGCAGAGTTAAGGTTGTTTAGGTATTAAAAATGTCTAGCCAAACAGCACAGAGCTTTACCAAGTCAGTCTATGTATTTTAAAGAACATCGGTTACAGTATACTCACTTTTTCCTCTTCAAGAGACTGCCCTTTACAATCACTGCTGGTGACCCTCACGCACTGGCTTTAGTCAGCTTTGGATGCAAGGAATCCTAAAGAGTAGGGAAATAGAACAACTCGGCCAAAATTTACACTCTTAGCACCACTGGAAATCCAGTTTCTCCTCAAACCTGCCCAAGTGCAACATGTTTTTCATATATGTCTGCAGCTGATCATGTCTTAAGGAAGCTGCGGAACTGAATTATACCTGTATTTCTCTAACCTTGTTGATGATGACATTAAAGTTCTGCTCATTCACTAGATAAACTTAATGATCCCATCATACTGAATTTGTTTTTAGTCTCATGAATAAGTAATACTCATGGTAGAGTCATGTTTATGGTATTGCTTCATATTTCGTGGAACATCACAATATTCTACTTTCTAAAGAGTGCAGTCCTGTTCAAACATATTCTCTCAGCAGAATTTTGAGATACTTTCTCACTTATTAATGATCTAAGAGAGATCTCTTTCTAAGAGAGAACAGATATAAGATGCTCCTGTTGCTTCTGCACTTCTTGATCATTCATGTAGATACATAAATTAACATTGTTCTTCCTGTAGCAGGTATCTACCTTGGCTAGACATGCAGTAGGAATACTCATTTGTCCTAACGTCATTAAGAAGTCAGACTCCCTAAACTCCTGCTGCAGTCAGTGAGCAAGATAGCTTCCTCCAGAGACCAATTAAGAACAGGTCACTGCCTTGAAAATATTACAGAACCCGAAAAAAAGCAGGAGAGAAATCATCAACAATTGATGAGTGTAACTGCAATCAATCCAGCAATTGATTCCAGTACCAAAGTAGAGTCAATTACTAATGTATATGCCAATACTGAAGATGTCAGTGATGTCTGGCAGATCTCACTATTGAGGGAACTGAAATATGGAGCAAAGTATCAGGAGAGATCTTAGAGAGTCTAGTGCCAGTCTAGTGCTAATTCCAGAGAGGATTATCAGAAAGCTCTTTGGTGGTTTTAATATCTTTAATGATAGAGCCCTTTAAAGTTTTATGATGTCTCTCATATAGCCTAGCAGCAGACAATCTGCCTCTGAATGGCAAGTACACAGATGCTTCCTCTTTTGTGGGATTTGTCTAGTTTTCCAGATGCTGGTGTGCTCTGAAGGAAACTACGAGTGGGAAATGGTGATGGAAACAGATAATTAAGTGACTGGAGCACCTCTCATACAAGAAGAGGCTGAGAGATTTGGGATTGTTTAGCATTGAGAAGCGGCAAATAATGAACTTAACCCAAATTTAAAAGAAAAAAATTGGCAGCAGAACTTTCTAGACCTCTAATTTTCTGAGGAACCTGCTCTAACTGGACATAACGGAAGAAGAAAGTTGGACTAGGTGACCTCCAGAGGACCTTTCCAACATGAAACATTCTGTGATATTGTGATTCTAGATGTTTTTTTGGGGTAAAGAATACGCATATCACAAAATTCAGGAATGTGACCAATCCTGAAACATCACCAAAAAAATCCTTTGGTGGTTATTCACAAAGATTAATCTTTAGCTTTTCCTAAGCGATATTCTCCCTCATAGAGGCTTTGCCTTGGTGTCCCTCAGAAGAGGCTGCCTCTCTCTCCCCTTTACAGTCAATGAAGGAAAAAAAGAGAGAGAGAAAGAGAAAAATTAGCTTTTTTAGGCTACACCTAGTTTGTGCAAATACGTTTCTTGTTCAGCTATATTCCAAGAATGTGGTGACCTCACAAGTGCAGAAATATAATATATGGAGTCCAGAGTGGTGGCCAGACATATCACCAAGTACTACAGAATATCATTTGGAAAAATAAAACAAATATTTGAAATAAAACAGTATATTAAGTACTGATAGTTGCACTGAATAAAAACTCTGCTATGAATAGATGCATTATTTAACAAGCAGTACATACTGACAGTAATAGATGCATGGTATCATGCTGTTATTGGTAGCATTTATCCCCAGTAGCTGATATTTTCAGGGCCATTCACATGCACCAGACAAATTTCAGTATAAACAAAGAAACCTGTCCATGCTTAACATATATGTCTAGACAAAAAACGGCTGAATGCATCCTGGCTTTTTCATTTATTGCAGGTATTTTCTTTTTTAAGAGTTGGGAAAAAATATTCTGTTTTTTAATTTCGCAGGTCAAATTGTAGTAGTAGGTAAAGGACTGAAGACATCAATTTGAACAACAAATATATAGAGTAACTACCATTTACAACTACATAGCTAGAGAATGCTACTTACCCTTCACACATGGTTCTCACACTGCACTTTTCTTAACTGGTATAGTCTGAAGATCCACCAAGAAATCGCTGTAACTAACCTGTTTTCAGTTTATTACTTTTGAAGGACAGATTTGTATATTATGATTATCAAATGAAAGGAAGCATTGAATAGTTAAAAATTGCAAGTTGTTCCAATGTTGACTGCTATTTAAAAATTCTGGCTATTTTTAATAGATCATAGGTCACTTAAGTACTGGAGATACAGTCTAAGAAGAATTTCTGAATTTACTATGTACTACTGAATTGTATATAATGAATCAAGAGCCACTTCCAGTCATGCTTCACAAGCTGAGACATGGCACAAGCAAAGGAGGTATTTGGCCTTCAGGACAGTGAATGTTACTGTACTCTTTCTAGGGCTTGTCGACAAAGTGCCCGTCAAAGGACGTTAATTGCACATTTGGATGATAATATGCTCGTAGCATCAGATGTAATAAAGAGTGCTGCAGTAACAATCTGCAACACGGGATACATGAATGTTTTTGGTATTTAAGTTATAACACCCCATTTTTAGTTATATTGTGTCCTTTATTCCTCCTTCTCTCCCCTGCCTTCACTTCAGAGCTTATTCACTTAACTCCTTTTTACCTAGCATTCAACTACTTTTTCCTCTTCTCCAGGCACAAAATTTAAGACCTCTATTTTAAAAAGTATCGCAAAAAAGAAACCTGTTTTATATACACCTGAACCTCATCTCCTTGTAGACTCAACAGTTCTGGAAACATTCCAGATAGCAAATCCACTTCCTCTGGTACACAATGATATTTTAACACTACCACTTTCAATAAAAGCAGTGGTTTTCCTTCTGTTTTCCATTTTGCTTGCAAACTCTGTTTGCCAAGTTTGATGTTTTCCTCAGAACTTCCCTTCTTTAATCAGGATGTTTCCAAATTCTTCAACCAAAACTTACTGAATTAAATGCACTGGGCTGCATTAAAAAGAGCATGGCCAGCAGGTCAAGGGAGGTCATCCTCCCCCTCTACTCTGCCCTGGTGAGGCCACATCTGGAGTACTGCATCCAGTTCTGGGCCTCCAGTTCAAGAAGGACAGAAAACTACTGGAAAGAGTCCAGCAGAGGGCCACAAAAATGATCAAGGGAATGGAGCATCTCTCTTATGAGGAAAGGCTGAGAGACCTGGGTCTGTTTAGCCTGGAGAGGAGAAGACCGAGAGGGGACCTCATCAATGTTTATAAATATCTAAAGGGCAGGTGTCAAGATGATAGGGTCAGGCTCTTCTCAGTGGTGCCTGGTGACAGGACAAGGGGCAGCAGACACAAGCTGGAACACAGGAAGTCCTGTCTGAACATGTGGAAAAACTTCTTTACTTTGAGGGTGACAGAGCACTGGAACAGGCTGCCCAGAGACCATATCTCTCTCTGGAGATATTAAAAATCCACCTGGATGCGTTGCTGTCCAACCTGTTCTAGGTGGACCTGCTTTGGCGGGGAGTTGGACTAGATGACCTCCGAAGGTCCCTTCCAACCCCTACAATTCTGTGAATCTGTGAAATTATATATTTAATTTCTTTCCCCTATAACAATCTTTAGTATACTCAATAATTGTTTATTTTCCAACAGACAATATCTGTCCTGCCTCACTGATCCAATCCTTTCCTTATTCTTTATTCCTCTTACTCTTCATCTTCCTTCCTTCTTTTTCTTTGAAATCTTTCGTAACTGCACACATGAGTAGGTGTTTCCAATTTTTGGAATAAGCTGTCTTGGACTCCACTTGTTCCTCCATTTAGTCTCTTCCTCTTCTCCTGATCAATCTTTAATTGATAAAACAACCTGCTGGCATCCCTCTTAGTAACACTTGTTCCATTTTCTGTAGTAAATAATTTTGTTTCCTCTGAGTAATAGATAATTTATGAGAATGAGGCCACTGAAAGAAATTAGAAAATAAGAATGGGCTAAACCAATTGCCTATGAAATATACATTGGGAATACTGATTAATAAGTCTTTAAAAGGGACGAGTACATACAATTAATTTATTTCTTTATATTTCCAAATATAAACTGCAAAATACACTTTATCTTTTCTATAACAAGTGCAAAAATGTAACAATTACAAATTTAAATTACTTTACACTTATCAGCTTCCTCAGCTGTATTAGGAAGAATGTTGCCAGCAGATCCAAGGAGATGATCCCTACCCTCTGCTTAGCACTAGTGAGGGCACACCTATGTCCAGTACTGTGTCCAGTTCTGGGCTCATCCAGTACAAGAGAGTCAGGGCCATACAACAAAGTATGGAGTACAATAAAGGGTCATAAAGGCAATTAAGGGTCTGTCATATAAGAAGAGGCTGAGAGTGCTGGGACTGTTCACCCTGGAGAAGAGAAGGCTTAGGGGGGGTGTCTCATCAATGTTTATAATTAACTGATGAGAAGAATAGAGAAGATGGAGCCAGGCACTTCTCAGTAGTGCACACTGACAAGCCAGGAGGCAATGGGCACAAATTGGAATGCAGGAAATTCAATGTAAGCATGTAAAAAATTATTTTACAGTGAGGGTGGTCAGACACCAGCACAGGTTGCCCAGAGAGGCTGTAGAGTCTCCACCCTTGGAGATATTTAAAACCTGACTGGACACGCTCTGGGCCAACCCGCTCTGGCTGACCCAGCTTGAGCAGGGTGGTTGGACTACATGATCTCCAGAAGTCCTTTCCAACCTCAGCTATTCTATGATTCTCTGATTCATACAGCTTTTACCTGTATCATAATATTAAGGAAAAATAAAACAAACAAACAAACAGGTTTCTAATGTTCCTCTCCTCCTTTCTGGTTTTTAAATTGTTTTCTTATGATTAACAACTGATATCCCGAATAGCGCTCTGCTGAACTGTACTGAAGACAACTGTTTGAAGACTATCCATCCATAAAGATGTCTTACTTGGTATTGTTCAAATGTTGACAGATTAATGTGACCTCCTCTGCAAATGAGTGCTGTTCTGAGTAGGCCCTCCCATGAACATGTCTTTTCCCAGAACAAAAAAGAATTTAAAAATCTTTGATTGCATCAGTGAAAACATTTCCAGTTAGAATAACAGAAAGGGAGGAGCTGGAGAGATGGGACCCTTCCAGCTGTTTGCCTTGAGTATGTACAGATGAGCTATCGCATGCTCCTGGATCGTGTTTTAGGTGGTTGTGATCTGTTCTCAGTTGTTTTTGCTACTTGTAGGGTACCACAAGTTGAGCCCCACAAGAAAACTTTTGCATCAACACCGAACTACAGCATCAGGGTCAGAAATAATAACAACAACAGAGTTTTATAAGCTCTGGCAACTTAGATCTTCAGAGTTATTGAAAAGCCAAAAAAATTGCTTCTGTACTGAAGGTTAATTTCCTCATTGAGAAAGGATGTTACTGCTAGCTAGAAATTTAAAATGTTTCCTCCTCAGACCAGCAATCCCATGGTGTTATCAGGATTAAGCTGCAGCCAAAGAAATCTATTTAAGGAAATCCCTACTAGACAAAAAAATGAGTTCTATAATCCAGTTATTAAAAGTGCAATCATGAAGTACCTGCAAATGCTGACTTATTGAATATGCTTTTGAACCCTCTATGCTTGATAGACAACAATCATACTAGATTACTTTATTTCCAACGGGTCCATATTGAAACCAGGAAAAAACCAATCATTTATTATGTATCACTTATAAAGCACTAATTAGCCCTTAATTAAAAATCTGAATTTAACAAATTAATAATAATTCTGTAGAAAAGCGCTCAAACCTGATACTTTCTTTAGTCTTTCCTAAATTTGAAACTTTCTTTGCAGATTTAATTTTCTCTAGCTGAATACTAGAAATTATTACCAAACAGCGATATTAAAACAAAACAAAACAATCCCCCACTACTGTCACCAAAAGAAAAAAGAAAAATAATACTCAAACAGTTCCAGTGCAGAAACCTAAAATTCTATCAATTTAAGAATACCAGCAGATTTCACTTTACAGCCAGGCTGAGGAGGGTAATCAGAGCTATATGGATTAATACTAATTTAAAGGCACTGTAAAATTCTGTAGAAGATCATAGGGAAGCTCCTACTGTAAAATCCAGATCATGAGTTTTACATCACTAATTAGCAGAGTCTGCAACCAGGTTGATCTCCAGGGGATGAACACAAAATGAAATTCTCATATGCAAATCTGTCTTCCTAATTCTACCAACAGACATAAAACATTAAGTGGATTAAAGCAAAAAAGGGGCAAAAAAAAAGCGCCTTTGTCTCCCTCAATAGCACTTTAGAGGATAAAGTTCCTTGGAGACTGCTTAAATTCAGAGAAACGGGAAGGAGGGGAAAAGACTATGGAACTACTTGAGGATCTGGCCCCAGTGTGTCTACCTAGATCCAAGACAAGACAGCTACAGATGAGCCTAGATGAAACACTACTGACTGCAACAAAGTAGGATGGGAATGATGATTACACTGCTCTGCAATGTGAATTGCTGTAGCCAAACTGATGTCCTGAATTATTCTATGAATGTAGTCGCTGATCATCCATTTTAAAATTAAAGATATATTGTTCCCTGTGAAAATGAAATCAAAGACTCGACTCTGATCTTCCCCATTATGGAACAAATCAGATAATGTAAATCAAGTGTCATCTTGTACAGTGATCCCTACTGGAATAATTCTGCAGCTGAGACAGACATGTCAAAAAGCCACTACAACAATACCCATGAAGCTCACTGGCACTCTGCACAGTTATTTGGTTTCTGATATTTCTGTCAATTTTTTAAGGAACAGGACCTAGCTTTAGTTATGGGTGAACTTACCACATAAAATGGTAAAAAACATCAGAAACATGAATACCTGTGCCTAAGGAAAACCTGTGGGCACCGCTGAAATCCTTCAATCATGCACTGACAAGTACCTAGTGGAGTTACTGAGCTCAAGTCTCCTAGGGCGTACAAATACCTAAGGGCAACTGCCTGAATTCTCCTGGGTCACCTTAACTGCATGGGGTTGGGGGCTATAGTCCTGTGTCTGCATCATGGCGATTCACAAACAAGATGGTCCTCCTGAGCTCATTTTACCCAGGAACTCACCCACTAGACAACCTCAGAGTTACTTGCTAGATCTCCTCTTACACAAGAGGTGTAGGCAAACTGTGATTCTCTAAAACCTGCCTCTTCACTGTCACCCCCAAAATTCTGGTTGGAGAGCCCTGCTCAGAATGGGTAGACACCAGAATTTCCAACTCACTTAACCATCTGCATGCCATCACCACTGGACTTTTGAGCATTTGCCATTAAAAGTCTCCTGTGAAACTGTCCTACTTTGTATGAATACACACTATACACATATAAATATAAATACATATTAATTGAAGCAAAGACTTGAACATTATTTTCCTGTTTCCTACCCAGTAGATCATCTTTTTTTTTCTGTTTCCTACTGTGAATATTTGCAGTGGAATAGCTTAATTAAGGGAAGGTGTGAGCAAAGCCCTTTAAGAAAGTCCAGTGGCTGGATCGTTAGGACATTCTCTGAAAAGGCTGGTAGACCAAAAGTCTTACTACTGGTTTGTATTAGAAACTGTGGCAGTTAAAAAACTTGGCCCATCTTTATCCATCCCACTATCAGCTAGACCAAGCAACCTCTTTGCTGTTCTTCCATTTGTGTCTTTGTTTCAGTGTCAGGAAGACCTGACCTGGTTTAAATGCCATCTTTTAGAGAGAAGTGGAAAATCCTAAGGAGCAATAAATACCTCCCTTTAGCCTGAAGTTTCTTGTCCGGGCTTGTATTTCCTAATGTTTAGCTTACCTATCTTCTGCTCAGCTTGCTGTCTTTGGAGAACCCTACTCTTAACTTGTCTTGCTTTTTCCAGACATTTCTAAGAGAGCTTAAACATGTAATATAAACCAGACATTTCCTACAGGTACGTATGCCTTTTTGTGGAACCAGTCTATCACTTCCCTAGTGCAGAAAACCTGTAGTTTTCATTAAAAAGCTATGAAGTCACTAAGAAAAGCCAAGTGTTGACTCTTCAACCTCCCACCACACCTACTTGACTGTGTTCAAAAGCCAAACACCAGGTAAGATTCTCTTTTATTTCATCATATAATAAAAGATGTAACTGAAAACAGGTACTGGGCACTAGTTATCAACACACAGTGCCAAAGTCTATACAGATTCCACAAGAGAGGTATACATGAAGAACTTACCTAAACCAAGGGGTTTTTTGGAACATATCAAAGTTCTTGTTTCTTGTAATATTAATGCAATTGATGTTTGAATGTATGAGGTATGAAAAGTTTTGTATAGACTAGAACTGGTGGAGTGAGGAAGATGCTTATTTTTCTGATTTTTATTTTGGTGTACAGGGGAAAAGGGTGACATTTCCATGGTTGAAGTTAAAGACATCTCTCATCTGAAAATCAGATTCTGGTACCATCAACAATATACAATCTCTACAGGGTAAGTGTATCAACTTAGAGGAAAAAATGAGGAAAACAATCGTTAAGACAAAGCACAGACTAAACTAAACCTGACAGGCTGGAGTGATGACATAATACTCTTTTACTCTGTGATCGTGACACAAAAATGCCAAAGGACACAAAGCTGTCAGTCTTCTTGTTTATCTTCTATCTAAGACTAATAAAAGGAGGTTGGTGATTGACAGAACAGACATGGGCACGGTCCTAGACACACAGCACTCGGTTTGAAAAATGTATTGATGGTTTTTGGGGTGACTTATTTGTTATTGCCTTTTTCTGCATTACCTTTGTGATCTTTCACAAACTTTTGGCAGAACTTTTTTAAAGCTATCATTGCTTTTTTACATCATGATTAGTAGTTATAATTGCTGATATTGCAGTGCCCTAGTAATTTATTAACAGTATCAGCTTCTGGACAAGTGTCCAACTTAGTTGAAAACAAAACTGAGTTTTGCATAACCTTTTAGGTACTATGGCAGTGAATAATTTAATATTATCAAACATTTCTATTTTTAGCTGTCTCAGAAAACAAAGCCTAAATGCATCCTGCTACATCAGCTCTGAACTACTAAAAATGGAAAATGACACAGGTCTCTGTAGAGCACAACACTGAAGCAACACCATTTAATTTTAGCACATAAATCTTGTAAGACAGGTAAAACTACAAAGCGAGAGAATAAGGAACAGTCTCCATAGTGAAGCATTGCTGAAAACAAGTGACTTATTTGGTTATTGTCCCAATTACTCAGTAGGAAACAGAAATACTCCAAAATGAACCAAGTATCTTTCAGAGTTCTGCAGAATAATTCGATGGGGAAGTCTTTGTTATTAAAAACACAGGACACTGCATTTTCAAAATCTTGTCCTAAATAAATGTGTATGTCTGCATGTTAGGATGCAATGCCAGTAAAACCCAAATTATTCTGCTTTATTACTCAAGAACTTCATACAATTGAAGAAGGTACCCTACAGATCCACATTGCCCTGCAATTCATTCCTTTCACTGGAGGGGTTCCACAGACCTGTGTTAACAAGGTGGATCTTTGACTTCCAAGAAATATCTTCTCTTCTAAAAGCAAATACACACAATAATAAGAAGGGCATTTTGCTCCCAATTCACTCTTCCTCTCATACAGAAACTAACACTGAGAGGCACAATGCTGAGGAGCAATATATGTTTCCTGCTGAGGCTGGCCTGCTCCCCTGCGAAGATCTGGATGTACTCCTGAGAAACACACGATCTGCTTCTGTTTCGGATCCTGGTTTGTTGTTTGACCTTGTCTGAAGTCTTTTTCACTCACTGAGACTATGATTTCTAACCCCACATGGCGATAGTAACTTTTCCTTCCATCTAACGCTTGCTGTAAAGTGTTATTAGGGGAAAGGCAAGGTACCCAAAAAAGGTGAAGATTCATTTCTCATTCCAGAGCAGACTGGAAAACGTTCCTTTATTGACACAGAAATACAAACTAGCTGAGTTTTAACAGCTCAGTTCACCTCTCAGTTGCTGAGTATTGGGGCAGCAGCATCAAGGACAGGAAGAAAGTCTTTGGCTAGAACAGCTGAACTGAATAGGCATTTCAGTTTACTTTTAAGTCTGGCTGCTATATGTCCATGTGTTTGCTACCACGGCGTTTGAGACAGAAGTTTTAATGCTGAACTCCTCACTGACTACAATCCAGTGCAACCTCCTGTGCCCTATTTCAGTCATTTTGACTGATGACAAATATATTTTTCAAGTTTCAACAAATCATTTTGCTTTAAAGTTGAGCTTTGGCAGTATATTTACCACTGGCCAGTGTAGGCACAACAATTCATAATGTGAAGGATAATCAGAAAATTCCCCTCTCTTTCCTGTATTATAACTGCATTACAATGCAGTTATATATATTATAATGAGACGTGTGTCAGTGTGCACCACTGTGCTACAGGCACATTATTCCAGCTGTTGAAGTTATTTCTCTTTGGCATCACGTCTCAGTACCTGAATCCCCCCAAAGCTCAGAAATGCACACCCTATCATGTCTTATTACATCAGTAATATAGAAAACCTGTCTAGCCAGTGAACTTAACAGCAGGTAACTCTTCCTCCATCCCCTTGTCCTGCACTCGACTCACGTTTTCAGTGATATCAGAGTATTCTATAGTGATTTCAGGTGCAGGAATCTGCCAGTGTTTCAGCCATCTTGTCTTCATTGGGGCAGGATAAGAGTAAAATATGTGAATTAAATACATGAGTGGAATAGAGGGTTTTTTTATTTGCTGAAGTGTGCGTTAGCTGAACTGCTTCTCCCTATTGCAATATAACTATTAGCCTTCTTAAAGTGATCAGTACCTTTTACAAGCAGAAATTTTATATAGAAACCATTGCATTTTAATATGAAGATCTGCCCTTATTTTTTCTGACTTTTTTGTTCAGAAAATAAGGACTTCTTGCTACTGTTAATAATATAATAAAAAACATCTGATAACAATGTATCATTTCAGTCTGATGTATTTAAAGCAGTAACTTGATAAAATGTCTGTCATTTAAATATACAGCCACAATACTATGTCATTACTCTTCTCTCCATGCCACACTCCATAGTGAAACTCAGCAACAATTAAATGAAAGCATTTAAACAAATTTATGGTTTCAAGGGTAGCCTAAAAGTATAACAAGACAGACTGAAAGCACTGTGTTCTTAACACCCTGATGTCAGCCTCCTGTCAAAGTAGCTTTATTCTGACTAGAAAAGAATGTGATCTTGACCAAGATAACAATGAAGGGAATCACTCAGTGAGAACTGATGTAATTCCTGCCCTAACACATTTCTTGTCATAAACAGATTCTCAGATGACGTTGGATCATCTAAGTTTCTACCTCAAAATTTTAAGTGCTTTGCGAAAGTAACATCCTTAACAACAACAACAACAATAGTAAATGGAAATTATACTCACACAGCCACACGCAACACCATGAAAACAACACTGCTACTGGGAAGAGAATAGCACTGAACTGGACTACAAGCCTTTGAGGAAAATGAGACATGAACAAAATGGCTAGGAGGCATGTACCACAGATGCATATCTCAGAATTTATACTAGTCTTTTCTCAGTCTTTGATAAACAGGGTAAACGTTTTACCTTCTACTCCTATTTCAGATATGCAGATGATAGTTATTATCAGCAGAGAGATACTGAGTTCATTAATATAGAAAGCATTCAGAGGAAAAAGCTAAAGAAAATAACTTCTCATTATATTCAGGAAAATAAGGGACGTTCCCAGCTCAATTCTTAAAACTACGATATTAATAATAACATCCTACTTTTTAAATCAAATAAATTAGCAATACCAGATTTGAAGTAGAAAGAAAAATCATAGCATTGCAACCATCTCAGAACTCTACATCTTATTTTCTCACAGGTAAAAATGTAAAGATGGAAGACAAAATACAATTAAATATTTTAAGGATCAGCAAACCTGTGCTTTTTCTAATAAAAGTTTGGAGTAGTTTACATAGTCTGGAGTTCCTTGGGGAAAAGACCCGTATTCCATTTTTCAATGGTCTGTGCCTGAATACAGGTTTATACTGCAACTGCCACAGATTATGCATGGTGTTGTAGAGCATGGGTGACCCAGCTGTACCTGTGCTCCTCATACATAGCAGCAGCAGCTCATATATGTGCAGTCCCAGAGAAGAGTTTGCTTCTCAGTTTGGGCATACTTGGCATGAGAAATCCCCAATATAATGAGAGGGTGGTGACTCTGAAGGCACATCACCCGAGAACCAGTTCATCACTGTAGGCTTTCTTTGTTATCTGGCCAAAGCATGAACCATCTCATAATCCCCTGTGGGTAGGCATTGACAGCACCCACTGCAAATGTGGAATGGCACTGAACATAGTTGAATACTATTGTATGACGCTGAACTAAAAAGAAAGCTAAGATAAGCTGCATTCAGAAGTTAACTGGAACAGGATATAATATGCAATGAGCATGTGCTTTGTGCACAAATATACTTCTTGGTAGTCACTGCTCAAATTAATGACCTTTTGAATAGTTTCAAAGCAATGCATTGCAAAGCATGCATTATAATAAGGAATAGCAGAAGAGTCACCGCAAAAGGTGATTCTGGAGTGAACAATGTAGTACCACAATAGGAATATCAGACCTAACATGCGTCTAATGGCATAGGGCAGAGGTATCTGTAACCAGTACAGCTGCATTAGCTTGGTTCAGCAGCAGTAACGTAAGTACAGTGAAGTGGATATACCACTCTGGGGACCTGTGTTGGTATTTCTGCACAGTACTTTCCTGGGCTGCATGTCTCAGTCAGTATCTCTGCCTACTGACTGAGATGCAGATATTTTTCAAGACTTCTTGCCAGGTTTTTGTTTCCCTAACACAGCAATGGTGAAATTGACAGTGGGAAATTTCAAAGTTTTTCTTGTCTACTGAGTAGAGCCTGAGTTGACTGGCACATTGATCGTTGTAGAAAAACCTCACAAAACAGAGAATTGTTTTATTCTCGTAATTAATAAGGCGTAACCTTCATTTTAAGGAAACCTTTTACCTTCAAACACTGTACTATGCTATTACAAAGTGGATAATAATAATTCGTCCAGCAGGACTACCAAGAATGCATCAGAATTCGGAGTAATAACTTACAGGACCATTGATTGCTTAAATATTTGATCAGTGTGTATCATTCATCTATGGTAATATTTATTCCAGATTTAAGTAGTTTTCCTGTGCTCATTATCTCTGCAAATCATACTGGGAGTTGTGGTTCTTCAAGTAAGTTTTTATAACATAGAATAAAAAGTGGCTCTTAAGTCTCTAAGCAGAAAGATAAAACACAAATTATTTTCTATTTTTCATTGCAAGGTGATGTTTCGCTAATCATACTACCAGAATCAATGTATCATAAAGATTGTTTGGCACAGGGAATATACATTGCAGATAAACTTAATTACTTCTCAAAGGGGAAAGAAACCTGTTCTGTGAAATAGCAGACAGGTCTCATATTGATGTGACATGAGCAGACAGCTGATTGCTGCTATACCATAGCTCAGGCATGGTTGTGGTTTTTTTTACACAACTTCTGACAGGCACAGGCAAGTTACCTACTGTAACAACTCTAGAATTAGTGTTGTTTTCACAGATGTCTTTTTACTCCACACTAATAGACCTGGTGTAAGAGTAGGATCAGTAAGAGCCCTCTAAAACTGACACTAGAGATTTACAGTGAAACACTTTTCCAGTCAAGACAGCATCTGTCACTATTATTCACACTGAGAAGCATCTTAATCAGCAGGAAGCCCCGCTGCAATCAATTACGAGGTAATTCCTGCCTGTGGTAGCCTTTGGCCCAAGCACGTCACAGTTTGACTGACAGGGATGCCTTTGCTCACCTCTTCTCCAAACAGGAGAAAGTGGTATTTCAGCAAACATATTCTCAAGGACTTGTAGTGGATCCCTGGTCATATCCACACCATGGCAGGTAGCTTTGTGCATGATTTTCTTATCCTTATCCTAAGGTAGCCTAGCTCACAGAGAAGCAGAAACAGGCCATGTAGCTATTTACTTAGAAATGATAGATATGAGTGCCTGTGTAAATCTTCATTTAACTGCCAAGATTTTTTGAGCAGTTGAGCCAAAAGAAAGCAAAAAGCATACTGATAAAACCGCGTCATTTTTACTGAGGTTAGGATAAGGGTACCGTATTAATGAGTTTTAATAAGATTAACTGATGGACAAAGAGAACTTGCAAGATCTACCTGGCTTGTATCTTAAATGGAGACCTGTGTGATGTAAAATTGCAGGGATGCTGAGGAAGATGGTGCATGCTTAGGAGAGAAAACTGTTAGTAAACATGACATGATCTTCCAAACTGTAAAGCATAGTAGATATGCAGCCTCTCAGATGGGTATATAAATACATAAAAAATCCTCAAGTACTTGTAGGTGTACTCAAAAAAACTTGTTTTCCTGAAGTAAATATCATGACTTCCATAGTCCACATTAGGTATTGGCAGCCCTGATTTTGTAAAAAATATTCTTCCAAACACATTTCAGAGCTATAGTAGACTATATTACTTCCACTGAACAGGAAGTTAGTGACATAAAATCCTTCATCAATAATCTTAGTGTAGTCCTGTTCTATTTCAATCCAATTTTTGCTGCTTAAAAGCTTTTGAGCTACTTTCTCATTGAATAATGATGTTGCTGCTTTTACTTTGCTCTTTGTGACTTGCACACCATTTCAGATTTGATAAATCAAGCCCTAAAAATGTTATGATTATTTCTGTTGTTTCAAGATTCCTTTCCACATTCTATTTTCCTGCCTTATGTTATCATTCCTTTTTCCTTTCTTACGTCACTGCACTTCATAAATGCACTTTGTTTCATAGGGTATTACTAGTCTGGTTTTTATGCTGTCTCTTTATTATATTCTACTTTTATTTTTTTGTGTGTGTCCCCCTTATCTTCTTTCATGTCTCTGTATTGTTATGGTGTGCTGAAGTACACAGTAGGAGTGAAGCTACCATGTGTTCTAAGGAAGATTTCTGAGTTTAAAGAGGGAAGGAATCAGCCTTAATCTGGGTTCAGTTTCCTTTTTTTTAATTTTGTTTTTGTTTTTTGTTTGTTTGTTTGTTTTTGTAGTAACAAGGAAATTACTCAATTGTGCTTCCATAATCTAATTATATTGAGTATTATTTCATTAGCCTTTTCTTTTTACTAATCATTAAACGTTTGTAAATTCTTTTGTACCCAACACAATGATGGCCATGGATTACACACTCTCATAAAGAAATTGTAAACTGCTATTTGGGCACACTAGAGTGACAGACACATTAAGAGATAAGATAACATGAAGGGAACTAAATAGCAAATTACTCTGTATGCTTTCTGAGACACATTAAATATTAAAAACATCTGAAGAACACATAACCTGTTATATCTCAGCTCCCCTGTATCTTTCTCTTCATACTTTCACATGCTCTTTTCCCCTTTATTTCAATACTTATATTGAAAGTATAAATTAATGGAAATAATCTTTAACAACCAACCAACCAGCTGGAATTTAAAGTTAATGAAATCTCTTCTTACATGACATCGGAAGGTTATGGAGCAATGGATTCAGAGCCACACTGCCTGCACGAGACCCAGATCTAGTGATGGCACAATAAGGGAAGGTGGCCAGTCTACTGCTCCATGCAAAAGCATGTAACATAGGCTAGCACTAATGCTGAATTTAATTTTTAAGGAGCTCTAGATACTATTGCCTAAAAAACTTGTTTCCTAAACCCACTTCATTTGTAGAATTTGCAAAAGTCAACAATTACTTATTTGGCAACTAGAACAGGAGTAAATCATGGCATGGGAGGTATTTTAATGAGCCTTTTTTCTCTTCTGTTTTCCTCCTGCCCTTTCCTTCCTCTCCAAATATATATTTCTTTTCTAAGCTGTCCATTTTGTACACATACAAAATTTGTGTACTGGAACTCGTCTCATGTAGATAGGAAAAGAAGACTGAGTGGCATATAATTCAGTTATGCCTGGCTGTGATTTCATATTTATATATAAAGTAGCAGGGGGGTTGTTCTGGTTTTTTTTAATAACACCATCTCAGAGGTACAATTCTACAATCTATATTTAATCTGGGAAATAATGAAACAATTTTATTAATCAGTTTACAGAACCATTTTTTTTATTTTTTGACTACAGGTTCTCAACTATTATCTTTTTCTAATGATAATTATTTTGTTAATGTTATGAATCTATAGTTCTATTAAAGTGCAAAATAACTGTGGGAGGTAAAGTCCCAGTTCTCTCTTACATTTAACATTTTTTTTTTCCAGTCTTTTTTAAGTTACTCTCAAAATGTTATGAGAATTGACGTTTCCTATTTCTGATTGTACTCATTCCAGTAATCTAATTAGTTCTTTCTGTTATATAATTGTTATTAAAATATTATGTCATGAAATCAGCATGTTCTGTAAAAATTGTTCTTTTTGTTTCTTCATGAAGTTTTAGTACATTAAAAAGAAGACAAAAAGCATTCTCTGTGACAAAACCATAAATAACCACTGATATAATTTTATTTTTATTTTTATTATTTTTATAAAACTTTTATTAACAAATGAGACCTTCAATTTACTGGAACACATTGAGGATATGAAAATAAAATCTTGCATCATAACATACTATCTTTGTAATGTTCTGCGCCAATCATACCAGATTGTTCTCATTGACTCAATCAGGCATAATTTAATCAGAAATAAATTAGACTTCCTCTATTTGAGTAAAAATAAACACTTGATTCATATTCATTCCCTTTAAATATTTGTTTGTATCCACTATCGTATAAAGATTAAGGGGCTCAGCAGGCCCTCTGCTGAGGGCTGAGTAAAGCATTCTCAGCTGATCCTTTGGTCAGTTTTCCTAAGTCCACAACGTACAAGATATTATGTGTGATAATGGATGTCTTTTTGGCTGATGACACTGAGATTGCATGAAATGACCACCTAATAATATCTCTCTCACTGTAACTACATCTGTACCTACATGCCAGTTCTTTGTTTTAGTTAACCACAGTTAAAATGAGGACCATTTTCATGAACAAACTACATCTTTATCCTAAGTAGGAACAGAAGTTTTCCTAAAAGCAAAGTGGGTGTTACAACAGAATAGCCTCTGTACAAAACTGGCAGATGCTGTTTTGAATTAAAATGAATAAAATATTAGGAAACTATATCCAAAAAAAGAACAATCTTGAACAAGAAAAAGGATAACCTTCAGAGAAGAAAGAGATTCTTTATCTTTTATCTGAATATCAAAATGTTAAATTTGTATGGGCAAAGTCTTCAGTCTCACCAAGCCTGTCTGATAATGGCATATGTTTTTGCCTTTGTCTAGCCTCAGCTTATGCCACAGTTTGCCTAAGATCATCAAAGAAAATTAGTCAATATAGGACACCTTTTCCTTGTGCCTAAGGCTCTTAAAGTAAGACACTGCCTTACTAAAACTAACAGTATAATCCATGAGAATAAGGTGGGGTTAAGAACCAATACTTAGACATTCTCTCAGATGAAACATGTAGCTGCCTCAGGTCATACAGAATATGGTCACAGCAATCTGAATCAGACTCTGGGATGGGTTATTAAAAGCATCTATTAAACAAATGCAGGCATGAGGGGCAGCCTCAGATGTGATTAAAAAAAAAAACACTGGAATCACAGAGCACTGAATGAACTGCTGTCCTCTAAAATCCTTTTGTGAAGAAATAGCCTTGATTCATTCTGTGTCAGCAAAAACTGTCAAATGAATGACACACTTGGGCATCGAGCATTCATGCTTCACATTGCCAAATGAAAGAAGAAGATGAAAAAGTCCATCTCGATACATTTAACTCTTTCCCTAATGGTTTATATAATGATAAGTATTATGTATCAAGCAGATGGGAGAAATGAAATAGAGGTGACATTTGATGCATATGCTAGCATCTCCTCATTCTCTTGTATGAAGTATTCCACAAGGTGGGAAGAGAAAGAATGAATTATTTTCATTTTCCCTAAATGTAACTTCTATGTGAGAAATCCCCTTTCATACAAGTATTCAAAATGAACAGCTAATTTGCTGGGGAAGACCATGTTGATTTGGATGAAGAAGCTCACAGTCACTTTCAGAGCTTCCCTTTAGCAAGTGATTTGGATGTTTGGTCCTTATCTCAAAAGTCTTTTCCTAGGTTTGGGAAGCTCAAGGCCCAGGGATGGATAACACACCACCGAAGCAAAATCTTTGGAGGACTTGCTGCTGTTTCCCACAAACTGTATAACCACACTGTTTTACTGCATTGAGAATTACAAAGTATGGGCATGTGACTTTTATGTATTTATAAATACCTTGGCTCCTATTTTTGCTATTAACAAATGTGACAAAGAAAAAAATTGAGTATATGCAGTCATCATTTTCTCCTTAGCCTTTATAAAAATTAGAATAACTACTGCAGATAGGCTTCTAAAATAAATTAAAGGCAATTGTTCTTTTATACTGCTTGTTTCACACAGATTAGGAGAGCTCACCAGCTAAACTGTTTATCAATTACACTTTCAGTTGGCTACCATTTAATGGCTTGTTTCTCTCGGGAAATGAGAAGGCAATTTTACACAAGTACTTTCTACCTCAGGTGCTCTCTCATACAGAGTTCTGTTCTCATTCAACATACCTATCAATCAATATATCTATATTTCCCTACGGAAGGTGAGTGAGAAGTGAGGACAGTGGTATTTTACATGCACAGCATTCAGTAAACCCTTAATATCTTGCTTAGTTTAATGACTGCTGTGAAGTGCCTTACCTATTCTTTGGAGCAGGGCCTGAAAGTATAGCTCCTGTCTCTGTAGCTCCAGGCATGCAGAACTGAGGTAGCTGTTGTACCCTCCAAGGAGTACCTGGATAATGCCAGAAGGCTTGTGCCTGCTCATTTTATGAAGGGGGCTAGCAGCCTTTTACTCTTGAAGATGACAGTCAAAAAGATCGTGGACAAACAATATAAAGGGATGGGGTTTACTTCTTGTGCAGCACAGAGTTTGCCAAATTTTCTTACTGATGACAGCTATTCTAAAATTACGCTGCAAAGATTTGAGACAGATTTTAAAAGGAGTTTTAAGAGGCAGCAGTATCAATTTGATTTAGAATAATTTTGCAGTTGTTTTACTTGGAAAATCCTAATCCAGATTACTACAAATTACTGCTGCTTTATACCCCAAGGGAAGAATATATTGCCAAAACTGCATGTAACTCTTCGGGGATCTCCTTGGCTGTTTGCTAATCTGCAGATAGGAGGTAAGACACAGATCTAAATTGCCTGGGATGCGACAGCTGATACAGTGTATCTTTCCACGAAAGCCTGGGATAAGCAGAAATGTTAGGGCTGGAAACCGCTCAGCGCAGAACAGAGAAAAACGAAGGGAAAATGCTTTCCATGCCTGGCTTTTAATTCTGCAGTTGTCCTCGCCTTTGACCGAAACTGCCAACTTTCAGAAGGTGCTGCAACAGCCCTTGTTTGCACAGGACATGGTCCCACAGGTGCTGGTGTCTTCACTTGGCAATGCTTGTTTACTTATTTTTCACTCTCCTGTTAATCAGCATTGTGGGGACTTTTTAAAAAGTAAACAAAAGCATTAAGATACTTGCAGACCTGTCTTTGAAAAGGAGGAAGGGGAGCTCTTTTGAATTAGAAATTAATGCTGGACTGTTTGAGTATTCATTAAGAAGGTTGAATACCTGAGTCTATGTATAGCACAACTGGATTTTTTTTCTCTAAAACTGTAACTGTACCTAAATTTTGGATATCCAGATGTTGGAAGCATACTTAATTTCTCTATAGAGAGTAAATGAGGTTGCAGAATACTAAAATAAGAGGGATAAATATACAATACTCCTACGTTAGCTCTATTTAGAAGCAAAAAAAAAACCATTAATACAATGGCTGCTACTTTTTAAAGTCATAATGAATCACACAGGTTTTATTGATGCGTGACAAATTTTTTTAAAGTCCTTACAAAAATTAAAGTCATTGTTCCTGAGCACTTCAGGGGCCAGTATTCTCAACTGCGGTACACTAGTGCCATTCATACAATGGAAAGAATGATGCTTTGGAAAAGCCTATGGAATAGTCTTCATTTTTAATCTCAGTCAGCTGGGAAACAGATGTTTTGACAGAAATTTAGCAGTGGAGGATAAGGTCCAAGCCAGCTGTGTCAGACTTTTTAGCCACATCATGCAAACATTTACTCATATCGATGATATCTTGTTATCACTATAAGAACATGAAAATGGGCACATAAACTTGAAATATTAAAGTTCTAGAAAAAAATCCTACCCAAAGATGATAACTGAGTCACAAAATCCTTCATAGCCCCAGAGAAATACTTATGTCACTGTAGCCTAGATTTGCCTTCTTTGAGTGCATATTAATCTTGAAAGTGAGAACAGTCACTACGTTTATGAAAAAATAACTTAATAAAAGTGGAACAAACTATAAACAACATTCAGTAAAGCTAAGCAATATTGTAACACCAAATTAAAATTTAAGTAGTAAACTTCTTAAATATCCTTTTTGAGTTATATCACTTTCTTGTATCTTCTTTAGTAAGCTTTAGTAACAAATCTTAAGGAAATGCATATTTTAAGAAAAGAAAATGGTCCGTTTAATTATGAAGCTTCTATTCACTTAAAATATTAATGAATGTAAAAATATTATTATGTTTATATGATTTATGGGAAAATTACAACAGTGACTCATTCACTAGACAAGAAAAGCCTTATTATATCTAAACTGATGGTACAAAATGTGAATGAGTGTTCTGTAAAGGCAAACAGATGAGGCAAAGATGTTTCTTTTGATACTTTTTTTTAAAAAAAAAGAAAGAATGAGTTCAGAGGGCAAAGTGCATAAATTCAAATTTATTCTCTCCCTATTTGAGCTGACAATAGAGGGAAATTAAAAATTCAAGACTGTAATTGAAAATGAGCTAGGATTTTATAAGCTAAGTTCTCAGGACTAGGGTATAAACATGCAATCCTATTGAGTTTGGTGGATACACCTTCCCTTGCAACTACCTGATGAGCCTGTCCAAAGAATTATTTTAAAATTAAAATTGAACCATACATGTTTGAAGTACATACAGGGTCATTTGGGGCTCTTCCTTTTCTATAAATGTCAACTCTTAATTTTGTAAAAAGTCTTATAAATATTGACATTATTTAAGTTATTAAAATGAATACACCAGACAATAAATGAATAAATAGTATACTTTTAAATAAAATTATTTAAAGATAATGTCTAATATGACCTGTATGGTTCACTTAATAACTGGAAATAACACTCAATCACAGAGATTTTAAAATGGCATTGAAACATAAAGCAATAAGGGTTTTCACATTCAGATAAATGTTTTCCATGGCAGAAGAGGAAAAGATTGTGATGAAATAGTTTGTGAGCTTAGAAGAATATTAGTTGAGTCCTGTAGTGTGGTGTAAAACTTAGGCGATACTCTGAATTCTCAGTTCCAATTAACTTCCAAATTCGAGGCAGTTTGCCGTCTACCGATCTTGGACAGGTGGAAGAACGAACTATTGTGTGATATCCTTTCATTTTTATGAAGGGTTGATAGAATGAAAAATGGCAGCAAGAACATCAGTAAAGAAAACAAACTCTGAACACCGTGACTGTGCATCAGGGTAGACGGCAAATATGACAATAATCTGGATATTTAAAATGTAGCCCAAGGCATAAACCTACATGAAGTTTTCATTATCACATACTTAAAGGTAATCAGATGTTACTTTCAATCAGTTTAAGAATATTGTTAAATTGAGTTAAAAAGACAGGTAAGCCTCTCTAAACCACTTCAGAAAGAAACCCTTCTTATGATTAACACTTCCAGAGACAGAAACCCTTGTTACTTGCAGCTTTTACTTGTGGAGTTTAACAAGGTCACAATCTACTTACAGCAGCAGCTGGTAGGACATTTCTCCTTATAACAGTTTCTGTTTCAATTATCACTGTTATCAGAGATAGTACTTTTCATTGTGGCAGTACATAAAATAACATACAATGAAAAAAAAAAACCAAATACTGAAAAGGACCCACTGATAAGAACGAAGGGGACAGGTTTATCAGAAGTAAAATAAACTTTTTTTTATACTAGAAAATGTTGGGGATCATTTTATGCATATTGTATTCTAGCACTTCCAACCAGCCCTTATGAGTCTTCAAGCCAAAACCAAGACCACAATCCCCTTTTAAGGCTTGGTTCATTTGAAACAACAGTAGCAGAAGCAATTCCTCTAGGTCCCGCTGACACCTAGTAGGAGGACCAAATACTGAAACTGTTGAAAAAGAGAACTTTTTTAAAAAGCCTACTCTACTTCATTACTTTTTTTCAATGAGAAATGGCATACTTTTTAATGGCAAATACTGCTATTGTCATCCACGCTGATGTAGCAAATTTAACTAACCATGAATGCTGCCTCTTCCCGCTTCTGGCTGCCCTATGTATACAGATCTTCTGGTTTCCTTTATCTTATTCAAAGTCCTCTTAAAATCCAAATCTGCAAAATTTCTTACCAGATGAAAAAGGGAATTTGTCAACATAAGAAAGAAACACACAAGACATGTTTGAGTTTACTGAACTGTCATCTCTTGTGGACTAACTTTCTAGAGTTCTTATGAATGAATCCCATAAACAGTAGCTGAAAATATCAGGTGTTTGTGTCTCAACACAGAGCCCTGTCATCTTGGAAATCACTGACCATGGACACAGATACATCATACCATATTAAAGTCATCCATGAAACACTGCAGATTATGAGCATTTACCCATTTCCTTTACACTGGTTTAGAGGAAAGATACCACCAGTGCTTCCTAAAATATTTTTTTCTTCTATTTTTCTTTTAACAAGGAGCAGCACTGCAGCATTGATGTTTGGTGAAAGTTTAAGAACTACAAGTAATCACAGATTGCAGTCCTGAAAATATAAACTGCAAGAACTGGCCTGAGGCTGGCAATTGCTGCTACCATAGTTTTGGCTGAATGAGCTATCATTTGACCCTAAAGCACCTGTCCAGCCAAAACATATCAAAGAATGGATGACAACAGCTGTTTCAGCAGTATTTGCAGAGACAAGAACACATCAAGAGTCAATAGTGAAAGTAATAAAAAAGGCTAAACTTTCTATTACAAATAAAAACCAAGAAAACCTTTCTGATCCTGTTTGTACAAGAAATGTGTGTAATGCCAAGGTTTAGAAGTGGAGGGGGAAAAATAAACTCCACACATTATGGCTGGTCAAAGTAAAAAATGATGCTACTATAACCTCCAGAAACAGCCTTCAGGAAAATAAACACATCTTTGGTTTTGTAAATACTTTTGATGCTGTATTTACAGTTTCTTTGAGTACTTCTTATCTCAAGTTATTACCCATCTCAAAAGCATGCTGGCAAAAAATTAGAAAACGAACTACTAAAGAGCTCTTTCAAAAACACATTTGAAATTGTATAATAAGCATTACTCACTCTCCTCCTGCCTTTTATCATTAGTTAATGATGAGTTGTTGGAACTTAGTGATCAGTGCAGAGCTTCATACGAAAGCCTTTAAACTTAAGTGTTTGCCAGACAATATGAAAATTTTAGAATTAAAAGTACAATAAAGCTAGGGGTTTAAGGTATGGTTTTGTATTTCAGGGATCACAATTTTAAGTGTTTGTGAAGAAAGTTATTTTACTTATTTATATCTGAGCAGTGTTTTAATTCTGCTGGATACTGAGGAAAAAAAAAGATATCTCCCCAATATGTTTTAAAGCAATGCTTAGATTGCTATATATTTTAGGGTATCACTCATTATAGTTCTGCATTACTTGTCAGACAAGATAGCAGTCTGATTCCTTCTAGATATAGTATGTTGCTGAATTCTACAATATTAATTAACTAACAAGAGTGGGATGAAAGACATGTCAAACAGGGCTATGTCCAAGTTTATCCATCTACTGCTGCTGCCACTGAAGAGGAACCACAGTTGCACGGACGCTGAAGATAATGGTCCTCTGACATCAACTGTCATGCTATGCTTCAGGTGTTACCTACCTTCTTTTTGTATACTTGTACTCATTGCAATTATTAATGACTACGTCATATATCTATACCGCAAACTGAAGGCAGCCTTGAGCTTGCACTACAGGCCAGATTTATTTAAGCTTCAACATAACAAGCCTCAAGCACAGAGCTTTGGATGAATCCTGGAAAAGGAAGGAAGCAGAAGGTTGCTGTCACTCTCTTCCTTAGCCCATCGCTTCCATGCAGGCATATGGCTGTAAGAAGGTAGGCAGGTGGGCTTTGGACTTGCCCTAGATTTTAGGAACAGTCTCACAACTTAACTACTGGGGGACGTTAATGTGGACACTGGCCAAGGACTGGGTGGGTGCACCACAATCTAGACATACTCTAGCGCTGGCTACCAAATACACGGAACACACTAGATTTCATTTGTTATCTTGTCTGTGCTGCACCCAACTGCTTTGGTGTAAGCTGAAGGTCGAGAGAATTACTTGTACTCTTGAACCAACTACTTCTAAACACCTAAATATATTTTCCCAAAGTAGAACACTAGATCAAAGGATTTTGTATCGGCATGTACAATTTTCAAGTAATACAAGCAAGAACGCTCCCTAGCCCACTGCCTTTCCACTTATTACCCTGTTTGGTTTTGGGGAAAAAGACGATAAATAATAAGCCCCAATTAGAAAATATACACCTTGAGCATTCAACTACTGCTTGATTTGTTTCCATCAAACACCAGCATAACCTAGTTTCCTTGCATGTGTCCTGGAAATTTTCTTCTGCATTGGGAAAACATTTTCTTATAGTCAAATTTACAGTGCCTTTCAAAAAGGGAACATTGGTCCAATATGTATATAAAGAAGAAAAATCTTTGCTATGCAAGCATCTGTGACCTTTAACATACATTGCAAACTCACAGGAAGCATTGCAATTAATAACTTTATCAAACTGCTGCATTAAAATGGCTACAAGTTGTTTACTCAATTTCATTAACAAAAGACAATTTGTGCAACACACAGCCAAAATATCCTCTGAGAAGAAGACAGCATGCTGTGTCTGATCATGGGGCCAATGATCCCATTTAACAGGGAAGGGAAAAAAGTAGGAAGTGAATGAAAAGCACCATGACGGAGCGTGGAAATCTTACTGATGGAAAGTGATCACATTTCAAAAGGGCTGCAATAGAGAAACCATCATTAAGCATTGCCTGTGTGGCACCTGGACACATTAGGAGCTAGGAACTTGGAATTAGAATTCTGAGAAGGAACTTTAAACACAAAGTACATCATGCTCTTTTTTTTTTTTTTCTGTTTTTTTTTTGTTTGTTTGTTTGTTTGTTTTTTTCTTTACTCTGTTATTTACAGATTTGTTGTCATTTTTTTTCCGACAGCTAGTTGGCAGCTAACTCTGGAATAACCTACACTGCTATCAAGCACCGTGGAGGTCACTCCCACACATCTGATTACCTTCGCACTTGATTCATAGGAGTGTTGCTAGACATATACTGAAAGCTACTGTGGACAATCCATTAATTTCCAAGGCACATGTCTGTTACAAAATGCTCTTGGACTTTGGAAGCTACAAGAAGCTAACTAAATTTTATGGTAATGATATGACTTCCAAAATAGCATTTATACACTTTAAATATTGGGTCTTAGGAAAAGGTAGACATTGTTCAGAATAAGTCAGCAATCTGAAACATTGGTAATAATTTTATACGTGGTGTTGCTAAGGGAAAGACTATGATGGAAACTCATAAATTCACAAGAAAAAAAAATGTTACTTGTAAAGTCTCATATGTGGAATAAAGAATGTATCTTTTATGACTCTAGCTACAGAAAGTCTGAAAGAACTTTGACAGGGAAGAAACCAATATTATTAAATTTGCTACAGGTTATCCAATATACTATATACTTTCCACTTGAATAAAGCAAAGTAGCCTCAAAACCTGCTGCTAGGAAAATAACAATTACTATTTGCTCTGGTTGTTATAACATTAACTAAATACACATCTTTAAATTAAGGTCACTATACGCTAAGAAAGAGGAAGAGATGATACCCTCAGAGGTATAATAAGTGTAAGTGTGTATAAATATATATATAAAAATGCATATATATATTATAAGTATATAAGACAAAACCAAGATAGGGAAAGGGAAAACTTAGATCCTCCAAGCCATAGGCAGCATACAGAAGCTGAGGAAGAGTGATGGTCATATTTCCAAAACTGCTTATTTGCCAAAATGGAAACCACACCTGAAAACTGTCTCCCTAGATATCCAGAGAGGTAAGGGTTTCTAAACAGCAATCTAATCTCCACCCCCATGCTCAAAACACATAAAAGTTTATGAAAACCCCAGAACATTCATTCTCTCTGGACCACAATTTTACAAGAGACAGAAGAAAGAGCACTTGTTACTGAAAACAGAAAATAGACTTTTTTCTTAAAGAAGTGATCAAAGCCCTCACAAGCTTTTACCTGATGGTCAAGGATCATATCTGAGAAATTAAAAATTTTTATTTGGAGTCTTTTAGACTGAAGATGGCACTGAGCATTAAGTCATTGAGGTAGGATTTTTTTAAATGCTGATTTAATGTTTGAACAAGGGAAATGTTACAGAAATATGGCTAAGCACTACCACTGTCTCCGTTACAACAAAAAACAGGTGAGACATTAATGTCTCTTGCAAGGGTCTTGTTCATTTATGAGAGACAGAAAGAGTGGTTACTCAGAAAACTTAAACCTGGCTTTGGATACTGGTAGGGCTTAGCTGCTCTAGTTGAGGCAGCTCAGGACATAAACAGAAGTAAAAATCTACCCGTCTTGTGAGCTTTCCAGTAAAAAAAAGGTGTGCCCCTATCCAATTCTAGACATATAAAACTAAATGCTATTTTATGGTCTTGTTTAAGTCTTTTTTAAACATTTAACTTTCTTACATGTCTCCTCTCTTTCAGTACACAGGTATTTTTCAAAATGATACTCTATCTTATTTACCAAAGGTTATATAAGAAGCCTTGGACTGAAAGAGAAATAAAAACATTTCATGAGTCCTACATCACTATCTTAAGCATAAAATTATTTTTCTGTAATTACCAGTTTCCCCCTAGCCAGTGTCTTTCTTTGGTAAGTAAGTATGGTATCTTACTGTGAAGTCGTTCTGCTCCTGATTCCTAACGTACTTGAAAGTGAATTAAGATGATCTCTTTTCCTGTCATGTAGTGTTCTTTTAGACATTCTTCTGAGCTCCTTTGAAGCCAATTATGTTCCTTCTTCATTACTCAGTTCTTTTCCCACATATGGCTTCTCCCTCCTTTGTCTCTTTGAAATCCCCACCTTCTTGTACAGAGAGAAGCAGCCTACTGAAATCTCCCCTCTTGATGTTATTCGAGGACCTTTCTGACACTCATTACTCAAAATCTTGAGTCCTACAGAAATCTTCAGTTAAACCATGAAAAAGTGAAGAGAGTAACAAGAAGTACAGAGACTTCCAGATGGTGCCAGGAGTGAGATTAAAATGACATCTTTCCACCATAAAATGGGTTAAATGGAGTTCAGAAAGAAGCAAACTTTACCTATAAAGTAGTGAGTCAGGAAAGCTAGAGAATGCTAGGATCTAATTCCAAGACTATGTGTTTGAACCTAAGTTACTTAGGACTAAATTGTTAGGGTGGGAATTTGTGGTTCTCATCAAGAGTCCTATCACTCTCCTGACAAAATGTGGCCTTCCCCAAAGCACCCCCAAGCACCTTATACTTAAAGAATAATGGTGTGGACCTACCACTTTCACAAGCTAGCTAACAAATTCACTTGTGTGTTACACTCCTAAGGAAACAGACCTTCATTTTGATGACATTACTTTTGTTCCGAGTTGCTTAGAAGAAATGTTGCATTTAAAGTTTGCAGCATGTCTTTCTTTAAATCAGAATTGAAAAATGCTCCTCCTGATGTACTGTAAAAACACACTGTAATTCACACCATTATGCAAAGCCCATTGGTGACCTTCCTCTCATGCACCACATTCACTAGTGTACCCTGCTGAGACAGGAGCACTCTCACAGTTCTAGAGAGAGACAGGTTCAATGATCAGAGGTTCTATAATCTCCTTTAATCATCAACATCAGAATCGGTGACTCAGAGGTATATTCAGAGGAAGAAGCTGTGGGGGAGTTCTTTTAAAAAGAGCAAGCGAAATAGAGTAAGCAAAGCACAAAACTAATTAAACTTGATGCAACAAAAAACTAAAGCATTTTTGATGCAATTTATTAAGGCGAAAAAGCTGTGAAATTAACAGCAATCAAAAACTAATTAAAGTTGATGCAATAGGAGCAGCCAAAGAATGCCTGATAACATTTATTGAACCAAAGAAACATGGCTGTCAAGTTAAAAGAAATCAACCAAACTCTGTTTTTGAATAGTAACGCAAAGATAATTATTCTCCCGGTGACACTTACAGAATAAGATTCAAGTCATTACCTCAAAAGACAAAAGGACTGACATGCTGTGTTTAACTGCCTGTGAAAAAAAGGGTCTTAATACAGAAACTTTATAAGTAATTCCTAGGTCTTGCATATAAACAAATATGACTCATCAATGAAAAACAATGCACTATTATTGTTATATCAGTTACTTCTATAAACCAGTATTTGACATTTAGTAGAATACCTTGTCTAACAGGGTACTTACAAGCCAGAGACTCCTGGTGTTTTCATCCTAGCTTTGAAACTCATTGCCTCAGTGCCTTGGGCAAGTAATTAACATCTAAGAGTCCATTTGTTTTAGGATTAGGATGCAAAACTCAATTCCTGATGTCAAGCACCATTTAAAGTATGGCCAACTGCCAGGAAATCTTTTCTTATAGAATGTCTTGGTTGTAAATAGTGAAGAGGGTCTGACTGCAGTGAGCATAAGGCAGTTGTATTTAACCTATGTATTTGTACATCTTTTATATTATGTTGTCAGATATAAAATAAAAATAATATATAAAAATAATAAAGATTTATAATTTATAAAAATAATTCAGACAAAACCAGATGTTCACAAGGAGTATAGTGAAAATGAACATATAAGCACTATTGTCAAAAGATACTAAACAATGCTAAAAGCTTACTGTCTAACTAATAATACATCTTACAACTCCTGGTCACAGTCAGGGCCCCAGTTAGGTGAATCTCACCCAAAACACTCAACTTCCAGCATGTCTATTCTGGAATCATGGTTTAAAAACAGTAACTGGGAAGATTTCCCCAAAATCTCCAACATTGTCATCATCCTACTAAATCTCCATCACAAGGCTTCCACTCACACACTGAACACATAAAAGTCTGTCTTATAAAACATGATACTATAGCCAAACGTATCACAAATCCCAAGCAAACTATCAGGTTTGTTTTATTTTAATTTCTCAAAGACAATCTGATCAGATGAGAAGTAAAATTTCCCATAATTCATTTTAATGCTTTTAATTTTCACTTCCTGCTCTAATAAAAAACCCCTACCTGTCTCTAGTGTACAGTATATCAAAAAATGACTGCTGAAGCCCATTATTCAATTCCAAAGAGCTGCAATCTGGTATTACTGACATGCCCTAGGACAAACCATGTCACATTACTCCACTTTTTTGTAAAGCTGGCATTGTTTTTAAGCATAAAATAGTAAGTTAGTCTGTTTAACCGTGTTGATTTTCTTTACTGCATTTTTTCCCCCAAGGAATTTTTAGCAGTGGGAGAGATTCTCATTACTTGCACAATCTTTTAGCTCTACTTCTTTTTTTTATAAAAATGCTCACACTTACATGGTCAAAATACCCATTTTACTTGCAGAGACAGTTTACATTATTAACATGGATACTTAATGGATTTTTTTTTTCTAGTCTGTTCACAAATTGCTTAAAATTTCTGAACAAAAGTTTCCTCCTTTTTCATTTTTTCTTCTTTATAGTGAGTCAAGGTTTTAAACTCATTTTTACCTTGGGGATAAACACTGTCTTGCAGTGAGCGCTTGCTTGTGTTCACTTCAACAGCAGATCAGTAAAGTTCCAGTCAAGCTCCAGTAAAAAGAGCATTTTCATCTTTGCATATAATAGACTCCTGCAGCCTAGTGCAGAACTTCATTACACCTAGAATTGCTGGGCCAAATTAACTCCTTACGCAATCAAGTTAATGTTATTGAAGTGGACAGAGTTCTATCTGTTATACCAGGCCATGATTTGGCCTGGTAAGGACAAACCCTGTCTATTAGGCAACTGTTGGTGTGTATGTATGCTTAGGACTGAGCCTGGAGTTCAACCTGTTAGAATTTTATTTCTTGAACACACAGAAAGTTTGTTAAGTGCTAGCTATTCAGGACTTTTTAGTTGGTTGTTCAGCAAAGAGCTACTGAAGCCTGAACTCCCAAGAAGTTATACCCATCCTGTTTATACCATAGTAATTAATTTGCCCCTTTTAAAAAAAGTTCTCAGCTTCCTTCTATCCTTCCCTGCTGGGTAAGAAACAAACGGGACTTAGCCTCCCAGTTTGGAGCTCTGCATGAGTTGACTTGCTGCTTCATTCTCCTATCTCAGCTGTCTAGTCAGTCTCTGCCTTTTAAGTGGAGAAGAACAAAATTCTACCTGCCTTTCTCGCAGTAGCAGAATAAATTTAGATCACTTTTTTTTCTACTCCTAAAACCCACGAATTTATACGTATTTGATACTCACACTTTCTGTCAAATAGGTTGGAGGTGGACAACAGATTCAAATATTAATGAGGGAGCATTTGGAGGAAACGAACGTGAGTTAAGCAATGGTGCAATCATATATCCAACCATTCACTAGAAATACTGACTAAATATTCTTTTTCTTCCAACATTTCAGATTAAATACACACACTCACAAAATTCTGGAGCAAGTCTGAAAAAAACACTGACAGTACACACCCTGCAGGAACACGACTTGAAAATACCTCTTCATTTCAAACCACCACAGAAGGGAAAACCTTTGAAGATTCTCAGGTCGTATTGTTGCCAGTATCACATAAATTACACCAATTCAATTTCTATTACCCTCTATTCCAGGCCTATTAAATCTTTACTAATAGGTCTCCTTCATGTCATGCCCATATAGTGAGATGCAAGGCCCTTTTTATCATAAGTTAAACGGTGGTAATGGGGGGATGGTTGGGTGACATACTGCTCTGAGACAAGGATAATAATTTCCATATTTTAAAACAAGAAATTAATCCTTATCGCCTCTGTTACATCTTGAAGGACGATTCTGATCTGCTGTTCCTTGATCTGTTTGACATAAAAAAAACCCATCTGTTTATTGTTGGTAGGTAGAAGAAGAAATAGGAACTCGCTACAAAATATGACTGGCTGAATATCTTTCTTCAAAATTGTTACAAAGCTCATAAAATGAATAAGGACGTTTTCATATCACTGCCATTTGCTCTTTGCCTTTTCTACTCTCTCCCAGGTTTGAGAACATAAACATAGATGTAGGCTATTTGACTGTCTCAGGAGAAAGAGGGGGATTCTGTCACAATCTGAAAGAGATAATGTATATTAATAGGGGTGTGATTTTTTTCAGCAAAATGGGTTTATTACTGACCGGTCTGAAAACCATCCTCTCAGGAAGCTGCAATTCACTGATAGATTACATAGAGACCTCTTGACTTACTTCATTACAAATTGACAACATCATTGCCAGGATATTTTGCTAAACACAGATGAACTGCACCTCTTAAAATTCTTCAGCAGCAAGGCTGCTGACATTTTTTGGACAGTAAATCCTCTCTTTTTTTAAAAAGAAATGATATACACTTTAGGACACATTGATCTGGAGGATGAGTCCAAGCTCATCCAGGCTTAAAAATCTGGGAAATTGCACAAGCTGACCTGAGTTGCATTAGCTTTTCTGAATTCTTCTATAGGTTCTCAAAAGAAGTGCTTCAAACATAACATGATAGGAAAGCGTTTATGACTGTCATTGGGAGACTCAGCATTGTGTGTTGATGTGGCACTGCATCATCTTGTGGTGATGAACTCCCACTTGAGTAGCAGAGACAGAACAGCAAGAAATATGTTTTGAATGAACTCTTCTTACATCATCTTAACTAGAAAACAGTCAGACAGAGAATAACGTGAGTAACGAAGCAAGGACGTAGTTTGCAAGACGGGGTAAAATATGTCTTTCTGCTTAGCACACTTTCATCTATAAAAAGGTGAAAGTATGCACCTCCATGGTAACTTCAATACTCAAATCAAGCTGCATTTTGAAAGTTTAACATTACAAAAGTGAGCTATTTTACACAAAGCCACAACACATTTTAGATCATAGTTTTAATTTCCTCAGAGGTTAGGAGTAGAAGAGTTCAGCAAAAGAGCAAAGCATCAAAACAAAGATACATCTTGTTTATCTTCCCTCCTATATTAAAGCACAGATATGACCAAGACCCCAATTTTTAATAAGCAAGGACAGAAATAGTTAAAGGACTTGTAGACTGTACCTTTCTTTGTCCCTATTGGTGCTGTTTTCATTCTGAAAATACACAGAAAAAACCCCTAAGATGCCCCAGTGAAGAAACAATAGCCATCTCTTCTGCTTCTGTTTCTACTCGGAACAAATCCCAGTGGAAAATGACAGAAAATGAATCTGAAATGATCCAGCTATACTACTGTCAGACCTTTTCACAACACAAAGCAATGTTATTTAGCAACGCATTACCTTGTAACTCTATCCCTTTGCTATCTATGGACAGGCATTCACAGGTATGCTCTAGCCCTCAACAGATCTGTGACGGAACAGGGAAGAACTGAGCTCACAGCTCTTAAACCCAGCAGCTTGATCTCCCCCTCTGCGAGAACTGGATGTCACTCCGATGGCAAGGTAATGCTGGTGAGGAGGAGTCATTTTGAGAAACAGACTGTTTTGGTGGCATTTTGCTCCGTGGTACCACAGTTCATGCCTCACTCCTATTTCCCGAGGAACAAAAATTCAAGGGTTTAAGTCAACTCTTACACATATGAACCTGATTCTAGAAGCAGACCTTTCCACCGCTCCAACACACCACACCTGTCATAAGTGTGTAGAGTAAGGGGATAAAACCAAACCCTATATTAAGTTTTGCTTTGGATTCAAAGCCAATGAATAGAGCTGAAAAAAATGCATGATGCTTTCTCAGTAATCTGTGAAGAAGGGCTGATTTGCTCTAAACAAAACTGGTAAAAAATACACATTGATGAAAGCTTATTCATCTTTGAAAAATAAACTACTTAATTGATGTAGTAATGCTTCATTTTCCACTTTCTGTTTAAAAAAATAATAATAATTGTAGTGATAGGATGAAAATGGTGTACTTTCATTTTGGAACAATTTTCCATTTTATATATAAAAAGATGAACTGAAATAAACATTTTATTTAGAAAGGAAAAAAAACATTTTTTGTTTATGCCAGGCACTTTTTCCCTAAAATTAAAAACAAATAAATAAAAAAAAATCCTTTGACACTTGATGTTGTATTTGAAAAGAAGAATATTAAAATGGTGATATTTCCTTCAAAATAGCAAGTCTAGCTCTCTCTTCAGTTAAGCTCTAAACTAGGAGAACTTTAAAAAAGAAATTAAGATTTTCTTCTTAGTGCTCAACAGCTTCAGTAAAGATGCTTGCAGATCATTTTTCAAATACCTTCTGTTCTTCACTGTGAAAGATGCTCCCATTTCACAGCCTTTTACAGATGTTAATTCAGATACTTTTCCTCCACTGAATGAAAGATCAGGCATACATCGTTCACCCAAAGCCTTGATATTTTGTTGATAATATAATTTGTACTATGGCTGGTGAACAACAAATTTACCTGCAAAATGCATAGGGAAGATCCTTGGCAGCTACAAGGAACCAGAATCTATGAAGTTTCTCAAGTGCTTTATTAAGAGCTAGTGAATAGAGCCTGACACAGGTATTCTAAGGAGACCACCACTGTGCCTTGCCTCTTGATTCAGAGGAACATCAGGCTGTGCCATTTCAAGGCTCCTACTTGCCTCAGATATAAGGTGATCCTTCCAGTTGAATGCAAGAACAATTTCAGTTTGCAATTGGACCTTCCAACAAAGAAGGAATAAGCCCTCCCTTCCATGGATACCCTCCAGGCCCATGCAGACGCTCATCTGCAGGAAGACAGCCATATGAAATGCAAAAAATTGACCAGACAGCATCAAAGCACTGTGCATGGCGAGAAAGAAAATGCTAAGTAAGCAATTTTTTTAAATGTTAATAAGGGGAAACTGAAGACTTCAACAAGTCTGAAAAATACTCATTCACAATCCTGGCTTATCTGCACAGGGAGAAAATTCCTTATATGTGAGTCAGTTGCTAAGAAAGCTCTGACTAATGCAGATACGAGTCTGACTTCTTAAGTTGACATTTCTACTTTTTCAGTGGATCAGAACTGTCAGGAGAGTTCCCCAGGCAGACCAGCGGATTGCAGAGGAGAGTTACTCTGTAGCAGTCTAAGAGTTGTGGCCTAAGTGCTTTGATGGAATTAGCAATGGTGGTTTAAGAAACGGCCTCGAACTCTATTCACAGCACTAGCAACTACCACTCCCATAACAGAATCAGAACAAAGGAACAGAATCAGAACAAAGGAACAGAATCAGAAGGAAACCAGCTGCAAGTTTTCCTATACAGGCAAAGAACAAATTCCCGTCTGCTGCTGCTTTCACAATGTCTTTAACTGACATCTGGTGGTGGGGCAGGACAGACAATTGCAGACAGGAGCATTTAAAGTGTTGCTACTAGACTTGCCAAGAGCTCAGCTGTCAGAGTCCTTACACTGTCTTTATGCCTCTTCTGGTTTTCTCACAAGATGTGACTAAGATAAACATTTATTCTTCAAAACTGAAAAATGATCAAAAATTTCTTTTATCAAGTATATCAGCAGAACATACTGTGCATCTGTAGAGTACCAGAATAGGGATTAAATAAAATGTTGCTGGGTAGTTGGAGAAAAGAAGTCTTGAAAGATAGCGTTTTGCATGGGTTAATGACCTCTTTCATTAAAGAAAGGAATACATACTGAGAACATCTTTCTGCCATCTGATTAAGCAATGAGCCAATACAATTGTAAATCTTCCAGAAATTCCCCATGGTTCAACTCAACAGAGGCAAAGCCTTACTTCTCAGACCCTATCCTTCATTTTCAGATAATCATTGTATTAATTGTGTACAGAAACTTTCTATCATGCTGTTAAAAGAAATGGAATGTGACTATTCTGAGATTCTCCTTAGCAAACTTTGACAATTAAGAGATTGAATTATTCATATATGTTTTAATATAATTGCAATTTTTAAGTTTGCTCACCACTCAATTGCTCAAACAGCAAGCAAAACCAAAACTGTTTGATTCTAGTACAGGCATTGCAACTGTTCATTTTCTACTGTTTTACTGGCTGATACAACTTATTCTATCTGTAACTGAGGTAAAGAGGATTTAAAGGTGCTACTCTATCCCTACAAACATATATGAATTGCCTTGCAAGTCACTGGAATTTTTTCTTCCTTTGAATAAGGCAGAATTTGAGTCTTGTCTGCACTTATTTGAATTGTTTGCAAGTATTTTAAGCACTAGTTCTATGTAATACTTACCCATTTTACATATAGTTTCATGCAAGTCCAATCAAGTCTGGCATATGCATTCAACATGGTTCAATTCAGACAGATTTTTATCCTCTGTGTTAGTAAGCAGCACAACCACAGCATTAAAATAGAAATGATGGGATTTGTACTGAGACACATAATAATTTCATTCAAGATGGGAAAAATACAGGTGACACCCGCTTTATTTTTAGGCTGCAAAATTGACTACAAAATCTGAAGAATATCAAAAGGGAAAATATGCCCTCTATGAAGTAAAATAAATACACATGTGCTAAGATTTTACATTGTGATGCACATTTTATAAACCAAGCTTTTGTTCCTTAGTGAAAACGGAATCAGAACCAGATAATCTGGATGATCTGGTAAAATGGCATTATAACTTTTCCTCTAAATATTGTTTTAGATAACAAGAAATGCTATTTAAGTTGGTTTTGCTTCCATTTAACATACATTTGAGTTGTCAGTGTAGTTGCATGTTATTATTCTCTTAGCTGCTACTGGATATTAAAGTTACTGATAGAAATAAAACAATAATAGCTTATGACAGGGTACATTTAAAATGTTTGATCAGACTGATCAATGAGTCTTTGTTTCAAAGGTTAAGTTGAGGTTCAAGGAAGGAAAAGATAATGGTTGCTCCAACAGTTTGTCCATATGTCACTGAACTGGAAGGTATTTGGGATGCAGCCCCAGTATTAATACAGCTGCCACATACGAAAAATGTTTTCTTACTTCTCAGACCCCATAATGGAAATACACATCTGTCTTTTTTCTTTCAAAAAATACTTCTGCTAGAGTCTCTACACTTAATTTACATCTTGGTTTTATTTTAAATCTCAGAAACTTTATTTTTCTTCCCAGTCTTGTAATTATTTTATATTCTTTAAGCAGCATTCAGAAAACTTATTAATATTTGACAATTAATATATAGATAACAATAATTATCAGTCAGTTACTGTAGATTGGCTGTAACAGGCTTTTTTTTTTTTTAATTATTGTTTTAAACATCTGTTAACGTGCCTTGAACTCTTTGTGTGCTACTAGTTTGTTGGGGTTTTTTTCTTGTCCATTTACACAATTGCTTTTTGGGTTTTGTGATTCCTCAAGCTCCCTTTACCCAGAGTAGATACCTCTGAAAGTAATCTCATTCCGGTTGATTCAGTTCTCCTTTCTGTTCAATTTAAAGTTATTTTCTTTGGCTCACAGCAGAACATCACACAGTCTCTCACTGAGTTATTGAGGATTTTCACCCCATATCAGCAGCTCATCAGCAATTACTTTTCTGCACACAGATCCTTAAAGATCCAGGACATGATGATTTGTTACACTTTCTGTGCTGAAACAATCATGAAAGGAAGCTCCTTAAACAAGTTTCTACCAGAAAGGGAGTGATGAGCACTTCTAATAATGGTAGATCCTTCACTTCCACCTCAAAAATTGAAAATAGTAATATTTTTAGGTCTAGGCACAATGAAAGTGTACATTTACTACCTTTATTCAAATCTTTGGATTTATTAAAATCCTCAGCTTGCCTGACCTGAATATTGAGATCCTCCTATAAACTAATCATCTATCTTTTGGGTTGGCTTCATAACATATGATGCGAGGTATGGTAAAATTTGTCTTTAATTTGTTTCCCACTGCCAATGGAAATTTAAATAAGGTATTCTTTTTTTGGTGATATAGCAGGATTTACATGCAAATGATAAGGTCTGACTATAATATACAGGAGATATTTAAAATTTCAGTTAGATTTAGCACGCAACTTTTACAATTTTGTTTCAGTAGATATATTTTTTTTTTAATTTTTTTGTTTGATTTGGTTTTTTAGAAGCAGCTCTTCATCCTAAACAAAATTAGGATTTACAATTTCATTCCTTTATATCACAAAGTGTCAATCAACATGGGCTTATTTTTTTAGGGTGATTCTTTAAAAGAAAAATGGTATTCTTCTTTACTATAGTACTTAAACATTAAGAAGTCCAGTCTTTTACCATTATGTCTTCCTGCAGTATACAGAGTGGCCAGAAGTGAGTCTTTATTAGTATCTTCTCCATTTTTAGGTTAAAGAAAAGCAAATCCATGCTACCAGTGAAAAAAAGACCCAAGCTTTCTTGACCCTTGCTAAGAGTGAAAATAGAAGTGAAGGAAAGCATGCTGCAGAGACATTCACACTCACTGTATGCCAGTTAGCTCTAACTCAGAGAGAATTTATCTCCCCTAGCCAATAAATTCTAAACCCTGCTAATAGACTATTGTAGGGACTTGCCATTTTAGAACGCAGGTAGCTTTGGGACTTCTCTACCATATTTGACTGAGCAATGCGACTCGCACAATCTCACAAACCTCCATCTTTTCAGAGAAGCTGTAATTTCAGAAGGCAGAGGGCTGAGGTCCACAGGTGCAACTACGTTATCAAACTGGCATTCAATTTCAGTTTCTGTTTCAAAGTCAGCTTTTAGTTGATTGTTTCCAGTATCACTAGACAGTGTATTGTGGAACCTTAGACTTTAAATGTGTTAAGCTACATTCACGTTAATAAGCCATACTAAAAATATTCTTCTTTTTAGCTGATCTAATTTGCTTGGAGAAACCTTGTGGAATTTGGATAGATCTCCCAGCACCATCTTAGGTAGTTTAAGTGCTAGCCCAGATGTCTCTTCATGGCACTGCACTGTGCCATGCAGATATTGCTATGTTTTCAGGGATTTCTGGTTTGTTCTTTTGAGACTTGTGTCGTCTAGATGCAATGTCATGACTGTACTTGTGTTTTGGATTTTTTCTTATTTCTGCATGCAATATATCACATCTTTCTGTCCTAGAAATATCTGAATGCTCCTTGATTGTCTTTCCTTTTTAATTATAAATATTTTTATGCTTTTATCCTAAAGCGCTGTCTATTTCTTTATAATCTGATGTGCCATTTCTAAATATTTGTACTTCAACTCTTTCCATGGCTGCTGTTTCCTTTTTAGAAGCGTAATTTTCACCAGCCCTGGAAATACCAGCTATTCTTTGCAAAGTTAAGTTTTCTTGGATCTAACAATCACTTGTATGACAAAACATTCAGGTTCTGGTCTGTCTGGTAAGTCTCTTGTTCCTATGACTCTACTGTACTGAGTACGTTGTGATATAAAAATAAGTACTCTTACCTGTCACCTAGTTTCTTCAAAAAGATAACCCTCACTTTCCCTAAGGAACAATGTTCATCGTGTTCCTGATTAAAAACAAAATGTCTTTTTCTGCCTACCTGCATGTTCCTTATGATGTACAATGTTGAGCTCCACTGCTCCTGGGTCTACTGCCTATCATTGTGAACGTATTCTCCCACTTGCCCTTCTCTGCACTCAAATTGTTCTTCGCTATCATTTGCTCTAAGAGTTGCCTGAAAGAAAACAATGAGTTCAGAATGTACCTAATGTAATAAGTCCATTTTCTTCTGAAACACCAGAAAGTTTTGCTCATCCATGCAAACAACTAGTGCAGAGAGGTCAGGTATAAAAAATTTCTCTTTCCACCTATTTTTTTGAACCTCACTTCAACCTTCCCCCGCCCAAGATTTCACACTCCTTAGAAGATTCTATGCCATTTAAAACAAAAATAGCCACCAGCCTGATTATCATGAAACTTCATAACAGAGTCAACTTAGCAGTGTCATTACAACTACTGTTTCACTTCATCATATTCCAATGTATCAGCTTCATTCTCCATTTAGCTTGAGTGCTGGCAAACTTAATTTTTGCACATAGCCACACTTCAGCACAATATAATGCAAACGCCTACACTTTCTAACCATCTCTAAAATATGCTCATTTACTCCCTTAATACTGCTAAGAAATGAAAAAATAAATGCTGTAAGTGGGAGTAGTTCTACTAATTTATTGCAATGAAATAATATTCTAATGCATTGTAATACATTTTTAAAATGTAATTTTCATATTCATACAGACAATAACTGTCAAGATATTTTAACAGACTCCTGTTCTCTTTTATCGCATTATCTTTTTTAAGATGCATGAACACAAGCATTCCAGCTTTCAAAAGTAGCAATCTGTTTTTGAAACCTTGTTTTTTAGGGATCAAGCGAGACAATTCTTGATCTCAAAAGCTCTAAGACAACTTCTTTTTCCTCTGAGCACTAAGAAACTACTATCTAAAATCATTTAAGCTGATTTTTTATCCATGGATCAGAGGTGTACTGGTTTGGGTTGGGATGGAATGAATTTTCTTCATAGCAGCCCATATGGTACAGTGTTTTGGATTCATGACCAAAACAATGTTCATAAAACATCAGCGCATTAGCTACTGTTGACCAGTGTTTGCACAGTGTCAAGGCCTTTTCTGTTTCTCACTCTGCACCCCCAGTGAGCGGGCTAGGGGTGGGCAAGAGATTGGGAGGGGACACATTCAGGACAGCTGACCCCAAGTGACCAAAGGGATATTCCATACTGTATGGCACTGTGCTCAGAAGTAAAACTTAGGAGTTTTTTTCCCAAAGTGGGGATTGATTGGGGACTGGCTGGGCATTGGTTTGCTGGTGGGAGCTGGTGAGTAATTGTCTTTGCATCACTACTTCTTTTTTTCCTTTCTTTTTCCTTCACTTATTAAACTGTCTTAACCTCAATCCACAAGTTTTTCTCAGTTTTGCCCTTCCAATTCTCTCCAATACTCCATTGCAGGGGAGTGAGTGAGCATAAGAACCCATTAGTAAGAAACAACATTGCAGCTGAAACACTTAACCCAGGTTATCTATCCCTATATGTCATACCTCATGGGGCTCCAGGAAAGAGAAGAGCTGGCCAGATAGCTACTGATAGTTATGTAGCATAACTGTGATATCAACAGACCTGACTGACACAAACAACTAAACTTAAATACAGGTCATGGAAGAACTATTCTAAAAGATCCTCATGGAAAGCTTTTTGTGAAAACTGGATTTTTATCTCCTACAATTTTTTATTTAGATGCTAGAAACCTCTCAAATGTTATAAGGCATTGACAAGCTATTGCTGTTCAGCTCAGGGAAAAGAAAAAAGAAGAAAAGAAAATCCTGTCCCTCTGTATATCTTCCCCGGAACTTTTCCAGATGAAGTCATACTTCAGTATTTGTCTGTATAGTTTTCTCGCATTTTTTCCCATTGCTTTTCATGCTATGTCATAGGTTTACTACAAAGTATTATCTCATTGAAAGATTCTAATGAACTCTAAGTAACAGTGAACCTCTAATTTATACGTGTACTCTAGGATGGAGTTAAACTTGGTCATCATCTACTGTCTGATACCCTCTCCACTCAATTATGTAATAGGAAACAGAATGTGTGAAGGGGGAGACATAAGTCCATTCATCATTGTTACTCGATTACACGTTTCCTAAATGCTAATGCTCTCAGTCTTTTCAAGAATGCAGCCTGTCTGCCTCCCTGTCTTCATAACTAATCTAAGGCATGTATTTCCTACTTTCTTTTGTATTGCAAAAAGAAATATGATTTTCTTTGCTTCTCTACTTTTGTCCTGTACAAGCCTGTTCCTTCTGACAGAAGTTTGTTTGTCTACACATATACCTACATCTTAAATTCAGCTGCTAACTAGAATCATTAGATGGCCTACAGAAAAGAAGGTCACAATTTCCCCCCAACCAGAAATATTCTCTAATTATTTTTGTAACTCACAAGTGCCTCTGCTTGTTTATGTAGATGAGAATTTGAGGCTGAATCACCACAGAGTGGTGTAAACTGGGATTATACTTAATTTCAATATCTGGAGTCTGGCTTCCACAAAACAAATCAAAGGGTAAATACAGCCAACTAGGAAGGAGTTGTATGTCTACAACATCAGAGATACAGGATTTTCATGCCTAAAAGTGCCAGCCTTTTGTATGGCAATTCTATTACCATTTAGTTAGTTTTACAGTAAGAATTAAAGTTCTCTGCACCAATGACTCCTCCTAAACTGACATACGTGACACCGTAATTAAAATCCCATACTTTGTGCACTGTGAATTTCAAAGTCTCCCTCTAAATATCTTTATATTGGGAAATGAAAAGCTTAGGAGTTATTTTGTTGGAGTTAATAGTGCAGCTAGGTATGTCAAAAGGCATTCAATTACAGACATGTCTTGTCTCTAAACCTACCCACAAGTTCTAACATTATAGTGCCACCCCCGAGAGGGAGAAAATGCAGAACCTTAAGGGCAGCTGCTATACCCAAACATGTTTCCATAAGCTCACCTGAGGCATCGTGCCTATCAGGGATGCTCTCGGGAGCTTTACAAGTACAGTGCCCTCTCATAACCCTTGCCTAGTGCACCAGTATCTTTCAAGATGACAGGGAGTTACATAAATGCCAAGTACTCTTACATGTGAAAAATCAAAGGTCCTCTAAAGAAAGATATTCTGCTGCTGAGGAATGAATAACCCTGAGGTTGGAATACGCTTTCTAATTTTTTCGTAAGACACGAAAGTGTTACTACTTGATGAAAGCATGAGGGACGTGTACCCATCCATGATTAGCATCAGGCATATGTATCATCAAAATCTGGTGTGTCAGCTTGTGGCAAACTTATCATGATCAGTGTCAACACAGCACTTTTTTTACTATCAACAGAACTGCAAACTTCCCTGTTAAGGTGAAGAGAAGGTATTTTACACTTCCACTTGCCTGACCGAGTCAAAGTGTTAGATATGTATACACCAGGTAGTGTTTCTCTTCCTTCTCATAGTCTGATTGTACTTTTTATATTGATGAAATTAAACACCTTCAACATCAACAGCCATCATTTAGTTGTACACACCTCCTTTATAACTCAATATCCTACTCCACATGTATCTATATTCCCTACTGAAAGCAAATATGAGAATACAGCTGCTATATCAAGGTGAATGAAGGTTCTTTCAGTCTTTTCTTTATCAACCATCTCTGTATTTCCATGCTACATCCTTTTTGTTATACATCTGCATTCATATTTATGTCTCTCTCTGTTTATTACCCACTTGAAATCCTTAAGAAGTACCACCAGTGAAGATAAAATAAAATAACCTATGTTAATTTAAAATCATATCTGCCAGTTCTACATTGTTGCACATTGTGCTGCTTCTAAAGGCAACTATATAATTATAGGTACTTGGGTGCATAAACTGATATGAAGGTTTCTATGGCAATTATTCATTTTAATTGAAAATTGTGTAGGGAAAAACTCGTTTCATGTGCAGCATGCAATTTGCATTTGTTTCCAAAGAATCTGAACTTGCTCAGGTTGAGCTGTGAATTCATATGTTCCAGGAAGACACAATCTTCACAATACTTTCTGGGGGATGGGAAACTGATGGGGGTCTTGGTAAGGTTGTTTAAGACCATTTATCCATTTATGCAACTAGACTACCTATTTTTTACTGTCAGGTAAAGATTTTATGCTTCAAATGAAAGAGGAAGAGTTAAAAATCAAATTGATACACAATGTCCTTGAAGCTACAAGATATAGGAACCACAAAAAAAGAAGTATCAGAAAGGACAACAGAGAGACAGCATGCTGAAGGAGATAGGTCAACAATGAGACCAAATCTACAAGATCAAACATTTGTATTTTCACATATTTTAGCTACTGTGTGTTAAAATAATAATGAAGGCGAAGTTAGTTCCAGCTTTAATATATTCAAGAGTGACAAAAAAAGAGTTGGAGGGAAAAACTGCAACGTTGCCTAGCTAATAAAATAAAGCTATAACTTATTTTCCTGTAGGAAAATAGGAATTTTTTCCTCCCCCAATTCTCATAACCACAATGAGTCAAACACATTTTAGACCTAAATTTACAACAAAAACCAAATTAACTACATCAAGTGATGAGGACCTGGAAACAACCTGCGAACTCTGGTTTCATATTCACTAATTTTATAGCATTGCCTTTTCTGAAAAAAAAAAAAAATCTATTCATCTTTTATCTATATCATCGTAAGACTGTATAGGCTAGATGCCAATAATGTTTCAAGTTAAAAATAGTCCTTGTCTCCTTCATAAATATTAAATACATATTAAATTGCTGGGATGTTGGGGAGGAAATGTTCTTTATCAGCCACAAAATCCTCCAAACTGAGCATAATCTCTACTTAAAAACATGTGGCCATGGTAGTATGTGAGGAGAACCAGAACAATAATTTTAACAATGTAGTTTTGGTATTAGTGTATTGGCTCACTGCATTTCCATACTTATTTAGAATATTTAAAGCAGAAAAAGGAAGAATATGACTCCTAATTTCAATGTCAATGATTGCATCACAGTTCAGAAGAAAACAAAATGACATGAGCATGCTTTTCATAGTATATGTCAGCCATTTTAAATAAAATGGAGACTAATAAAAAACCCCTTGTTGACAAGCATGGGACTGGGAAGCAGATATTCCCTATATCTAACCAAGCGATTCTTTTTTCCTGACTCATGGCAAGTTCTACTTTTGTCAGAAAATGTTTTTGCAAGACAGGGAAACCAACTTTCTTGAGAAAGAAGCATTAACATGAAAAGGGTCCTGTCAAGAGCAATCTACAACAGAGGGCTTTCCACTGCATGGACAATTTGCCCTGGTTTTGGAACCTGTTCTGCCATATGCTGACATCTGTCATCTCCCTCATCTTCTGCTGCAGTTAGTATCTTTTGATACTTACCTGACTTCCTTCATTTTACTATCTGACTCTCTCATAATTATTAAAATCCAGAACAATCAATAGAAAGGTCTCCTGATTTCTTTTTATTCTTCCAGACATAAAAAAAATAAATATATATTTTCATTCTGATCAGTGTCATTCTTATGAGCACATATATAGAAAATAACTTACTGACAGGAATTAAAGGCATGCAAATTTGGTTTAATTCTGAATGTGACAATATTCACAATTACTTAGCTCTGATGGATATAAAGACTACTGGCTACCTCTTCTGATGTTCTGTTTCCTACACAGAACTTAACTCTACACCGCTGTGTACCTACTCAACAGCTGTCATGATTTTTCAGAGTTTGAGAAACATAGCTATTAAACAGAAATTTCATGGTGCTGAAGGGAGAAGTAAGATCTGAAGGTTGGTTTGGCTAACATTAAGAGACAGGTTTGAAAACACTCTAGCTGAGGCACTGCTCTCAATAAATTAAATGTAATGACTGGATTTAGTAAAAAGCTGCTTTTTATAGCCAAATTGTATGCCTGGCCGGGAGAAGTGGAAAAGGAGAAAAAACAAAGAGGAAGCCTTTTCAGTTGAGCTTTCCATCATTTGCTGAGAAAACCATCAAGATATCAAAGCCATAAATATCTGACTCCATTTTGGCTCAAGAATGCAAGCATCAAAAGCACGTAAAGGAAATCTCTTTCTTACTTATAAGAACACATACATATGCACACACAGAAAAAAAATTGCCAATGAAAGCTGTAACTTCATTTTCAGAAGTGGTAGAATGCTTTTATGCTGGTTTTGGCTGAGATAGAGTTAATTTTCTTCATAGTAGCTAGTATGGGGCTAGGTTTTGGATTTGTGCTGAAAACAGTGTTGATAATACAGGGATGCTTTCATTACTGCTGAACAGTGTTTACATAGAGTCAAGGTCTTTTCTGCTTCTCACACCACCCTACCAGAGAGTATACTGCAGGAGCACAAGAAGTTGTGAGGGGACACAGCTGGGACAGCTGACCACAACTGACCAAAGGACTATTCCATGCAATATGACGTCATGCTCAGTATATAAAGTGAGGGAAGAAGAAGAAGGAAGTGAGGCGCATTTGGAGTGATGGTGTTTGTCTTCCCAAGTAACCATTATGCATGACGGAGCCCTGCTTTCCTGGAGATGGCTGAACACCTGCCTGCCAATGGGAAGCAGTGAACGAATTCCTTATTTTGCTTTGCTTGCACATGCGGCTTTTGCTTTCCTTATTAAACTATCTTTATCTCAGCCCACGAGTTTTCTCACATTTACCCTTCTGATTGTCTCCCAATCCCACTGGGGAAGAGGCGGGGGTGGGGGGGGGGAGCGGGGAGGGAGGGCGAGAGCAGCTGTGTGGTGCTTGGTTGCCAGCTGAGGTTAAATCACAACAGTTTTCCATGTAGGACTTGGATGCACTGCTCACTCCCCTCAGTATACGCAAGTCTGGAAATGTCATCCAGAATGCAAAGCTTTGCCAATATAAGAGAGACTATATACCTCAGACTGAGTGACCTAAAGTTTTTCTTGACCACGTTAAACGTTTTCCTATCTAATAGGTGCACAGTAATCCCTCCATAAATGAATTATCAAGTAGTCCTTGAAGTCTTGGGACAAGCTAAAAGTTCAATAAAGAGTGCAGTCCTTTAAATTTACACACTTCAGCTCCTCACATTTCCTGTGGGGAATATAAATTGGTTCTAAGTACTTATTATGCTGCATGCCATTCAAATTCTGTTGCTTCAATTCATTATATTAAAAAGTAATACAAACTTCAATTATTCGTTGTAAAAGTACAGATTTAGCTAAAGTACACAGAAAATTCAATTCACACCAAAATGGCTACAAAGTTCAAATTAATCTATTTGCAGTCCTCCCACATCCTCAGGATCCTTTAAAATGTCACTTATTTTATAAAAGATAAAGATTTTGTGATTATTGATGTGCTTTATCAACAGGCAAGTTCTCTCTGCTTTTAGTGTTGCAGACATTGTTTACCCATCCCAAATCACTAACAATTACAACTCAAATAATAGGGTCCATATGAGTAAAGGTTACAAGACTAGACTTATAGCTCAAAAGTTTGCACCTTATAAACCTCTCATCTTCAATCCTGCATTCAAAAGGTACTTATGATTTCAAAGAAATTGCAAATCAGATGATTACACGCTACAGGAAATTAGATAAAAGAGAAAGGAACCACTTCAACACCATAAAGAGATTCTATTCAGCTATTATATTAATAGCAAAAAAACATATTTTGATTGCAGCTTCTGCAGGTATAAAATGACAGGTTTTAGACTCTACTTTTATTGAAGTGCATAGATTCACAAAGCATTGTCAGTCCTGCAAGGTGTTTTAAAGCCTTGTAATCATTCAGCAAAGCATTTGGACAGCACTTCTTTAATTTTAAGCAGAGAAATAACTGCACTTGTTAAAATATGTTCTAGAGTATGTAGCACCTTTCAGAATAAATTTAAGCAGTTGAATTAATATAAAATACTGTTGAACTTCTGTACCACTGAAATCAACACCAAAGCTTTTTCATTTTTGAAGCCAAGTGATGAATTTATTCTTCATAACTTTAGTTTTAATTTCTTTACGAAATCTAATGTAATCTTTATGTTAACATTCCATTATGTAAAATGCAATGTTCTTTCACTTCAGATTAAGATAAATGTCTTAGAAATATAACCTACTGCAGTGATAATGTCCTTCTTTTTGTAAGGAATTGATATTTCCTTGTTTTTCTTCCCCTCTAATTCAAGAAAATGGAAAAAAATCTGTGCATGATATAATCAGAAAAATCAGGGCACTAAACCCAAGCATTTTTATTAGCTGTTAAGACCACCTACCACAGGAACTGCATATTGCACCAACAACCAAACTGCAGTACAGCTGAAGCAAACAGTGGGATTATATACATATATATATGTATATGTATAAAATATATATGTGTACAAACACACACACTAATAAAAGTCAGTCACAAGGCTTATAGACTATTTCTTCTCCTGCCAACCTCTCATCACCCATAAATGCTCTTCCAAGAAATTTTGCAATAATGTTTTCCAAATTAGCTTGAAATAAGAATTTCAAATATTATTCTTTGCCTTTAATAATAACATACAATTTTATACGGAAGAGAGTACTTCAGTGAACTCCCCTCCAAAAAAATAATTATATAATAATTATAGCTGAAAACATATACTCCTAGCAAATATTTTCACATTAAAATTTTAAAGGAAAATTGTTTTAAACATTTCTTTCTTAGGAAAAAATAATGCAGAACCATGAGTTCAGGAAATAATTTACCTTTCTTGTCATCGAAGTACAATGTCTGTTGAGCTGGATTTGACCACTGGAGGGAGGTGTTATCATTTTGATCGACCCTGCAGGTCAAATTTGCTGTTCCCCCTTCAACAACCGTAACGTTCTGTGTAAGCGGAAACTGCCCTTGACTGCCTGAGGAGGGAGGGGAGGGATGGAGAAGGGAAGAGAGAAAGAGAAAGAGGAAAAAAAAAGGGTTTAAGTTGTAGAATAGTATTTATTCCAGCGACTTCCCGTAGATGACAGTCTGAATTCAGTGTGATCTATTCTGACCAAAGGTAGTACAAAAATTGCAAAAAATTATATTCACAATATATTTTCTGTATGCAAGAAACAGATTAATTAAGAAAGAGAATTCCACACACACACACCCTCTTTTTCCCCCTGTAAGTCAGACTAATCAGTTCCAAAGAAATACTCCGCAATTTTATCTCCTCAGACATACCCATAAATCCAGGACATGCCTTTGCATAGAGCTCAGGTGTTGCGTACCTACACAGATGTCTCAGTACATATAACATAGTTAAATGGCTGTTGAAAACATCACTGAAAGCGTAACATAAAAATCTGCATAGGATTTTTAAAATAGAGGGACAGGACAGCCTTGACTCCCTGTTTCTTATTATGCTTTCTAAAGAACTCTCAGGATGACGTTTTTCCTGCCAGGTCTGGAAAGTTGTTGGAGAGCAAATGTAGTGTGAATTTAATACTTGATGCATCCTCTGTTGAAGGAATATAACCTGATCTCATATGAAAATGCAAGTGATGATGTAGTAGGTCTCTTTCACATCTGTGATTCTATCCCAGAGCATCATGAATCACATGAAGTGCTTGCTGAAAAGTCACTGGGACGATTTCCAAATACCTCTACACAATACAGGAGCAGTATCATCCAGGTTCTTGAATCACAAGCATTTTCAATGGCATAGTTAGACTAAAGTGTTTATGTATTGTGAGAATAGCACGCACCTTGTCAACAGCACAACACATTCTGACAAGGAGTATCGCAACAAGGGAGCACAGTAAAAACATGGAAGTCATTTTTAATATGGATGAGGAAAGAAAGGTTCTTCAATAATAAGCAAGACATCATTATCTGGGAGATATATTAAATTATTCAAGGATAGTGCAAAAGAAAGACAATTCAACAGTCTAAATGAAATATACGGTATTTCTTCCCCTCCTTTTACACAGGTTCTATTAATACAAGAAGCACTCAAGGGCAGGTAGAGCTGCTAGCATAAGTAGAATACCAAGATTGACACTCCAGTGGGATGGTTCAGAAATGAGAAATCTCTCTACAGTCCTAAAGGAATGAACAAGCTCATGGACGTGACATACGTACATCAAGGCAAGTATATATACAATATCTACTAATTATACCAATACAGAATCACAAACTTCGCATAAAAACTTCACAGAATCATCCTATTTTAGTTGTTCTCAGCTAAGTTAAACAGAGGCATGCCTTCTATGGTGAAGGCATAATAATATAGAAGTCTATTATCTAGTATACAGGTTTTCAGATGTCCAGAGCAAGGAATTATTAAATAAAGAATTAATAACTGAACTCCCATTTGACCTGCTGATATTGCAAAAAATGTCATTCTAGCCAAGTTTTGATAGCTGTCCATTTCCTCATGTAAAATTATTTTGATGGCCTTAGGCCTAGCTCATAAGCACCCACTGAAACTATTACAGTTTAGGTAGTCTAACACTCTTCACAAATACTCTACGAAATAATATTATACTGCCTAAGTGTTTATAGCCTGAAAAATTAATAAATTATCAGCAGTGCTAAGGAAAGATCATCTCAATAAATGAAATTGCAATAAATCTTTTATTTAAACAAAAACACTTCCTTGTCTTTTCTTTAAAAAAGATAAATAAAAGGATTTCCATCAAAATGCCAAATCTGAATAACTGGTATAGAGTTTGCATAAATACTGACTTTTTGTAGTTGTCTAAAGATCAAAATTTACTATGTTCTGATATTCACTATAAGCAGGTATTTATTATTAACAGCACAACAGTTATAGTAAATAAAAAATATGGAATATTGAAAACACCATGGCTAATTTAAATGCTGCAGACAATAAATGCCAAAATTCTCATGACATCCTCTGTATCTGACACTTCATTAATCAAACCCTGCTTCTTGAAAACCACACGTTGAGAAACACTTGATGAGTGAAAAATCGTAAACAAGGATTTAAAAAAAAAAGAAAACAGAAAAGATTTGTCATTTCCTTCCATTTCTCCCCTTTCAATTCCAATGTGTCAAGGAAACTCAAGATATTGCATAAATTGCTTATCGCTTAAATTAGAATTTTAAAAATCCAGAAAAATGCACACAGCCTGTTATTACTTCCACTAAATTACAGGCATCTTACCAAAGAAATAACCTTCTAAAGTATGAGTTGCGGATAAGAGGCTATGGGGGCTAAAATATTTTTTTCATAAAAGAAGCACTAAAAAAACCCTAGCATTAGAGACTAGCACAGTGAAATCTGTCATTTACATTAACGAATGGAAGATAGTTTAATAAAAAACTGCTGTAAGCATTATTAACATGATGTGGGAGATCTTCCTGCGATTACCCTATATTCTCTTTCTGATATTATAGTTCTTATTATGAAGGTGTCAGCGTATATGCAGTCTATCATTTGCTAATGATTGTCAAGTCACAGACTTGTTTGACCAGAACAGTGGTTAGTAGCTTAGTAGGTTAGTTTTCTTATCAACCATTTAAATGGAAGCTGTAGATGCCATGATCTGAAAAACGTCAGAAGAACTTTCTTTTCTCTGGCCACTCAACTGAGTGCTGATATTTTGGAAGTGAGAGTTGATCTAGCATATAAAAATGAAACCAAAGCATTCATCCTATATCTTACCAATACGGAAGCTGTGTGGCTCTGGAGAAGATGCACAGAGCTTCATAGGAAGCTTGGTGTGGAGAAAGAGGTATGGAGAAAATGAGACATTTAATCTGGAAACTAGTCCAAGGGGAAAGAAGGGAGCTTGTGTGGTACGGAGAAAGATAGACAAAGCAAAACCAAAAGAATGGTTACTGCACGCTTCTTAATGAGGCCAAAATTATTAGTAAGTGATGGGAAAACTAAGACAAAGAAACATTTATGAAATATACTTTATTGTTTGTATCAGTATCTAACTTTGGTTATTGAAGTAGGAACTTTGGGGTTGGAAGGACTGGAGAAAGTTAAACCAGATAGATTAACATTATGGAAAGCATGAACATTGTGCCATTTAACACAGCATTTTAAGTGGCAGAGAAATGTTCTTATGCTGCTGAGGATTAGATCTGGTCCTGAGGGAACTGACGGTAGTTTATGGGAGAGGCCTCATTTCTGTTAAATAGGTAGGTAGCATGTGCCCAGGAAGCATGCAGCAAAGCTGCCAGCCCATGCAAGTGCACAGCAGGATGAAGAACCAGGCCATCAGTGATGCAGACAAGGTGTTCTCAACCACTTCTAGGTACCACCATTGAGCTGCAAGGGCAGCAGGCTCCCACCACAGCACAGCGATCCATGGCTGGAATTCGCAGACTGGAATCACAAAACCATTGCCTGAGATACTTACTTTGGAAAACAATCGTACACCTGGGATGACTTATCACCACTGCAAAAAAAGCATTCATATTGCCAGCATTGAGTATGCTTGTTCTGATCCATGCAAATAGTCCCATAAAATCAAGAATGCTTGGTGATGAACCTTCAATAAGATGGCAAGCCTAAAGACCTGCCAGACTGAGGCCAGCATGTTAAAAGAAACATGGTTTTCATCCTCATTTCAACAACTGGATGCTAGCACTGTGGTTCTCTGGTATGAATGGTTCTTAATATAGTTATTAAACTCCTGTTTCGTAATTTCTTCCTTAAATCTGGGAGCAGAGATTGAACAAGACAATGTCTTCTCACAAAAGCGTTCTGCCTTGACTTAAGAAGTTTAGTAATGGAAAATTAGTGGCACCTTTAGTCACTAATTTCAGAGAGCAATGGTCATCATTGTTTAAAGAGGAAAACAGGATCTTATTCCTATTCCGAATTTGTCTCACTGCAGCACCTAGCATCCACTGGCTCTTGTTATTATCTTTTTCCCCTGCTCTGAAGAGCCCTCTATTATCAAATTTCTCTTGCTTTTGTAAGTACTTAGAGACTGTGATCATATCACCCATTAACCTTCTCTTTGATAATCTAAATAAATTGAGCTAAGTCTTTCTGTAGAAATCATATTTTTCTAATACTTTAATTAGTCTCTGTCTCTTCTTTGTGCCCTCTTCAATTTGTCATCTTTTTTCTGAAGTGTGGAACCCAGACCTGGAAACCCCACTGTAGCAGTCATAGAAGGAAAAAATACAAAGGTGATGCCACTCCTCTATCAGTGCTTCATATTCATGTTTGCACACCTAAATAAGTCCCCTTGGCCACAGTGTCAGATGGGGACCCAAGTTGGACTGATGGCCTACCATGATGCCAGTGGTTTTTCTCAGACAGTGATCCAAAGACAACCCCCCATCCCTGTTCTCCTCGTGTATCTCTTAGATGTACATCCCTATGTTTCACTGCACTGAAACACATTTCTGAGCACAGTGATCTGTGCTCTTCATTATTTCATATATCTACAGTCTTTGTGGCATCCATAAACACTGCTGGCAACAATTGTGTTATGCAGAGTGTTTTTAAAACCAGCTCTGAAAACCATCTAAATAGTACAGTACCAACAGCTTTCCCCTATTGAGACAAATGCACAGACACATAACTGTTCAATGGTAAGTTCTTGCGTATCATTACATTTTCACCCTATTTTTTCAAACAGTTCTAATCTGCTTAATGCTTGTAAGGTTGGTTTTAACAAGTTTTGGTTATTACTCGAGATGTCGTACTATTTCAACTCAAACGCCTTACAGCAATCAAGAGATTTTAAACATTTCAGTTACCTTTTTCTAGATATAACTGTAACTTAAGATGTCATGAAAATATTAAATTGGTCAAACATTAATTTATATATTCAAAAACATATTGAAAATAAATTAATTCCTAATGAAGATTTCTTTTAAAACAGAATAATAGAAGTTTCCATTAAAGCAGCAAATTTAAGTGCAAACTAGTGGTCATATTTCTTTTAATGGTGGTGATGTCAGTGAGACATAACCCCATGAAACTAACTGAAATATCATATTTCAAAATCAGAGATTTTGAAAGTATTTGAAAAGTATTCCTAAATCCAGCACTGACTTCTCATATGATCTCAGGTAACCAATTTAATCTATGCTTTGTTAACCAATCTACACGAAGGAAAAAATGATGCTTATTCGACTTGTAAAAAATATTTGGCTCAAAAACGATTAAAAAATATATTTTTTTTCATTTTTTATGTACGTGTTTCTACTTCCTCTCACCTGATTTCAGCCCATACTGCTGCTGATATGAGACAGAGAAGCGTACTTATGGGAACACAGACTTGAAACACTGATAAAATAAACTTTATAATGCTTCTATTTGAGTTTATGGATGAAAAATTATGTTACTTTGTGGCATACATTGTTCAAATCTCATGTATCTTCTGGTTTGCACATATATACTGTTAAATAACACTTATATAATCTACAAATGATCTGAGATAATTTCTATTCTCCCCATCTAAACATAGCTTCCTTCTTCGGATATAAGCCTTTGTAATCATAGAAGAGTTTGGGTTGGAAGGGTCCTTTAGTCCAATAATCAAGTTCATTTTAAAAACATAAATGTCTTTATTTGTGCTTATTATTTTTTTTTATATTTGATGCACAAATTTTGTATACCAGCAAGAAGTAAAATAAAAAAGGCAGCGGGTTTCCAAGAATTTTAAGACAACTTCCAGATTTTAGTAATGAATCCAAGTCTACCCAAATCTCTTTAATTTCTTAACTGAACGCACCAATGTCACAAATACAAAAATCCTTGCATCGTACTTAATTTATCTTGTTGAAAACCAAAAGATCTTTAGTCCAGCAAAACTCCTAAATGGCCAGTATGCCTGAGCAGAAAGGAACAAAGAACATAGCATATGACTTAATAATAATTAATTATACATTACATTTCAACATCCAGTGGAAAACCTCTAAGCACTCCCTGCGCTGATGAGCAGTGCATTAAGCACTTCCCAGATACATCAGCTTTTAGTCTGCACTGTGCTATCTGAACAAACCAAAATGTTTTTACCTCTCACCAGATGGTCCCTCCAATCCTGGAACAACTTGACAGCCCTTTTCTTCCTTGAACCCAAGAAACCAAGATGCTACACTCCACGCCAGAAATCTTATCAGTACACTATACAAAGGCATTAGTAATTCCGGTTGCAGGTATGGAAAAGATGCCCAAATTCGCTACTTTTGCTAAGGGTAGATACTGAGATTTGCTTTAGAAGATGTACCAGGAGAGAAACTATCATATGAGATTATATCATGATGATGGGAAACTGGGCTTGCAAAGGCCAGGGCTCTCTTGAAAGTATGCACCCCCATGCACTCCAGGCTTTTCCTGCTTGTCAGCTTTTAGAGAATGTAGGAGAAAAAAAGAAAAGAAAAAACAAAAAAAGATGGATCAGTGTCAGGAATATGGGAATTATCCCTGTTTAGCTCAAGAAACAGAAGGTCAGAGTAGAGGGTAAACTGGGGGGTAGGAAGGTAAGATAGGGCAGGGGAAGGGTGTGGAAGTTATACCTTTCACATGAACTTTAATTTGAACCAGAGTGAGATCGCCCCTTCAAATGCTGTTAGTAAGAATTAAATGGGCATTTTATTTTTATAAACTTGTAGAAAATGCAGAGCATGTAAATAATAAGTATTCTTGTGAACATAGATTTTTAGATAAATTCAGTGCAATTTACTTCCTACTTCACTGTTACTAAGGTGATTGTCAAGTATGATTGAGATAATGAATGTGACTCAGATGATCACCATTCTACAGACAGGGCTACCCATCCAGCTTGCCTGTTTTCTTCACGAGAAGTGGTTGGCAATGACACTTCTACCCTCCACCAGCAGGTCAGGTCAGTCAGACACACATATATACACTACAGTATATACAATTGCGTTCTGTTCCATTATCAGACCTTGAGGCAAGTCAGACAATTTTACTGTCTGTCTGGACTACACTAAAAAAGAGAGAATGGGAAAAAAAAAAGTACTGGTGGCCCACATTACAATTCACTTGTATCTGAAGAGGAAGTGAGAAGTTTCATTGGAAAACACTACAAGTTTACACAAAGATAAATTACAATAAGCAATGAAGCTACTGCAAAAAGAGTGCAGCATCCAGAAATCACTGCCACCATGCTGTATCCCGGTCCCTCTGCTCATCTTTGGAAGCTTTGTTAGCAAAATTATTTCAGCTATTTTGCCTAGATGGAGCTATAGTTAAGTATATTTTATCACAGACAGTTTTTGTGATGCTTTGTGGAGGACCAATACTGCTTTCCAGTAGAACTGACAGGCTTATATCTCATTAGCCACAAGCTGTTTTCAGTCAAGACAGACTTTTTTTTTTCTTTTTTTTTTTCACCCAGAAATCATGGTTCAATTGCTTATACAGATTTTAAAACTGATTTTTGTCTCAGTATGAGACAAGACTACGCAGAATAATTATCATTATTTGGTCCAGTTTGGAACCATTTATCTTGCAAGTTCATCTCATGTTTATTTGTTTATGTTTGGGGTGCTTTTGTACTTTTCGCAATTAAAATGTAAGCTCTTTAATGAGTTCAACATTTGACGCTTAGGATATATATTCTAATCAATTTACCAGGCTAATTATAAAAGTGACTTGGTGGCTGTAAGCACCGAGAAAACATAATCCTCTCCTTACTTTTGTTTCTGCAGAGGTCTGTTTTTGCAGGAAACAGTTATGTTATAAATGAACAGAGATTCACAGTGTCAGCTCAGCACGCTTTGCCTACTCATGTCGCTGTATATCAGAAAGCCATAAAAAGAAATGGGTGTGGAAAGAGAGGAGGGACTGGACAAGAGGTGACAGCAGTGAGCTAGTAATCTTTGAGCATATCGACTCTACCTTATTCTGCGAGCCTGGCTGCCCAGCATCCCTACGATGTAAACGAAGTTTATCAGCATATATGAGGGAAAGAATAGAGCCCATAGTTCTATTCTTTCTCAACACAGAAAGCCTATAGCAGAGATTTATCATTTTCAGTCTTGTGCAGAACCACAAGGTAATGGGCTTTTTATTTGACACCTTTACAGCAAGATGTCAGCCAAAACCACAGC